>NC_034193.2:13148722-13458722 GCF_002021735.2 Oncorhynchus kisutch
TCACCTCACTCCCTCCATCCACAAGTCCTCATCGCACCCATGTTGATATCAGACCAGGGTTCAACACATGTCAATGTCACGTACTTTCACGTACTTGATTTAGTGCTTGATTTAGCTGGGTACAGTGGAACTAATGGAATGTAAAAGTGCATAGTTCTACCGTGCTCCAGTTCCTGAGTGAGTGGTGGGGCTGTCGTCTCACACCCCAGGGATGGAACCAGCTGCTGGAGATTCTGCTAGAGGAGGCAGGACACACTCTCAGATAAGCAGACTCACACACACGCACACACAGACACACACGCACACACACGCATGCACGCACGCACACACACATCCAGATCAGTGTGAAAGCACACACACATACGCACACACACATACACACACACACACAGACACACACACACAGCCAGTGTGCAAAGACACACACAGACCTCCCCTTCCCCTCTGTCTCCCTGTCCTCACCATATTCTCGTTGGTGACGATGAAGTGCTCCACTCTCTGTTGCCTCATCCTGAACATCTTGGATCCCTTGTTGGTCAAAAGAGACAGTTCCTCCAACATGGTGTCTTTAGGAGTGTTGATCTTTGTGCCCAGATCAAATTCGGACGCCTCAGGGTTCGACTCTTCATCTGGAGAAGGGAGAAACACAGTGTTGATTCCAATGCTACGTTCACACTACACCACAGTTTCCCCTTTACAATATAAAGCACTCTCTCTCTGTCTCTCTCTCTCTCTCTCTCTCTGTCTCTCTCTCTCTCTCTCTCTCTCTCTCTCTCTCTCTGTCTCTCTCTCTCTCTCTCTCTCTCTCTCTCTCTCTCTCTGTCTCTCTCTCTCTCTCTCTCTCTCTGTCTCTCTCTCTGTCTCTCTCTCTCATTCAATTCATCTCAATTTCAATTCAATTTCAATTCAAGGGGCTTTATTGGTATGAGAAATATATGTTAACATTGCCAAAGCAAGTGAAATAGATAATAAACAAAAGTGAAATAAACAATAAAAATGAACAGGTAACATTACACTTACAGAAGTTCCAAAAGAATAAAGACATGTCAAATGTCACATTGTGTCTATAAATAGTGTTGTAACAATGTGCAAATGGTTAAAGTACAAAAGGGACAATAAATAAACATAAATATGGGTTGTATTTACAATGGTGTTTGTTCTTCACTGGTTGACCTTTTCTTGTGGCATCAGGTCACACATCTTGCTGCTGTGATGGCACACTGTGGTATTTCACCCAGTTGATATGGGAGTTTATCAAAACTGGGTTTGTTTTGGAATTCTTTGTGGATCTGTGTAATCTGAGGGAAATATGTGTCTCTAATATGGTCATACATTTCACAGGAGGTTAGGAAGTGCAGCTCAGTTTCCACCTCATTTTGTGGGCAGTGTGCACATAGTCTGTCTTCTCTTGAGAGCCAGGTCTGCCTATGTCGGCCTTTCTCAATAGCAAGGCTATGCTCACTGAGTTTGTACATAGTCAAAGCTTTTCTTAAGTTTGGGTCAGTCACAGTGGTCAGGTATTCTGCCACTGTGTACTCTCTGTTTAGGGCCAAATAGCATTGTCTGGATTTTGATAACTGTTTGGTGTTTTACGTTGTACATGGATTATATTTTTGCAGAATTCTGTATGCAGTGTCTCAATTTGATGTTTGTCCCATTTTGTAAAGTCTTGGTTGGTGAGCGGACCCCAGACCTCACAACCATAAAGGTCAATGGGTTCTATATCTCTCTCTCACTCTCTCAATTCTATAACTGATTCTAGTATTTTTAGCCAGATCTTAATTAGTGGCAATAGAAGGCCCTTCTAGCCTTTTCTCTCAGATCGTTCACAGCTTTGTGGAAGTTACCTGTGGGACTGATGTTTAGGCCGAGGTGTGTATAGTTACTGTGTGCTCTAGGGCAACGGTCTCTCTCTCTCTCTCTCTCTGATTCTCTCTATACCTCCAAACATCTTTCTGTTTCTCTCTCTCTCTCTGTTTTCTCTCTCTCCCTCCAAACCTCTCTCTTTCTCTCTCTCTCTCTCTCTCTCTCTCTCCCTCCAAACCTCTCTCTCTCTCTCTCTCTCTCTCTCTCTCTCTCTCTCTCTCTCTCTCTCGCCTTCTCTGATAAAAGTGTCAGATGTGTTTTGCAGACGGCTGGCTGCTCTCCTCTCGTCCCCATAAAACATTCTGTTCATCATCCACTAGACACCCTCTGATATCACTCATAACACCTGGAGCCCAGCCACATTACACACACACACGCACACGCACGCACACACACACACACACACACACACACACGTGCACACACACACACACGCACACACACACACACACACACAGACACACAGACACACACAAACACAGACACACACAGTCTTGTACAACTAATCTTGTCGGGACACACAATTCAGTACCATTCAAAATGTTATTTTCCCTAACCCTAAACCTAAACCTAACCCTAAACCTAAACCTAACCCTAACCTGTACCATAATCTTAACCCTAACCTTAACCCGAAAACCTAACATTAACCCTAAAACTAACCCTAGCTCCTAACCATAACCTTAATTATAACCCTAACACTAATTCTAACCTTAACCCTAAACCACCTAGAAAAAGCATTTGACCTTGTGGGGACGAACAAAATGTCCCCAGTTGGTCAAATGTTTGTTAATTTACTATTCTATTGTGGGGCCCCACAAATATAGTTAAACAAGTCCACACACACACACACACACACACACACACACACACACACACACACACACACACACACACACACACACACACGCACACACGCACACACACACGCGCACACACACACACACACACACACACACACACACACACACACACACACACACACACACACACACACACACACACACACACACACACACACACACACACACACACACACACACACACAGCTTTAAAGCTGGGAGCTGGCAAAGCAATCCTGTGCAAATCAGGTGTGTGTGTGTGTGTGAAGCACCCCCCCCCCCATCTCAGTCTCCATTATCTATGCTGCAATAGTCTATGTGCCAGAGGGCTAGGGTCAGTCTGCCTTATCTGGTGTAATTCTCCTCTCTTATCTGGTGTCCTGTGTGATCCCTCTAATTCTCCCATCTCTCTCTTGCTCTCCCTTCCCGGAGGACCTGAGCCCTGGGACCATGCCTCAGGACTACCTGGCCTGTTCTGCCTGCAGCTATTGAACCCTGACCTGTTCACCGGACACCCTACCTTGTCCCGGACCTGCTGTTTCAAACCTCTCTCTCTCTCTCTCACTCTCTCTCTCTCTCTCTCTCTCTCTCTCTCTCTCTCGCTCTCGCTCTCGCTCTGTCTACCGCACCTGCTGTCTCGACGTGGTGTCTCGGCCTGCTGTCTCGACTATGAAAAGCCAGCTGACATATATTCCTGATGTACGGACCTATTTGAACCTGGGTGGTCATCTGTGAACGTTCGACCATCTTGAAGAATGATCTGGCAATGGCCATGTACTCTTATAATCTCCATGAGCACAGCCAGAAGAGGACTGGCCACCCTTCAGAGCCTGGTCCCTCTCTAAGTTTCTTCCTAGGTTCCTGCCTTTCTAGCGAGCTTTTCCTAGCCACTGTGTTTCAGCTTCTACATTGCTTGCTCTCTTGTGTTTTAGGCTGGGTTTCTGTATAAGCACTTTGTACATCTGCTTTATAAATCATTTTGATAAGATTGTGTGTGTGTGTGTGTGTGTGTGTGTGTGTGTGTGTGTGTGTGTGTGTGTGTGTGTGTGTGTGTGTGTGTGTGTGTGTGTGTGTGTGTGTGTGTGTGTGTGTGTGTGTGTGTGTGTGTGTGTGTGTGTGTGTGCATCATACCATCCTGGGTGATGTTGGTCAGATCAGTAATGATCTTGTTGACCTTCTTCCTCTTGTTAGGGTGGGCGGAAATCGAGAGAGGCATGCCTGCAGCCTACACCAATCAGAAAGACACAGTTAAAATGACCAACCAATCACAGACTGTTGATTAGAAGGATGATGATGGTGATGATGATGGTTGGTCAATTCTCTCCATCTGTTTGCTGGATCACAACACCATTAGATTTAAGGTGGGGTTCTAGGGAGCCATTACTCTGTGGCGCTGGGCCTTTGAGCGGCTGGTTCTGTGGGTCTGTATTCCATACTGTAGTTGATGTGATGGGTTTAATCTGTTGTAACTGAAGCTCCTGCTGGAATCCAACACCCTGCAGCTATTATTACTACATGTTCCACTGAGTGTCACTGTTACCACTTACACACACACACACACCCACTGACACACACACACACACACACACGTGCGCACACGCACACATCATATACCCACTGACACACACACATACTGACACACGCCAAAAAACGCATACACACACACCCTGATCACACCAGGGTACGCTGGGTAGAGACAGGGAAAGGTGGGAGAATGCAGGGTTTATGGAGCTCCTGATGGGATAGCGTGGGGGAAAAGTCCCCCAACTTCAGGAGGACGTGAGGCTGAAGGCCTGGGGGTCTGAGGGTCCCATTACCCCGAGCAGAGGGGCTTCTATCCCCCTCACTATTCCTGTTTTAGCTGCAGATAAATCTCCCGGGAGGACAGCTGACAGGGAACGTCATCAGTCAGCACATTCTCAAACACACACATCCCGATTCCCGAAACACCCAGCTCATCCCCTAGAACTCCCAACATAATTATCTCGTTAGATGTTCACGTGGTGTCGGAGTTATCGGACGTTTGGAGTTCTGACTGGTCTTTTTTTTTGTACGACCCTCCAATTCATTTTACCACTGACCTCTGACCTTTTCAACCAAAAGATGATAACAAATCAGTTTCTGACAATTACAAACTGGATAATGTAGCTAGTTTGTCATATATTGTAAAATATGTCATATTGTCAATATTAAGCAAGCTAGCTAACTTAATTATTAGCAACGGTAGCAAGCATATCGAGAAAACTATCTACCTAACTACCCAGTTAGCACATTTGGTTTCTTGTAAGTTGTGGAAACATGTGTTTTTGTTTTTTGTTTTCACCTTGGTTGTGGGAACGAAGCAATACATTTCCTGACCGATAAAATGTAAGGTTTTCTAAATGTTCTGAGAACAGAAGTAAGACTTTTACCTGTTCTGGGAACTTTCAGTTTTAGTTTGCAGGAAGTTTCTAAGAATGTTTAACTCTGGTTCCTTGAAAGTTTTCCAGGGAGGTTTTATTAATTTTATTATTTATTACTCTGAGAAGATAAATTATGAACGCTTTGAAAACGGAAATGATAGATTATTTGTAGGTTTTTGAATAAATTCCACACAATGTTTCAATAAGAATTTTAATAACACTGCTAGCTTATTTCATGTTTTACTCCACACACAGATAAGACACATGGAAATTAATTTCCTTGGGCATTAATCATGTGAACACTTTCTTTTTTGTTATGACAAGGCATCCGTGGAATTTGAACCTAAGATCTTCTGTTCTCTATACATGTAATTAGTCCACTGCGCCACCAGGGCTGCATGTACACAGACAGCTGAATTCTGATCTTTTGCTCAATTATTTGCAAAAGTACTGATCTGATTGGCCAAAAGACCAATTCGTGTAAAAATGATCAGAATTAGGCAGCTTGTGTAAATGCAGCCCAGGATGGAGCTAGCAAACCATGTATTTTTTACTCCTACAAAGCTGTTAATTTTAGTCTATTCAAACAGACCCCATTTCAAAGGAAACAATCACTCATTAAGATCAGGTGTGGCCAATTAGTGGGCGTGGCCAACGCACCTGAACACACTCAACAAGAGACAGGAAGAGATAGTTTTGTTGATGCTGAGAACGGAATGTTTTTAAATAACATTCTAACAACATTCTCTGAATATTACTAAAGATTTCTTGTGGTTTTAATTTAAAGTTTTCTTAATGTTGTTGGAACAAATTGAGAACATGACTTTGATAGAACAATGAGGAAATCTGTAGGAAACGCTATGCTGAAGTGCTAAAATTCAGATCAAATCAAATCATATTTGTCACGTGCACCAAATACAACAGGTGTAGTAGACCTTACAGTGAAATACTTACTTACAGGCTCTAACCAATAGTGCAAAAAAGGTATTAGGTGAACAATAGGTAAGTAAAGAAATAAAACAACAGTAAAAAGACAGGCTATATACAGCAGCTAGACTATAAAAGTAGGGAGGCTACATACAGACACCGGTTATTCAGGCTGATTGAGGTAGTATGTACATGTAGATATGGTTAAAGTGACTATGCATATATGATGAACAGAGAGTAGCAGTAGCGTAAAAGAGGGGTTGGCGGGTGGTGGGTGGCGGGTGGTGTGACACAAAGCAGATAGCCCGGTTAGCCAATGTGCGGGAGAGCACTGGTAGGTCGGGCCAATTGAGGTAGTATGTACATGAATGTATAGTTAAAGTGACTATGCATATAAGATAAACAGAGAGTAGCAGCAGCGTAAAAGAGGGGCTTGGGGGGGGCACACAATGCAAATAGTCCGGGTAGCCATTTGATTACCTGTTCATGAGTCTTATGGCTTGGGGGTAAAAACTGTCGGGAAGCCTTTTTGTCCTAGACTTGGCACTCCGGTACCGTTTGCCATGCGGTAGTATAGAGAACAGTTTATGACTGGGGTGGCTAGGGCCTTCCTCTGAAACCGCCTGGTGTAGAGGTCCTGGATGGCAGGCAGCTTGGCCCCCGTGATGTACTGGGCCGTATGCATTACCCTCTGTAGTGCTTTGCGGTCAGAGGCCGAGCAATTACCGTACCAGGCAGTGATGCAACCAGAATGCTCTCGATGTTGCAGCTATAGAACCTTTTGAGGATCTCAGGACCCATGCCAAATCTTTTTAGTTTCCTGAGGGGGAATAGGCTTTGTCGTGCCCTCTTCACGACTGCCTTGGTGTGTTTGGACCATTCTAGTTTGTTGTTGATGTGGACACCAAGGAACTTGAAGCTCTCAACCTGCTCCACTACAGCTCCGTCGATGAGAATGGGGGTGTGCTCAGTCCTCCTTTTCCTGTAGTCCACAATCATCTTCTTAATTTTGGTTAAGTTGAGGGATAGGTTGTTATTCTGGCACCACACGGCCAGGTCTCTGACCTCCTCCCTATAGGCTGTCTCATTGTTGTCGGTGATCAGGCCTACCACTGTTGTGTCGTCTGCAAACTTAATGATGGTGTTGGAGTCGTGCCTGGCCATGCAGTCATGGGTGAACAGGGAGAAAGGAGGGGACTGAGCACGCACCCCTGTGGAGCTCCAGTGTTGAGGATCAGCGTGGCAGATGTGTTGCTACCTACCCTCACCACCTGGGGGCGGCCTGTCAGGAAGTCCAGGATCCAGTTGTAGAGGGAGGTGTTTAGTCCCAGGATCCTTAGCTTAGTGATGAGCTTTGAGGACACTATGGTGTTGAACGCTGAGCTGTAGTCAATGAATAGCGTCCTCACGTAAGTGTTCATTTTGTCCAGGTGGGAAAGGGCAGTGTGGAGTGCAATAGAGATTGCATCATCTGTGGCTCCCACAGAAGAACATTCATGGAACAATTTGAGAACATTATTCTAAATAGAACCATGAAGAAACCAGTAGGAAACGTTATGCTGAAGAACTGAAATTCCCACAGAAGTTTTTTTTTTTAACGTTCTCTGAACTATTTGAGAACATTCCCAATGTCAAACCAGTTGAACAACGTTCCTAAAACATTGCCAAAATGTAAATTAAATGTAACCATGTTTGAACTTTTAGGAAATGTTCTGTTAAAAGCATGAAATACCAAGAAAATACAGTTTTTTTGTCAAGTTTCTTGAATGTGTGGAGAATGTTCCAAAGACAAGTAACTATTCGACACCATTCCCAGAAAGTTGTTGGAAGGTTAATGCAAAATAACCTCAGGACAACCAAGCTCTAAGAAACACGTGGTTCTCAGAACAAAATGTGTTAGCTGGGTAAATGATTATTGGTTGAAGAACTGTTCTGATTTTAGAAGCACTTGAACTTGAATCATGTCGGTCTGATGACTCCGAGCACGTGAATGCCTCATCATACCACCGACATCCCAAACCCACTTCAGCCTGATGGACATGAAATGTGAATGGTTTGTACCTGATGAGTGTTGAAGAATAAAGGGCTACATTCCATGCAGCTACTAACCAATAGCTAGAAAGCCATGTAAGTTGATACCATACCATGAATACATGAATTAATGTATGCTGTGATACATATGACATGCTGCCGTACGTGGAGGACACATGACACACACTGACCAGGACTTTTACACCTGAAACAGCCCAGCAGAGCCCAGCCCAGCACAGTGCAGGCCTTGCACGGCATAAACCCATGTTGAATCAAATCTAAAACCAGTAGATCGCCCAATTCATTCCTTAACAGTGAGCTTGTCTATACCTGGCTGACAATTACACCTGCATCAGTCCATTATTATCACCGCCAGATAATAGATGCCATTTAGCAGAAGCTTTTATTCAAAGCGACTTACAGGAATGTGTGCATTTATTTTATGTATGGCTGGTCCTGGGAAATAAACCCACTATGATGGTGTTACAAACATCCTGCTCTACCAACTGGTAGGAGGTGATGTCACAAATGTAGCCTTACCTCAGGAGAATTCTCAGGAATTAGAGAAGAAGAAAATAATGTTCAAGGAGGAGAAGAAGAGTTGAAAGTATTCCAGAAAGTGTCCCAGTGCCTACCCTCCTGTACACCCAAGAGACAGTGTAGGTGCTGGGCTGGGTGGGTGGGAGCTGCTTAAGGGTCTGCGAGGAGACTGATATTGTCTCAGATGCTCCCGGGGTCTATGTATAGACCAGTATAGAACGAGGGGGGGGGGGGGGGGTAGTGTGAAGAGGGAGGGAGGACAGAATAGTGGATAGAGAAAGATAATCACTTAGCCCCCTTCCCTTCGCTCCCCGAGGACTGTGTTTCTCACCATAGTGAAGTGTCCAGTTCACCTGTTTATACCTTTAGAATAAACAAGTATGTCCCCATATCACTCAGATCTATGTTGCACAACTGACCACATAGAGAGAGAGACAGAGACAGAGACAGACAGAGAGGGGGAGAGAGAGAGAGAGAGAGAGAGAGAGAGAGAGAGAGAGAGAGAGAGAGAGAGAGAGAGAGAGAGAGAGAGAGGGAGAGAGAGAGAGAGAGAGCATACTGAAAGAGAGGGAGAAAGAGAGTGAGATAATGAGATATGGGTAGAGAGAGAGAGAAAGGGGGACAGAGTGAGACAGAGCTAGTGTCTAATCATCAATAGAGAATTTACTATGCATCCGACTTTAATGACCTATTTCAAAGCTAACCCTCAACCCTGTCCTCTAACCCCTGACCCATAAACCTAGCACCAACTCTAAACCTGACTCAGATTTATGAGAATGTATGGCATAACTGAAGACCTATGACTGCAGGGACTGGATAGTAGCCCCATGATGGTGATCAGGTAGTGTGTGTGTTGGTGGGGTGGGGGGGGGTAGTTCTTCTGATGTCTTTACTCTGATCACATTGTAAAAATTAGTCAGTGTTTAGAGTCCAGCACTCAGCACTCAACCAGATGACTGGAGATCAACAGGACTAAAAATAGGAGAGGCCCTCCTGGCAGTGTGTGTGTGTGTGTGTGTGTGTGTGTGTGTGTGTGTGTGTGTGTGTGTGTGTGTGTGTGTGTGTGTGTGTGTGTGTGTGTGTGTGTGTGTGTGTGTGTGTGTGTGTGTGTGTGTGTGTGTGTGTGTGTGTGTGTGTGTGCGTGTGTGTATGTGTGTGTGTGAGTGCTCGCTCGTGCGAAAGCCTAATGTCAGGGGAGAGAGCTGTTATCACCAGTAGGAGTGTAGCCATTTTCGTGACAAAGATTAGCATTAGTGTTTTCTCCTCAGACACAACATACTTGACATTGTTTGGGTTACCACTCACCTGAGTCATGTGACAACAGCCATTTTGCTTTGCAGCAGAAGAACCCTGACACACAGCCCTCACCTCACCCTGGGATCGGATGAGGCTAAAGTTAGCGATCCAGCATGGGCTAGGTACGGTTTCACAGCTCTGGGATGGTGACTGACAGAACATGGTCAAGGAATTTAGAACACAGTTTGCAGGAACTGTCTTCAACATAGAGATGATAATAAAACACCCACAAAGGCAGCTAGCAACCTAGTGAAAGGGTTTGTTTGATGATTATATTCATCCCTTAGAGAAAAAAACACACTATTTCACATGTGGAAAATCACATGATTTCACATGAACACGTGTTTTTGGAACATTTCACATGATCACACTTTCATGTGTGTAGTTACATGTTATCACGAGGCTTCGCATGTTGTCACATGTTATCACATTAACGTCACATAAGATCACGTGTGAGCACATGAACACGTGTTTTTGGAACACTTCACATGTGTTCACATGTGAAACTCATGTGGTTTTTCTGTAAGCGATCCATCATAACCCTATGATGAGACTGCGACTGAGCTCACTGTAATAACGAAGCAACATTACCACCTTGTGGATGACGGTAGGAACTGTCCCAGATGATGATTATAATATAACTCCTACCTACCCCGTCTCTCTTACCCAGTCCTATTGGAGGTGGGCATGATGCTGGAGACATAGAAAGAGACAGACAGACAGACAGACAGACAGACAGACAGACAGACAGACAGACAGACAGACAGACAGACAGACAGACAGACAGACAGACAGACAGACAGACAGACAGACAGACAGACAGACAGACAGACAGACAGACAGACAGACAGACAGACAGACAGACGGCTGGAGAGTTTCACATCTGTTTTTTATTTCTCTGAACTACAGAACACCAACTGAACAACTCAGCTCTCACATCAATCAGACTAAACCTCCCTGCTATCTCCTCCCTTCCTTTCCCTCCCCTCCCTTTCTTATCACAATAAGGAAGGGGAAAAGGCAAAGGAAAAACCACCAAACAAACACATCCTGATACAGAGTGTACTACTGTGCACTGACACATTTATACGAAGCAAGAAAGAAAAACACAGGCTATTTCATAATATTCATAATAATAATATACTCACAATAATCATGACAAAAATAACATGGAAAAGGAGAGGTTGGCACTGCGTGCTGGTAGCTTCATAGATGAGTACAGTATTGTTCTCCTATACAGTCAGCTCTTTGGTTCAGATTCAGGCCTTCATGTGACCAACTGGATGTTGAACCCCGGTCTCCTGCACTCCCCGAGACTGTATTAGGCCCCTTAGCTAAAGTCACAATGGAAGCACACAGCAGGCATGTAGACCATCCTTTTACAAGTCAGCATTAGCCTACAGTTTGTCTTAGGACGGATGTTCTAGCTTCTCTCCAGTCATCCATCTCTCCTCTCATCCATCTCTCCTCTGCTCGATCTCTCTTTAGCACATCCTCACTTTTATCTGTTTATCCTTCTTTATTTTCAACTTTATTCTGTCATTGCCAACACATTCAATTTTGTTTTATTAAACTACATATCAAGTCCCATTTTCTCTCCCTATCCATGTTTCTTGCTCTCTTTGTCTGACATTTTAGATCGCGTTATAAAATACTTATTTTACATTTATATTCGTATATTCATACATATCAACTATATTCTATATCAACTATAGATCAAATTATATTTTTTATCAGGCGAAGCAGAGGAGGTCAAATTATCAGAAGAAGGAATGGTGATGACAAGGCTGGTGTGAACCAAGAGCTACAATGGTGTCCAAACAGGAAGTCTATAAAATAAAGAATGTGATCAAGAAAACGACGAAAGTCACTTCAAAGTATTCAAACAGGTGAGTAGTGGATAGACTTCTGATTTTCATTCTTAGGTAAATTATGCAATGCACAATACTAATGTCTCTTTTGGACTGACAAAGACCAATACCTTGTCAGTCCAAAACGTGAGAGCATAGTTGTCCTATGGTTATTAGAAAACGTTAAGAAACAATATTCTTCTGCAGGATTTTTAGTACTTCAGCATAACGTCGTCTGAAGGTTTGCTCATGGTTCTATTCAAAGTCATGTTCTCAGAACATTAAGAAAACGTTTGCTAAAACCCACAAGAAAACATTAATAACGTTTTTTTTTTTTTATGCATTCCGTGTCAACTCTCTCCTCAGGTGTGTTAGCCGTGCCCGATAATTGGCCACACTTGAATGAATGTTTGTTTTCTTTGAAATGGGGTCTGTTTGTGTAGACTACAATGAACATGAGTGTTTTTTTAAACAAGTAGAAAAAACATGGTAGCTCCATCCTGGTGGCGCAGTAGACTCATTTCATAGATAGAGAACAGAAGATCATAGGTTTGAATCTCACTGACACCGTGCCACAATAACAAAAATGCATGTGTTTGCGTGATTTAATGCCTTAGCAAATACATTTCCATTTGTCTTATCTGTGCTTGGAGTTCTTAACGAACTATTCTCGCAGTCTTATTGAAACATTCAGTGAAAATGTTAAGGAAGTAAATTCCATCATTTCGAAATAACCTTTACATTTTGTTTAAAACATTCACAACATTTAGATAATGTTCTCAAAACTGGATTTAATTACCTTCAAAGAATCCATCATTTCTGTTCTAAGAACGATAACAAAACCTCCTAGGAAAACTTTCAGGGGAACCAGAATAAAATGTTCTCAAAAACTCCCTGCAAACTAAAAGCGTACCTTCCCAGAACAGAATATTTAAAAAACGTTCAGTTTTACCGGTCTGGGTAACTTATGGCTTCGTTCCCAGAACCAATGGTAAACCAAAAACGTACGTTCCCACAACTTCCAAGGAACCAAATTTGCAAGCTGGGATTTCTCCAGAGCCAGTCTATAGTGTGTTGTCTTAGGTCATGGTGGATCCGGGGCGCCAGACGCTAGGTTGCAGACCCAAGTTAGAGGTGCTGAATTTGGGGCGAGGCACTCTGGAGGGCTGCGTGGAGGCGGGGCGAGGTGGGGTGTGGGCCAAAGGGCTCAGATCAGGGGCACTCTTAAACTGACTGTTACCTTGTTGGGGGGTGTGGGCCTGGGAGGGGTAGGGGTTAGGGTTAGGGACATGGACGGAGGAGAAGCTCGGGAGCTGCGGGAGGGGGCCTGTGGGGGCTGGAGTAGGAGGGACCCACTGGGGCTGAGGTTGGTAGGGGGGGGTAGATAGTGATTGGTAGCAGGAAGTGGCTGTTGGGGGAAGAGAAATGACATCAGACCTCCACATCGGTTCTCCTAGTGTGGTCGCTGACCGTGGGATGATGACAGTAGGGGCGGGGCCTGTGGGAGGTGGTGTGGAGAAACGTTTGACCTCATACACACGTGGCATCTTGTTTTGGCCCTGGGGAGTCCCGCCCCCGTAGCTGAAGAGGGAGGAGTTTAGCTGGTAGGGCTGGTGACTCATGAAGTCCAGAGCCTTGATGCCTTGAGCCTTCTGACCCCCAGGGGCGGCTTTATGCCCCGCTGAACCCCCACCCTGTCCTACTACCCCCGCCCTCTGGCGCTGGGCCTGGGGAGGGCAGGAGGGGGAGAGGAGGGGGTTGTAGCTGATGGGGGGGGGTGCTCTGCAGCTGGAGGAGTATTTGAATTGAGAGGGGAGGGAGGGTGTGGGAGAGGGCTGGCGGGGGTGGCTGGGACCAGGTTGGGGTGAGGAGGGGGTCTCCACCACATAGCGATCCATCCTGCTCTGCCTACGGGCGAATAGCTGACCCCCCTTCCCTGCTAGCTGGGGTACCTGTGGAGGAGGCTGGGGTTTAGGGGCCACAGGAGGGGGCTTGGAGCCTCTCTGTGCCTGCATGAAGTTACAGGCCTCAGCCCCCAGCTTCAACCAGTCCTCTTCAGGGCCTGACTCACCTCCAGCCTCCCCACTAACTCCTCCACTAGGCCCCATGGGGCCTGGGCCTATCCTGGTCGGTGCATCCGGGTTTTGGAGCAGCTCCAGCAGGGCCGGGTTGGGAGACACGTCCTTCTTGTTCTCCACAGAAGGACGGAACATAGGCTTCTTGTTGCTGCGACGACGCGCCTCCGCAAGAATGCCTGTTCTGGAGGCGGGGACGGCGATACGCTGCTCACGGGACGACAATGAATCAGAGGCAGGGGTCTGGGCAGTGGAGGGGGTCACCATGGCAGGGTTTGTCATAGAGACATAGGAGTTGAAGGTCAAGGGAGGAGGGGGTTGGGTCTGAGAAAGGGAGGGAATGTAAGGTGTGGCAGAGGATGGAGAGAAGGGTTGATTAGAGGAAGAAGGAGGAGAGAAGGGCTGGGCAGCCATGGCAGAGGATGGATAGACTGGGGCATGAGGAGGAGGAGGAGGGGAGAAAGGTTGACTAGGAGTAGAGAAGTGTTGAATGGGGGCAGGAGGAGGAGAGAATGGTTGAGGAGCAGTCAAGGAGCAGAAGTGTTGGGTGGGTTGAGGAGGATAATGAGAAGGAGAACAGCAGTCAGAAGAAGGAGAGAAGGTGGCAGTATGGACCGAGGGAGAAGGGAAAGGCTGAGAGGGAGTGCAGGTATGAGAGGATGGAGGAGAGAGAACAAGAGGAGGAGGAGAGAGGATGGATTCAGTAGGTCTAGGGGGGATGTAGAGGGAGGTACTGGAGACCGCTCTCCTGGCCTCGGGCGCCCCCCCTGGGCGAGGGGGGGCGATGGTTACCATGGATACCGCAGCAGTGGGTTTGGAAACCATTGTTAAGCCAGGAGTGGGCTGGACGGGTCGGAAGATGACAGGGCTGGCAGGGGGGCGAGATGGGGCGAGGCCCGAGGTGAAGGGGCGTGCCGTGCGGTTATGGATTCCCCCAGGCGTGTTAGGGTTAGTGTTTACGTCAGGCTGGGGGGGGATAGGGGTGTGAGAGGGGGAAGTCAGAACCACACTGGCCTGACTCATCCCTGCTGAGCCCCCATTGGACAAACTTGCAGTCAGGGACGTGTTAGGGGCAGAGTTGTAGGTGACAGGAGTGGCCAATTTCCTTTGCTGCTCATACTGCTTTGTCTCTTTCCCCTGATAGGCTATGTAGTCCAGCCCGGGGCTCTGATAGGCTGGGGCATTCATCTCAGACCCCTGATTGAATGACATGTTCATCTCTGGGCTCTGATAGGCCAAGGAATCCAACCCTGAGCTCTGATTAGTTGGTGTTTGGGGCCTTGAGTTATAGGTGGAGGGGCAGGCAGAACTCCTCCTATCCAGCATGTCCAGGTATTCGCTGTCCCAGGTGGGGTCAAAGGTTCCAGCAAAGCCCTCTTCATCCACCTCTGAACCCGAGGGGAAGGAACTCCCCTCCTCCTCCTCCCCCTCCGTCTCTCCCCCAGTCTCAGCACCCACCTCCCCCTCCGCGCGGCCAAAACAGGTGAGGGTGAACTTCTTGGCACGCTGGCGTCTCTTCTTGAACATGAGAACTCCTTTGGAGTTGGAGTTTGGAGCGTCGGTGAGCAGGGAGGCGATGGAACGACATTTAGTACGAGCCTCTTTCACCTGCCTGTCTACCACACTCTCTCCTCTCTGCAGCTCTGGGAGACAGGGGGAGGGACGGGAGGAAGGGGGAGAAGTGGGGGAGAGAGAAAGAGAGAACAGAGCATTACATAAAAGCCTGTTTGGGAGTGATTGACAGCATCTGGAATGTCACTCAAATCCATGATGACACCATGATGGGTGACAACATCAGCCAGTGAGGGGTGGGCAGTGCTCAACCCTGACAGACAGGAGAGTGTGCTGGGGGCTCAAAGCTCTGATTTCCCCATACTCCCCAGTTGAGCAGCGCCCAGATAGTCTGTCTGTCTGTCTGTCTCTGTCTGTCTGTCTGTCTGTCTGTCTGTCTGCCTGTCTGTCTGTCTGTCTGTCTGTCTGTCTGTCTGTCTGTCTGTCTGTCTGTCTGTCTGTCTGTCTGTCTGTCTCCATATCAGTGTATGTATTTGGTGTATGAGATGGAGATATTTCAGCCGTTTTATAAATGAACTCAGCCCTCAGAAATAGCCTCACACAAATACTGTTAGTATGACTAACAGCCACACACACAGCCACACACACACGCGCACGCACACACACACACACACACACACACACACACACACACACACACACACACACACACACACACACACACACACACACACACACACACACACACACACACACACACACACACACACACACACACACCAGTGAAGGGATCAGGGGATTAGGTGAGGCGTCTATGAGGCTGGTGCATCTACTCAAACAGTGACAGGAATCACAGTCTAACTGAAACCTCACAGCTCATGACGCATCTACTGTATCTGAAGAGAGGAATCACAGTCTAACTGAAACCTCACAGCTCATAACGCATCTACTGTATCTGAAGAGAGGAATCACAGTCTAACTGAAACCTCACAGCTCATAACGCATCTACTGTATCTGAAGAGAAGAATCACAGTCTAACTGAAACCTCACAGCTCATAACGCATCTACTGTATCTGAAGAGAGGAATCACAGTCTAACTGAAACCTCACAGCTCATAACGCATCTACTGTATCTGAAGAGAGGAATCACAGTCTAACTGAAACCTCACAGCTCATAACGCATCTACTGTATCTGAAGAGAGGAATCACAGTCTAACTGAAACCTCACAGCTCATAACGCATCTACTGTATCTGAAGAGAGGAATCACAGTCTAACTGAAACCTCACAGCTCATAACGCATCTACTGTATCTGAAGAGAGGAATCACAGTCTAACTGAAACCTCACAGCTCATAACGCATCTACTGTATCTGAAGAGAGGAATCACAGTCTAACTGAAACCTCACAGCTCATAACGCATCTACTGTATCTGAAGAGAGGAATCACAGTCTAACTGAAACCTCACAGCTCATAACGCATCTACTGTATCTGAAGAGAGGAATCACAGTCTAACTGAAACCTCACAGCTCATAACGCATCTACTGTATCTGAAGAGAGGAATCACAGTCTAACTGAAACCTCACAGCTCATAACGCATCTACTGTATCTGAAGAGAGGAATCACAGTCTAACTGAAACCTCACAGCTCATAACGCATCTACTGTATCTGAAGAGAGGAATCACAGTCTAACTGAAACCTCACAGCTCATAACGCATCTACTGTATCTGAAGAGAGGAATCACAGTCTAACTGAAACCTCACAGCTCATAACGCATCTACTGTATCTGAAGAGAGGAATCACAGTCTAACTGAAACCTCACAGCTCATAACGCATCTACTGTATCTGAAGAGAGGAATCACAGTCTAACTGAAACCTCACAGCTCATAACGCATCGACTGTATCTGAAGAGAGGAATCACAGTCTAACTGAAACCTCACAGCTCATTACGCATCGACTGTATCTGAAGAGAGGAATCAGTCCAGGTTTCTCTTATCCAACCACAGATCAGACGACATCAGTCGACATCAGTAACAGAACAAATATACAGGGCAGGAGAGACACACAGCAGCCTTGACTGGCAGAAACACAAAGACAGAGTCGACCAGCAGCAACCAGCAATAATACCCATCATCAATATTACCCACCATCAATATTACCCAACCATCAATATTACCAAACCATCAATATTACCCAACCAGCAATATTACCCACCAGCAATATTACCCATCATCAATATTACCCCCCAGCAATATTACCCACCATCAGTGTGTGTGTGTGTGTGTGTGTGTGTGTGTGTGTGTGTGTGTGTGTGTGTGTGTGTGTGTGTGTGTGTGTGTGTGTGTGTGTGTGTGTGTGTGTGTGTGTGTGTGTGTGTGTGTGTGTGTGTGTGACTTACCAGCGTAGATGGTGTGAATAACAGAGTGTTCATCAGGGTCCGAACCCGTTGAAGATGTGAAGTTCCTCATGTCTCCAAGTGTGTGTGTTCTCTAACCCTCACACACACATTCTCAGGTAGGTGGAAAGTGACCAGTTGTATTCTAGGTAGGATAACAACTCTCTCTCCTCTCCTCTCTCTCCTTTCTTCCCATCACCCCACTCTCCTCTTTTGTGTCACTCTCTCATTCTCTCTCTCTTCTTCTATCCCAAACCAACACATGATGTCATCCCCTATTCCTGTCTGTCTGACAGATGTCTGGGCACACACACACACACACACACACACACTGTCCATGGGGTTCTCCCCTGTCCTTCACCCACTCAGATCTGCAAAATATTTCCATACAACAACCTTGTAAATGCTCCAGAGCTGTGTGTGTGTGTGTGTGTGTGTGTGTGTGTGTGTGTGTGTGTGTGTGTGTGTGTGTGTGTGTGTGTGTGTGTGTGTGTGTGTGTGTGTGTGTGTGTGTGTGTGTGTGTGTGTGTGTGAGTGAGTGCGTGCGTGCGTGCGTGCGTGCGTGTGTGCGTGCGTGCGTGCCTGCGTACGTATGTGTGTGTACATGTGTGTGTGTGATGTGAGTAAGGCCAGTTCTCACTGTCACTATTGTCTCTCTGTCCAAGATGTAACCTTGCCTGAAACCTGAAGCCTTGCATTAGCTACTAAAGCTTATGCCAAGGCTTTAGCTCAGCAGGATAACACCGTGCCAGGGAGCACCATCAGCTGCTATAGTTCAGAATGAGGTAGACAGCTGTGAGGAAAGTTACATCATTCATGAGTTAATAGATTCATGTAGTCATCTAGGCAGGTCAGATACCTATGTCTAGCTGCATGGGAAGAATACCATTTTTGACATGGAGTTGAAACCTGATTTTCAAATAAATAGGGTATAATTGATCAGGTTTGCTGCCCCCTCCCCTTCCACCCCCCACCCCCCCCCCCCCCCCATCCCCTCTCCTCCCATCAGCCATGGCATATTCAGCTGTGGGGATCACTAAATGTGAGGTCAGTTGTGTCCGTGTGTCCGTCAAGGCCAGAGGGGAATGCTAGCTGTCCCACCATAAATCTTCTGGATGAGACCAGGGCTTAGAATACTGACAGGAGAGACAGAAATAGGAGAGGGACGCTTTGATTCATGAGATAGACAGCAACAGGAAATATCCCCCTCTCTCAAATCAAATCAAACTTTATTTGCCACATGCTCAGAATACAACAAGTGTAGACTTTACCGTGAAATGCTTTACTTACAAGCCTTTAACCAGACACATTTACTCCCATACACTCACAGACACTAACAGACACTCACAGACACTCACAGACACTAACAGACACTCACAGACACTAACAGACACTAACAGACACTCACAGACACTAACAGACACTAACAGACACTAACAGACACTCACAGACACTAACAGACACTAACAGACACTCACAGACACTAACAGACACTCACAGACACTAACAGACACTCACAGACACTAACAGACACTCACAGACACTAACAGACACTCACAGACACTAACAGACACTCACAGACACTAACAGACACTAACAGACACTCACAGACACTAACAGACACCTACAGACACTCACACACACTAACAGACACTAACAGACAATCCCACAGGCGTTGCAGAGCAGCTCAAGAGTTCACATGTAGGCTGTAGTGTGTATAGTGTGCAGGGTATCTGGTATAGTGTACTCACTGGCTTGCCGGGCCTTTTCCTTGTACGTAGCAGACAGTTCATCACTGAGTGGGGTCAGCTGGGCGCCCACCGTGGGAACCATCTGAGAGCTGGAGCCCAGCATCATGGCTCCTCTAGCCCGCTCTGGAGACACCAGGGGTGAGCAGGCCAGAACCACACCCCCCCCTGCCTCCTGGAACCCACTGTCTCCCTCCACCTCTCCTCCCACCACCGGCTCCCCCTGCGCATGGTGTAGGACGGGCCGGGCTGGGTGGGTCCACTCTGGCCGGGCCTGCGGGGGTTGGGTTTGGGGTTGGTAGACCACCTCCCTGCGTGGTACTCCAGGTTGAAACCCCCCTGTTCCTGATCCCGTTGGTTGCTCCCACTGTTGGATCCCCCCATTTCCCAGTGTGGGTAGTTGCTCCCAGGTCCCCTGCAGGGAAACGCCCCCATCTGGAGCGCTCTCATACCTTGAGAGAGAGAGAGAGAGAGAGGGATTGGGCGGGTCATGGTGATGTCATCGTACAAACCAACAAGGTTGGGGATGATTCTGTTTTGTTCTTGTCTCATACCCGCTTATCTCCGAAGTCTCCTCCTCCTCCTGCTGGTGACCGGGAGAGCGCGCATCTGGAGGAGTGTGTCGCTGGCGGCGGTGTGTGTGTGTGTCCGCATCGCTGTCCGTCTCTCCATAATAGGCCTCACTGTCAGGGGGGGAGGTGAGGGTGAAGCAGGCAGGCCCGTCAGTGTGTGTGGCTGTGTGTATCCGACCCGGCAGGACCACAGAGTGGAACCCAGACCTGGAGGCAGAAAGAGAACGAGATAGCCAGGCTGTGTGTGGGTGTCTATGTATGTGTCTGTGTTGCTTATTCTACGGTCTACTTGTATAGGTCTAGTGTATGTGTACAGTGTATCCCCTATATGCATTTAGCAGTGGCGCACCGCCGGGTCTAAATCGTGGTCGCCACTGAAAAACCCTCCTCCGCCACTACTGAGATGGAAAAAGAAAAGACAAGTTTTGGATGGGGGGAGGTGGGGGGGTAATTTGCCAGATGGTGAAACGTTTTCAGTGTAAACTAAAAGACTAAAACCAGATGTAAAGTACGTAGAAATTATAATGGAGAAACTAACAATCACTAAAAACTAGACAGTCAGGGAGAATCAAACATTGTAAAAATGTCATGGCTTTGGGCCTCCGTTGATTTTGTTTTATTGTTTGATTTACTCAGATGACATAAGAACAAGGCATAAGACATGGCACAATGTGTAGGATTGGTGTGTATGTCTGTATGATCTGACCTCTTGACCCTGAGGTGGTGTGTATGTCTGTATGATCTGACCTCTTGACCCTGAGGTGGTGTGTATGTCTGTATGATCTGACCTCTTGACCCTGAGGTTGTGTGTATGTCTGTATGATCTGACCTCTTGACCCTGAGGTGGTGTGTATGTCTGTATGATCTGACCTCTTGACCCTGAGGTTGTGTGTATGTCTGTATGATCTGACCTCTTGACCCTGAGGTGGTGTGTATGTCTGTATGATCTGACCTCTTGACCCTGAGGTGGTGTGTATGTCTGTATGATCTGACCTCTTGACCCTGAGGTTGAGTCTATGTCTGTATGATCTGACCTCTTGTCCCTGAGGTTGAGTCTATGTCTGTATGATCTGACCTCTTGTCCCTGAGGTTGAGTCTATGTCTGTATGATCTGACCTCTTGACCCTGAGGTTGAGTCTATGTCTGTATGATCTGACCTCTTGTCCCTGAGGTTGAGTCTATGTCTGTATGATCTGACCTCTTGTCCCTGAGGTTGAGTCTATGTCTGTATGATCTGACCTCTTGTCCCTGAGGTTGAGTCTATGTCTGTATGATCTGACCTCTTGTCCCTGAGGTTGAGTCTATGTCTGTATGATCTGACCTCTTGACCCTGAGGTAGAGTGTATGTCCGTATGATCTGACCTCTTGTCCCTGAGGTTGAGTCTATGTCTGTATGCTCTGACCTCTTGACCCTGAGGTTGAGTCTATGTCTGTATGATCTGACCTCTTGACCCTGAGGTTGAGTCTATGTCTGTATGATCTGACCTCTTGTCCCTGAGGTTGAGTCTATGTCTGTATGATCTGACCTCTTGACCCTGAGGTTGAGTCTATGTCCATATGATCTGACCTCTTGACCCTGAGGTTGAGTCTATGTCTGTATGATCTGACCTCTTGACCCTGAGGTTGAGTCTATGTCTGTATGATCTGACCTCTTGACCCTGAGGTTGAGTCTATGTCTGTATGATCTGACCTCTTGACCCTGAGGTTGAGTCTATGTCTTTATGCTCTGACCTCTTGACCCTGAGCTTGAGTCTATGTCCGTATGATCTGACCTCTTGACCCTGAGGTTGAGTCTATGTCTGTATGCTCTGACCTCTTGACCCTGAGGTTGAGTCTATGTCCGTATGATCTGACCTCTTGACCCTGAGGTTGAGTCTATGTCTGTATGATCTGACCTCTTGACCCTGAGGTTGAGTCTATGTCTGTATGCTCTGACCTCTTGACCCTGAGGTTGAGTCTATGTCTGTATGATCTGACCTCTTGACCCTGAGGTTGAGTCTATGTCTGTATGATCTGACCTCTTGACCCTGAGGTTGAGTCTATGTCTGTATGATCTGACCTCTTGACCCTGAGGTTGAGTCTATGTCTGTATGCTCTGACCTCTTGACCCTGAGGTTGAGTCTATGTCCGTATGATCTGACCTCTTGACCCTGAGGTTGAGTCTATGTCTGTATGATCTGACCTCTTGACCCTGAGGTTGAGTCTATGTCTGTATGATCTGACCTCTTGACCCTGAGGTTGAGTCTATGTCTGTATGATCTGACCTCTTGACCCTGAGGTTGAGTCTATGTCTGTATGCTCTGACCTCTTGACCCTGAGGTTGAGTCTATGTCTGTATGATCTGACCTCTTGACCCTGAGGTTGAGTCTATGTCTGTATGCTCTGACCTCTTGACCCTGAGGTTGAGTCTATGTCTGTATGATCTGACCTCTTGACCCTTAGGTTGAGTCTATGTCTGTATGATCTGACCTCTTGACCCTGAGGTTGAGTCTATGTCTGTATGCTCTGACCTCTTGACCCTGAGGTTGAGTCTATGTCCGTATGATCTGACCTCTTGACCCTGAGGTTGAGTCTATGTCTGTATGCTCTGACCTCTTGACCCTGAGGTTGAGTCTATGTCCGTATGATCTGACCTCTTGACCCTGAGGTTGAGTCTATGTCTGTATGATCTGACCTCTTGACCCTGAGGTTGAGTCTATGTCTGTATGCTCTGACCTCTTGACCCTGAGGTTGAGTCTATGTCTGTATGATCTGACCTCTTGACCCTGAGGTTGAGTCTATGTCTGTATGCTCTGACCTCTTGACCCTGAGGTTGAGTCTATGTCTGTATGCTCTGACCTCTTGACCCTGAGGTTGAGAGTGTGTCGATGGGAGTCGATGAGCATCATCGCCTGAGCGTGGTTGAGCTCTGCACAGACATGGTCGCCGATGGCAACCAACTCATCCTCCTCCCTCAGGTCGGCCCGGCACGCCTTACTGCGCCGTCGCACCTGCAACACACACACACACACAGCCTCAATGCAGCAGCATGGAATCCCAGAGTGGGGAGCAGTGTCACAGAGCCACTAGGGGGAGACAAAAGCTGAACACTTCTGAGGTTGAAATGTTTTACATTTTAGTCATTTAACAGACACTTATCCAGAGCAACTTACAGTTGGTGCATTCATCTTAAGATAGCGAGGTGGGACAACAACATATCACAGTCGTAGGAAGTACATTTTCCCTCAATAAAGGAGCTATCAGCAAAGTCAGTGCCAGTAGGGAAAGACCTGCACAAGTTTCTATTTATGTTATGAGGACATCATCTGTCCGGGGCTATGGAGGGGAGGGGGGAGTCTGAAGGGCGGTGCAAACTAGGCAATGATGTCATGAAGTTGTCCATCACTGAATAGGGTGGAGGGGTGGAAGCAAAGCCCTATACATACATGGATCTGTCAGAAAGCATGAGAGATAGGTGGGATAGAGAGAGAGAGAGAGATAGGTGGGATAGAGAGAGAGAGAGAGAGAGATAGGTGGGATAGAGAGAGAGAGAGAGGGAGAGAGATAGGTGGGATAGAGAGAGAGAGAGAGAGAGAGAGAGAGAGAGAGAGAGAGAGAGAGAGAGAGAGAGAGGGAGGGGGGGTGAAGAGATATAAAGGGGGAGAGAGAGGGGAGGGGTGGAGAGAGAGGGAGATAAATAGGCAGGATGGAGAGAGAGGGTGCAGAGATATACAGGTGGAGACAGAAAGAGAGAGCGTGAGGGAAAGAAAGAAAGAAAGAACAGTGGACAGATGACACATAGCAGAATCATTTCTGACAGCTGCCTCCCCCCATACACACAGTGGGCAGAGGGCATGCTTCACATTCACCATGTGTTGCCCATACACCCCAAAATATACCCCAGTTGGAGAACCAGCCACATTCCTAGTCAAACCCACAGCCAGAGCAGCTAACCAGGGATATCGCCTTTTACACACTTTATATGGTGAGTAATATGTACCTGTTAGGCCAAATTAGCCTGGTTAGCATTAGCATGTACATTACCCGCTGCTTTTCCCCTCTACCGGTCGGCACCAGAGACTGTGTGTGTGATTATGTGGAGGGCAGACATGCCTCAGATAAGCCCAGCTGGGAGTAGAGAGGTCCGCAGGATTAGAATAGCTCATTTAAGAGGAGCTGGAGCAGGCCATGGACAAATGGCCTCTCTCTCTCTCTCTCTCACACACACACACACACACACACACGCGGTCTTCTACAACTATCCATGTGGGGACACACAATTCAGTCCCATTCAAAATGCTATTTTTCCTAACCCCTAACCCTAAACCTTACCCTAACCTATGCCTTTACCCAAGTCCTAACCCTAACATTAAGAATAGAAGAGAATATAATAAAATAGACTAGAATAGAAGAGAATAGAAGAGAATAGAATAGAAGAGACTAGAATAGAAGAGGATAGAAGAGAACACAAAAGGATAGAATCTAATAAAACAGACTAGAATAGAAGAGAATAGAAGAGCATAGAAGATAAGAGAAGAGAAGAGAAGAGAAGAGAAGAGGATAGAGTAGAAGAGAAGAGAATAGAAGAGAAGAGGATAGAGTAGAAGAGAAGAGAATAGAAGAGGATATAGAAGAGGATAGAACAGAAGAGAAGAGAAGAGGATAGAGTAGAAGAGAATAGAATAGAAGAGAAGAGGATAGAGTAGAAGAGAAGAGAATAGAAGAGGATAGAACAGAAGAGAAGAGAATAGAAGAGAATAGAACAGAACAGAAGAGAAGAGGATAGAGTAGAAGAGAAGAGAATAGAATAGAAGAGGGTAGAGTAGAAGAGAAGAGAATAGAAGAGAAGAGGATAGAGTAGAAGAGAAGAGAAGAGAATAGAAGAGGATATAGAAGAGGATAGAACAGAAGAGAAGAGGATAGAGTAGAAGAGAATAGAATAGAATATAATAGAAGAGGAGAGAGTAGAGGAGAATAGAATAGAAGAGAATATAAAAGATGATAAGAAAATAGAAGAGAATAGAAGAGAAGAGAATATAATAGAAGAGAATAGAATAAAAGGGACTAGAGTAGAATAGAATCAAAGAGACTAGAGTAGAAGAGAATATAATAGAAGAGAAGAAAATAGAAGAAAATAGAAGAAAATAGAATAAAAGAGAATAGAATAAAAGAGAATAGAAGAGAATAGAATAAATAAGAATAGAAGAGACTAGAGTAGAATAGAATATAATAGAAGAAAATAGAAGAGAAGAGAATAGGATAGGATAGAGTAGAAGATAATAGAGCAGAAGAGAAGAGAATCAAAGAGGATAGAAGAGAAGAGAATAGAATAAAAGTGAATAGAAGAGGATAGAGTAGAAGAGAATAGAGTAGCAGAGAATAGAGTAGAAGAGAATAGAATAAAAGTGAATAGAAGAGAATAGAGTAGAAGAGAATAGAGTAGAAGAGAATAGAATAGAATAGAAGAGAATCAAATAGGATAGAAGAGAAGAGAATAGGATAGGATAGAGTAGAAGATAATAGAGCAGAAGAGAAGAGAATCAAAGAGGATAGAAGAGAAGAGAATATAATAAAAGTGAATAGAAGAGAATAGAGTAGAAGAGAATAGAGTAGAAGAGAATAGAGTAGAAGAGAAGAGATTAGAAGAGAAGAGAAGAGAATAGAGTAGAAGAGAATAGATTAGAAGAGAAGAGAAGAGAATAGAATGGAAGAGAAGAGAATAGAAGAAAATAGAAGAGAATATAAGAAAATCTAATATAGTAGGAGAAAATAGAATATAATATAATAGAAGAGAATAGAAGAAAATATAATATAGTAGGAGAAAATAGAAGAGAATAGAATAGAAGAGAATAGAATAGAAGAAAATATATTATAGTAGAAGAGAATAGAAGAAAATCTAATATAGTAGGAGAAAATAGAAGATAATAGAATATTAGAGAATAGAATAGAATAGAAGAAAATATAATATAGTAGAAGAGAATAGAATAGAATAGAAGAAAATATAATATAGTAGAAGAGAATAGAATAGAATAGCACACATGCGACAGGCTGGTAGTTCAGTGTCAGCTGCAGAGCAGTTTAGGGGTTAAAAGGTTCACGGGTATCTCTGCAATAATATAATATATGCCATTTAGCCGATGCTTTTTTGCAAAGCGACTTACAGAGAAATGTAATGTCAAATAAAATGTAAACATTTTATGTGTAAGTGGTCCCGGGAATCAAGCCCACTACCCTGGTGTCACAAGCACAAGCAACTGAGCTACAAGGATAATCTCAATGCCAACAGCATTGATCCATCAGCCCTGAGATTTGGAGCTGTGAATGATCCATTTATCTAACCCAGTACTAACAACTAAGCCAATTTGAGAGACGTCACATTTTTATTTTACCTTTATTTAACTAGGCAAGTCAGTTAAGAACAAATTGTTATTTATGATGATGGCCAACCCCGGCCAAACTATAAGGCTGGGCCAATTGTGCACCGCCTTATGGGAATTCCAATCAAGGCCGGCTGTGATACAGAGTGGAATCAAACCAGGGACTGTAGTGACTCCTCTAGCACTGAGATACAGTGTCTTAGACCACTGTGCCACACGGGAGCCCTACATGCAGCACAGATTTCTACAATATCTTTTCTGATTAGATTAAATGCATTCTGCCATGTCAACACCAACGTGTCTCTGTGAGTGTGTGTGTCCACTTAGGGAGCATGCCGTCAATTCCTCTGCTCTTAGAGTGGTTTTATCTTGTCTTAACGGTATACTACACTGAGAGAGATAACATACTGTAATAATTCCTATCACACACACACACATTAAAACACAGAGATGAAACACACATGAACACCAAGAAACATACAACATGGAGAGAACACACCACCATTTATATACAACAGCTGTTCCTGCAATTGTTACTCCAGGATCTGCCCATACCCCACTCTATATTACACACACACACACACACACACACACACACACACACACACACACACACACACACACACGCACACACACACATGCACACACACACACACACACACACACACACACACACACACACACACACACACACACACACGCACACGCACACACACACATGCACACACACACACACACACACACGCACACACACACACATGCACACACACACACACACACACACACACGCACACACACACATGCACACACACACGTTGTACCTTGGCCACCTGTAGTGGTGTTTGCTGCTCTACTCCTCCTTGCAGTCTGAAGCCCCATGGAGCCCCTCCTGAGAGAGTGACCACCACCTCCTCTGCTACCATCACTACTCAGTAACACACATACACGCTGAATCACACTGCACACGGAGTGTATGTCTCTCTGCTTCTTCCAACTGCTCTGTGTATGTGTATGTGTATGTCTCACTGGTCTGACATACTTCCTCTGTGACCCCGCCCACTTACTCCACCCAGAGAGAGGGGGGTTTGAGAGGGAAGGAGGTAGAGAGAGAGAAAGAGATGAGGAGGGGGACTGGTTTCCGTCTGCTAATAGTGGAATGCTGTGTCGGCTGGAAGGGGGCAGGAGAGTGTGTGTGTGTGTGTTTTATATCCACCACACGTGTCATGACACTCTGCAGCTCCAGCCAGGGATGCTGATAGATCCTCCCAAAATAACCCTCTGGCCCCCTCGCACACTGTCCTGACCACCAATCCAGCCCTCTCCAAGGCTTTGTCTCAAACTGCCACAAGAGGAGAAGGGAGAGGAGAGGGAGGGGGAGAGGGAGAGGGAGGGGGAGAGGGATAGGGGGGATAGGAGGGAAAGAGGGAGTGGGAGAGGAGAGGAGAGGAGAGGAGAGGAGAGGAGAGGAGAGGAGAGGAGAGGAGAGGAGAGGAGAGGAGAGGAGAGGAGAGGAGAGGAGAGGAGAGGAGAGGAGAGGAGAGGGAGGTGGCTAGGAGAGTTGGGGAGAGGTTTGGAAGAGGGAGTGGGAAAGGAGGGGAGAGGAGAGGAGCAGGAGGGGGAGAGGAAGATGATAGGGAGAGGGAGAGGAGAAGGAGGGGGAGAGGAAAAGGAGAGGTAGAAGGAAGGGGAGAGGAGAGTGAGAGGGAGTGGGAGAAGAGAGGAGAGGAGAGGAGAGGAGAGGAGAGGAGAGGAGAGGAGAGGAGAGGAGAGGAGAGGAGAGGAGAGGAGAGGAGAGGAGAGGAGAGGAGAGGAGAGGAGAGGAGAGGAGAGGAGAGGAGAGGAGAGGAGAGGAGAGGAGAGGGAAGAGAGGGGGAGGGAGGGAAGGATATTTTTAAGAGCATATGCCTACTTATTGTGATTCACATTCACAGAGTGAGCTAACACCACCCTGTCACAGCGGGTCAGTATTGCTTTGGGGAGCTATTAGACTGCTTCCATGATAAAACCAGAGAGTTGTATCGTCTACTAACGGTGCTTTTCCAATGAGACTTTTCCCGACAGTGTTTTATGTTGATGTGTAAGCTCCAGTGTTACTGTTTTTCCATCAGGAGTTTGACATTAAAGACTTGGGGTGAGCAGAATCAACAACCTCTGCATCATGAAAGACTGTTGCTTTGTGAGGTGTTAAAGTTCACAGTTAGTCATTGTTGTGTAAATGAAAGGTTAAAAGTATTCAGGGTCTTGCCTTGGCACAAAGTCCGCCGGACCCACGGCCCAGCGAGACATGGGTGCCGGTCCGTGTAGATGAAACAGAAAAATCTGAGCCTTTTGGGTAAAACACTGGGATAAATCCTCAATGGAAATGCGACACGTGATCCCAGCTTTGGTAATGCAGTGCTGTTCATATTTATTACTGTCCCGTCCGCAACCCACAAGTGTTCTATTATTTCATGATGGAATCACATTTTCAGTTTGATTGTACAATATCTAGAATACTACACACTTTTTGGTCTGAAATAATAATAGTTCTGTATTTTCTGTTTGACATGAATTGCTTGTCTCTGTTTAAGTCTACCCGAGCAGCGATTCAAATCTATTGCGACGGTAAGACTTCAGTGTCCGCACACAGCTTCTCTTCCTCCATCAGGCTCGTTCCTGATCTCCACAAGCTACACGTTTGATTTTACAGTAAAAACCGGGGGAAAGTCTAAAAGAAACATCCTCAAAAGATGATGAGCAACAATTTTCTCTGTGGTCAAAGCACTTCGACGTTTCTCCAGCCGTCCTCCTGTGCAGTTCTACTAGTAATGTGACAGAGGGCAGTGTAGGTCAGACGAGGAGTCGATTGTTGAGCACTGCCACTCCTGCAGTCACACCTCCACCAGAGTGCTTGTCACACTTGGTCCTCAGCTGATGTCTAGCTCACTCAATCTGCACCATGTCTTGACTCTGTCTGTGAGGCAGTGGTGTAAAGTACTTAAGTTAAAATACTTGAAAGTACTAATTAAATCTGTAAATAGCCCATCCAACTACCTCATCCCCATACTGTTATTTATTTTGCTCCTTTGCACCCCAGTACCGCTACTTGCACACTCATCTTCTGCACATCTATCACTCCAATGTTTAATTTGCCATACTGTAATTATTTTGCAACTATGGCCTATTTATTGCCTTACCTCCCTTATCCTACCTCATTTGCACACATTGTATATAGACTTTCTCTATTGTGTTATTGACTGTATGTTTGTTCATTCCATGTGTAACTCTGTGTTGTTGTTTGTGTCGCACTGCTTTGTTTTATCTTGGCCAGGTCGCAGTTGTAAATGAGAACTTGTTCTCAACTGGGCCACTTGGTTAAATAAAGATGAAATAAAAAATAAAATAAAATGGTCGAGGTAATTGAGTTAATATGTACACTACCATTCAAAAGTTTGGGGTCACTTAGAAATGTCCTTGTTTTTGAAAGAAAAGCACATTTTTTGTCCATGAATTTAAAATAACATCAAATTGATTAGAAGTACAGTGTAGACATTGTTAATGTTGTAAATGACTAGTGTAGCTGAAATTTACACATTTTTATGGGAATATCTACATAGGTGTACAGAGGCCCATTATCAGCAAACATCACTCCTGTGTTCCAATGGCACGTTGTGTTAGCTAATCCAAGTTTATCATTTAAAAAAGGCTAATTGATCTTTAGAAAACCCTTTTGCAATTATGTTAGCACAGCTGAAAACTGTTGTCCTGATTAAAGAAGCAATAAAACTGTCCTTCTTTAGACTTGAGTATATGAAGCATCAGCATTTGTGGGTTCAACTACAGGCTCAAAATGTCCAGAAACAAAGCACTTTCTTATGAAACTCGTCAGTCAATTCTTGCTCTGAGAAATGAAGGTTATTCCATGCGAGAAATTCCCAAGAAACTGATTATCTCATACAACTCGGTGTACTACTCCCTTCACAGAACAGCGCAAACTCTCTCACCAGAATAGAAAGTGGAGTGGGAGGCCGCAGTGCAAAACTGAGCAAGAGGACAAGTACATTAGTGCACAACAGTTTTCAGCTGTGCTAACATAATTGCAAAATGGTTTTCTAATGATCAATTAGCCTTTTAAAATGATAAACTTGGATTAGCTAACACAACGTGCCATTTGAACACAATAGTTAAGGTTGCTGATAATGGGGCTCATTGGGACTGATCTCCCTGCCATCCAGGACTTTCTATGCCAGGCGGTGTGACAGAAAGCCCAAAAATCATTAAAGACTCCAACCACCCAAGCCATAAACTGTTCTCTCTGCTTCCGCATGGGAAGCTGTACCAGTACATCAAGTCTGACACCAACAGGCTCCTGAAAAGCTTCTATCCCCATGCCATAAGACTGCTAAATATTTAACTATATACCTAACAAAATGGCTGCGCAGACTGAGTTGACCCTTGTATTTTATTCTTATTCTCTATAAACTCTCAAAGGGCCCTACACACTTACACACACTAACACGCATACAAACACTCCATCATTTGCTCACACACACATAATATGTACAAAAATGTATACGGACTCTACGCACACCCAATCATCATATACGCTGCTGCTATTCCATTTATCATATTTCCTGATGCCTAGTCACCTTACTCCTATACACATCTACCTCTACGGATTCAGTATCCCGCCACATGGTAAATATAGTACTGGAAATGCCCATGTATATAGCATGCTTACTTACTTTATTGTGTTCTCATTTCTTAATTTTATATTTTGTTTTTGTTCTACCTTGCTGATTTTAGTACTACATTGTTATTGATTACTGCCTTGTTGGGGTTAGAGCTTGCAAGAAAGGTATTTCATTGTACTTGTGCATGTGACCTTAAAACTTGAAACTTAAACTGGCAGTGACTACAGGGCAAACACTGAACCATTAAAGGTTGTTTATTTGGTTATGCATAAGTCATACATAATTCAAATGGTATTCAAGTTCAAAAGTTTAAAACAAGATATTCAATCAATTCAATAAATGCTAAGTTAATAAATCAATCAGTTATTAAATGAAAATAAAAAAATGTTTAACCAAAATTCAAACTATTACAATCCGTCCGTCCGTCCGTCTTCATTTGATAGTGTTTGTTGGAAAGGACCTGTTTGAGTTTTGACGTTTTTTCTTGAGTGGTTGGTCTGGTGGAGTGGCTGCCGGTCTGTCTGTGTCCTTTTATTGGAGGTGAAGAACAGTTGGTGTCTGGGCTGGAAACTGGGAACCGTGTTGGTGTTGGTGCTGTGGCCGGGACTGGGAAAAAATAGCGAACTGGCACTGCTGCAGGTTCTGGGTCGGGATCTGGGTCTGTAGAGGGGAGGAATGACAACCTGAGGATGAATCAGACACACAAGGGATGGTAGTACTTACCTGTGGTCTGCTCCCTCCTCTGTGCCTCGTCTGGTGCTGGGACTGGGACTGGTATTGGAACCCGGGATCTGGATTAGTGCAGGTGCTGGATCTGCAGAAAGGAAGGAATGACAACCTGAGGAGTAAACAGGCACAACAAACTGAAAGGGTGCATACTGCCATCTAGAACAGAGTCTAGACTCTAGAGTGTTGTTTGAACAGGTATAAAGACAAGGATGGTGTTTTACTGCCACCTATAGTTATGGTATGTTTGCTCACAAGTATAATTAATTGTCTGATCCCTCCTGATGACCCAGATGGAATCATATGATCCTTCCTTCACCCAAGGAAAGGCCCACCCAGTTCGCTACTTTAAAATGGTGAATCCCTAAATAGCAATGTCCATGTCAAAACAGTTTTTTCCCATCTATAGTCCTCTAGCTAACTCTATGGTGGTAAATTCCCACTTTGTTATGAACGCAATGTTACATAATTCATAACCCAACCCCTGTCCGGATGTGGACGTGGCAGACAGCCACGACACTTCCGGTGCGAATGTCTGCTTGGAGAGAAACCAGAGAAAGGATTAGCAGAACATCAATCCCTGGAAGTCATCGCTTTGAAGTATTGACGGCCAAAGGGCTTCGGAACTGGTTCTGAACAGGAAACAAACGTCTGCTTGGCTAACTTGTTATTTTACCCGGTTGAAGGTGGGTTGTCGAGTTGTACCGTGTGTGACATTCCTTGAAAGAAAACATAGGATTGGGATTCCGTGGTGGTGCTAACTAGTTACTGAACCAGACCTCTCTAACGCCCAGAATGCTCCAATTCAAACTCATTCAACAGCTCTTTAAGCGTTATGTCAAAAAAATACTATCGTAATTTACTCTCGTTACGGCCGGTATGTACTTTTTTTATTTTTTATTAAAAAGTATAAGAAAAATATTTTTAAAATGCCTCTCAGTAGTTTGTACATTTTTATTTCACGTTGGACCTTTTTTGGAAGTACATACCGTGATTAAATTGAGATGGTTGCTCAGCAAAACTCCATATTTGCTGATCAACGGACGTATTTTGACATGACAACGATTGTAGAGTTTGAATCGGAGCTTTCTGGATGTTAGACCTCTGGCTCTGGTTCTTCTAACTACATGCTAATTTAACTAGCTACATAGCTAACAGGATAGCCACAGCTGATTTTTATTTCCATGATTAAAACTAGTGTGTAAATTAGGCCCAAACTCTCAACTAGCTGACAAAGGTTAGTGCTTTTAAGTTTCGACTGAAGACTCCGTGTATAGAAAAAAATATGATTGATTCTCTGCCTGGTCTGGACCATGATTAATCATTTAGCTAGCCAGGTCAAATGCGACATTGGTTGCTGAGGTTAGCTAACCGACCACGCTAGCTACTCTTTCCTGGCTAACCACAAATACCTCTGCTGCGTTGTTCTTTGAAGTGTTCAATATACTCTCGTGGGCTGTATTGACCAAGTAATCTAAGCATTATGAACAAGAATCCGTTTCTAAACAGATTTAGATAGCCAGTCGTGATGTTATAGCACGTTCGACAGTTTTTTTTTTGCCAAAGCCGCTACGGCAAATATGGGTCTTTCAACAGGCCTGTCACGCTAATAGATACACGGATCCAATGGTATTGTATTTCTAACCGTGGCAACTACTACTTTGAATTATTGAAAGAGCTGCGTTGGATAAACCCGTGTTTGTCATAAGATAATATTGCTACATCAGCTAACAAGCCAGCCAATGTAACCCGGTAACGGTAGTAGCTAGCTAACCGATGCGAATTCCATTGGATGAGACTAGCTAGCTACTATAGGCAATGAGTTACATCAATTATTTCAATATCATGGTCCAGTCTTTCTTGTGACTATCGGTGCCTTTAAACCTGCTCGTTTAACCTTTTAGGAAAGACATGTAAGGTAAGTGAATGAATGCTCAATAGCCAGTTACTCTCAGCTACTAGTATGCGAACAGTCTTGTTGACAAGTAACGTTAGTTAGGCTTACTTTCAGTGTTCAGAGGACAGGACACTACAGCATAGACTAACTCTGTGATTGTATGGCTGCCTGTCAGCCTAGCACATGACGTTTGATTGAGCAGTATGGTTCAACAAGGTCTGATTGATCAGAGGTTGGTCCTACTTCTGTTGTGTATATAGGTAGGGTTATGTTGGTGGCTCACAAAGAGAAGTTGGGTGTGTTTAAAAGAAAATGAAGTGGGGAAACGTCATCCTCCTGTTTGCCAAACTCAATACCATGTCAGGTCTGTTGTAGGATAATTAACCCTTTACGCTCGTACCTGTATCCGGTTTGAAATTGGCAGAAAATTGTTCCATGCACCACACATCTGAATGCACTCATGACTCCATTCTATGTGCACCCAAATGACCATCTGCTTCTCTGAATTGCTTTATGAAAGCCTAACACTGTAAGATCGTATATTATAATTTAGCTAGTCATGTTGGCAATTGAACACACATTCAAATCGTGCCCATCTGAACCCGATCGTGATTTATAATGGACCGTTTTTGGATTGTGTGATCAACAGTAATTGTGTAAAGACTGGGAATGGGTGATGTTCCAAACAAAAACAAGTGTGCTTGGTCTAGTTCCTTAATGGCACAGCTAGGAGAGTGCAAAAAAGCACCTTGTAGTTGAAGATACATTTTGTTAGACATAAAAGTGCATTGAAATGACTTGGGATCCGTGCTCACTTTGGAGAGATGTGTGTGGCCACTTGGAGACACCAGTTAGACCTCTCTCTCAAACCTTAGTAATTTTTTTGGTCCTATGTTGCAACTACCCCAAATTTTCCAGGAATAATGAGTGTATCCGGAGTTTTCAGGGTTTGTTATGAACAAATTAGGCTAAAAGTACGATAAATGTAAAATGCACAAAATCAACAGTGTAATGTTTGGATTCAGTCTGAACTGTAGTCATATTTAGTCTAATTCCCCCATTAACTCCACTGTTCCCTTTTAATTGCTACTATGGTTATTCATATGCTTTCCATATTTCCATTTAAGTTTAGCCCTATCCATATTGGCCAATTCACATGAGCTAAAGGCCGGGCCAAGTGTGTACTGAAGTGTATTGTGAAGGTGTGGTCGAGACAAATAATACACAGAGCTGATATAGGTGTGTTTCAAACTGTGTCACAGGGAATATGACTCGGCTATTATAGACATGCACTACCGGTCAAAAGTTTTAGAACACCTACTCATTCAAGGCTTTTTCTTTATTTTTACTATTTTCTACATTGTAGAATAATAGTGAAGACCTAAACTATGAAATAACACATGGAATAATGTAGTAACCAAAAATGTTAAACAAGTCTAAATGTATTTGAGATTCTTCAAGTAGCCACCCTTTGCCTTGATGACAGCTTTGAACACTCTTGGAGTTCTCTCAAACACCTTCACCTAGAATGCTTTTCCAACAGTCTTGAAATTTTCCGGATTGACTGACCTTCATATCTTAAAGTAATGATGGACTATCGTTTCTCTTTGCTTATTTGAGCTGTTCTTGACATAATATGGACTTAACCCTATTTGGTAAAGGACCATCTTCTGTATACCATCCCTACCGTATCACAACACCACTGATTGGCTCAAATGCATTAAGAAGGAAAGACATTGCACAACTTAACTTTTAACAAGGCACACCTGTTAATTGAAATGCATTCCACGTGACTACCTCATGAAGCTGGTTGAGAGAATGCCAAGAGTGTGCAAAGCTGTCAAGGCAAAGGGTGGCTACTTTGAAGAATCTCAATCTTGATTCAACACTTTTTTTGTTGGTTATGACATGATTCCATATGTTTTCATAGTTTTGATGTCTTCACTATTAATCTATGATGTAGAAAATAGTCAAATAAAAACCCTTGAATAAGTAGGTTTTCTGAAACTTTTGACCGGAAGTGTATGTCACTGACTGTCAGTGACATGTAGCTGGCCACCGGCTATATCATCTCGTTACTGTAAATCCAAGCCGTCCAGCACATTGACTAGGTTTGAGACTGCGGGTGTGAAGCTAAACAGGACCATGGGCTGCATCTCAAAACTCTAGTGCTTTTTCTCTCCTCTGCGCTGATCGATCAAACAAATGATGAGCAAAATAAATATGGTGGATGCCCTCTTGGAATTCTCTCTCAGCTTTCGAGATTGTCTACATCAGCATTGATGGAGACCAGAAGACTATTGAGATGCAGCAGCCCATGTCTGAGGTGTTCGCTGCAGTCCTGCAGTACAATACGGACTCCATTACACAGCTGCTGGCCTGGTTGTGCTGAGTGGGCATGTATTCTCTCTAGAACCAGGGGAACGCAGCCCGGTAGGGTGACCTTAGTGGGTTACTACATCAACCTGCTCACACACTTTTCACCTTGACTCATTTTTTATTTGTTTTATTTCACCTTTATTTAACCAGGTAGGCTAGTTGAGAACACCTTTATTTAACCAGGTAGGCTAGTTGAGAACACCTTTATTTAACCAGGTAGGCTAGTTGAGAACACCTTTATTTAACCAGGTAGGCTAGTTGAGAACACCTTTATTTAACCAGGTAGGCTAGTTGAGAACACCTTTATTTAACCAGGTAGGCTAGTTGAGAACACCTTTATTTAACCAGGTAGGCTAGTTGAGAACACCTTTATTTAACCAGGTAGGCTAGTTGAGAACACCTTTATTTAACCAGGTAGGCTAGTTGAGAACACCTTTATTTAACCAGGTAGGCTAGTTGAGAACACCTTTATTTAACCAGGTAGGCTAGTTGAGAACACCTTTATTTAACCAGGTAGGCTAGTTGAGAACACCTTTATTTAACCAGGTAGGCTAGTTGAACACCTTTATTTAACCAGGTAGGCTAGTTGAGAACACCTTTATTTAACCAGGTAGGCTAGTTGAGAACACCTTTATTTAACCAGGTAGGCTAGTTGAGAACACCTTTATTTAACCAGGTAGGCTAGTTGAGAACACCTTTATTTAACCAGGTAGGCTAGTTGAGAACACCTTTATTTAACCAGGTAGGCTAGTTGAGAACACCTTTATTTAACCAGGTAGGCTAGTTGAGAACACCTTTATTTAAACAGGTAACCAGTTGAGAACAGGTTCTCATCATTTACAACTGCGACCTGGCCAAGATAAAGCAAAGCAGTGCAACAAACAAGAACACAGAGTTACACATGGAATAAACAAACAGTCAATAATACAATAGAAAAAGTCTATATACAATATGTGCCAAAGAGGTAGGACAAGGGAGATAAGGCAATAAATAGGCCATAGTGGTGAAATAATTACAATATAGCAATTAGACACTGGAGTGATAGATGTGCAGAAGATGAGTGTGCAAGTGGAAATACGGGGGTGCAAATGAGCAAAATAAATAACAGTATGGGGATGAGGTAGTTGAATGGGCTGTTTACAAATGGGCTGTTTACAGATGCGCTATGTGCAGGTGCTGTGATCTGTGAGCTGCTCTGACAGCTGGTGCTTAAAGTTAGTGAGGGAGATATGAGTCTCCAGCTTCAGTGATTTTTTGCAGTTTGTTCCAGTCATTGGCAGCAGAGAACTGAAAGGAAAGACTGCCAAAGGAGGATTTGGTTTTGGGGGTGACCAGTGAAATATACCTGCTGGAGTGTGTGCTATGGGTTGGTGCTATGGGGACCAGTGAGCTGAGATAAGGCAGGGCTTTACCTAGAAAAGACTTGTAGATGACCTGGAGCCAGTGGGTTTGGCGACGAATATGAAGCGAGGGCCAGCCAACGAGAGTATACAGGTCGCAGTTGTGGGTAGTATATGGGGCTTTTGTGACAAAACGTATGGCACTGTGATTGACTGCATCCAATTTGCTGAGTATAGTGTTGGAGACTATTTTGTAGATGACATCGCCGAAGTCTAGGATCGGTAGGATAGTCAGTTTTACGAGGGTATGTTTGGCAGCATGAGTGAAGGATGCTTTTTTGCAAAATAGGAAGCTGATTCTAGATTTAATTTTGGATTGGAGATGCTTAATGTGAGTCTGGAAGGAGCTTGCAGTCTAACCAGACACCTAGGTATTTATAGTTGTCCACATATTCTAAGTCCGAACCGTCCAGAGTAGTGATGCTAGATGGGCAGGCAGGTGTGGGCAGCGATTGGTTGAAGAGCATGCATTTAAGAGCAGTTGGAGACCATGGAAGGAGAGTTGTATGGCATTGAAGTTCGTCTGGAGGTTAGTTAATACAGTGTCCAAAGAAGGGCCAGAGGTATACAGAATGGTATCGTCTGCGTAGAGGTGGATCAGAGAATCACCAGCCGAAAGAGCGACATCATTGATGTATACAGAGAAAAGAGTCAGCCCGAGGATTGAACCCTGTAGCACCCACATAGACTGCCAGAGGTCTGGAAAACAGGCCCTCCGATTTGACACACTGAACTCTGTCTGAGAAGTAGTTGGTGAACCAGGCGAGGCAGTCATTTGTCATCAGTCATCTGCCGATAAGAATGTGGTGATTGACCGAGTCGAAAGCCATGGCCAGGTCGATGAATACAGCTGCACAGTATTGTCTCCTATCAATGACGGGTATGATATCATTTAGAACCTTGAGCGTGGCTGAGGTGCACCCATGACCAGCTCGGAACCAAGATTGCATAGCGGAGGAGGTACGGTGGGATTCGAAATGGTCGGTGATCTGTTTGTTAACTTGGCTTTCAAAGACTTTAGAAAGGCAGGGCAGGATGGATATAGGTCTATAACAGTTTGGGTCCAAGGTGTCACCCCCTTTGAAGAGGGGTATGACCTCGGGAGCTTTCCAATCTTTGGGGATCTCAGACGTTACGAAAGAGGTTGAATCGGCTAGTAATAGGGGTTGCAACAATTTTGGCGGGTAATTTTAGAAAGAGAGGCTCCAGATTGTCTAGCCTGGGCAATCAATTCACATATGGTGTCCAGGGCACAGCTGGAGGCAGAGGGTGGTCTATAGCAAGCAGCAACGGTGAGAGACTTGTTTCTGGAAAGGTGGATTTTTAAAAATAGAAGCTCATATTGTTTTGGTACAGACCTGGATAGTAAGACAGGCTATCTCTGCAGTAGATTGCAACTCCGCCAGTTCTATCTTGTTGGAAAATGTTATAGTTAGGGATGGAAATTTCAGGGTTTTTGGTGGTCTTCCTAAGCAAGGATTCAAACACCGCTAGAACATCCGTGTTGGCAGTGTGCTAAGGCAGTGAATAAAAAAAACTAGTCATCCTAGTTGATATAGTTGATATAGAAATCAACCCCTGCCTCGGGAGTTAAATGCATGTTAACTTCTCCCAGCTCTAGGTATGAATTGAGGATGAATGTGAACCAGCAGCCTCCCATGGCATCTCCGTACGGCCAGCCCCAGCCTGGCTACGGCCAGCCTAGCTACGCTCCCTTGGGAGGCGGTTACCCCGGCCCCTATGGACCCTACAGCGGCCCCGCTACAGCCTACCAGCCTGGGGCTCCACAAGGTACGTCTGTCCCTCTTTCCCTAACCTTACTTATCCCTCTGGTTCGCTTCTTCCCTCTTGCTTCTTCTTCCTGTCTGTTTATGTTCTTCCCAGCTAGCTTGCCTTCTGCAAAGTAGTGTCTCTGTGCCTGTTGCAAAGTTTACTCATTGCCTTTCCTGTGTGTCTCTGTGTGAGAGAGAAAGGGAACTAAAACCTGTTTGGATGTATTTGATTGGAGCAGTGTGAATGCTCCTCGCCCGTCTTTCAGCATTTCTTTTCCTCAGTACATGGTGTCTGCCTCTTGTCTTTCAGGTTATTCTACCTATGCCAGCTTTCCCTCTAAGGCTGTGCCAGCTAACCCAGTCTCTGACCTGCCCTCTTCTCTTGACTTGGGTAACTGCTTCCTCTTGGCTCCTCCCACCTACATGCTTCTACAGCCTGCTGGTCATGTGTCTGAGAGCAATGGTTCTCATGAACCGCTTAAAGTTCCAAATCTAAGATGTAGCTTTTTCACATGACTTTACCTGCAAGGTATGCAACATACCAACGTATACGGTATACTGCCCAACCTTACCTTAGGATGACTAACTTTACCAACGTATACGTCCCAACCTTACCTTAGGATGACTAACTTTACTAACGTGTAAGGTATACCGCCCAACCTTACCTTAGGATGACTAACTTTACCAACGTATATGGTATACTGCCCAACCTTAGGATGACTGACTTTACCTTACGTATATGGTATACCGTCCAACCTTACCTTAGGATGACTAACTTTACCAACGTATATGGTATACCGTCCAACCGTACCTTAGGATGACTAACTTTACCAACGTATATGGTATACTGCCCAACCTTAGGATGACTAACTTTACCAACGTATATGGTATACTGCCCAACCTTAGGATGACTGACTTTACCAACGTATAAGGTATACTGCCCAACCTTACCTTAGGATGACTGACTTTACCAATGTGTTTTTTTTGGGCAGGAAGTAATCCTCCATTTAACATTCTTGCGTTGATGATGTAACATTCATCATAGGTGATGATGTAACTTCAAGAATGCATCCGCTGTGTTTCAAACCTGTGGTCATTGCAGTCAGGTGCCTAATAGCCTCCCTCTCTCTCAGGATCTGCCAGGGGCCCCCCTCCAGTCTCCACCAACCAGGCCTACTCCCAGTATGCCCAGGGAGACATTCAGAATGGGCCCCCACCTATGGATCACTCTATGGCTCAGCCAGCTCAGAGGTCAGACAACACACATGAAGAGTAGACAGCGGTTGTGGGTGTGTGTCCAGATGTTTGTGTGTGTGTACTGAGTTGTTTTTGTGTACGTGTGTCCAGGCCGCCAGTGTGTCAGCCATATAGCCACGGTGCTATGAACTTGTCGGGGCCACACCCTTCTTACCCCCAGCAGTACGGGGTGCAGCCCTCCATGCAACAGATGACCAATCAGATGTCAGGGATGCAGGTCGGGTCAGGCCCCCTCACCTCTGCTGGGCCGGGATATGGTAAGAAATTATTTCGAATGAATCAATTGATGAATTTCATGCCGAACTTTGCATCCTACTAAACACAACTCTAGTTACCGATTCTTGCTGAATTTAATGTTCTTTGCTCTTTCACCAGCTCCACCTCCCAGCTCCGAGCCTCCAATCAGTGCTGCCTACTCCGCTGCAGCCCCTCCCTCCTATACACAAGCTCCTCACCCAGTGTCTGGTGCCCCCTCCCAGCCTCCCCCTCCCAGTGAGCCTGCAGCCCCCCAACCTTACTATGATGGCCCTCCTCCCTCTCAACAACAACCTTTCCCCTCCTCCGCCCCCCCCTCCCTCCCAACCCTTCCCCTCCTCCTCTCCATACTCGGGCCCTCCCCCTTCCAGCCAACCTCGGGCCCCTGCAGTCTCTCGACAACAGTCCTTCCCACCTGGCCCCCCTCCCCCTGTGCAACAAACCTTTCCCAACTCTGCTCCTCCTCCAGTCTCCCAGGCCTTGTACTCTGGCCCCCCTCCCTCCTCCCAACCTGGCCCTTTCCCACCTACCTTTGCATCCCCTGCCCAGTACCCTGCCGCCCAGCCCCCGTCCCAACCCGGGCCCCCTCACTTCCACTCTGGCCCCCCTCCCCAATGCCCCATGCCACCCCCCTCTATGTCCCAGCAGCAGGCCAACCCCCTTCCCCCTGGCCCCATGCAGCAGCCTCCTCAGCCTGGCATGCATGGAGGATACCCAACCCAGCAGAATGGTGAGTCCACCATGTTCAAACCCCTGTACAACTTCTACCTGGTTTGCTTTTGACAACTAAATGTTGTCTTGGTAGGTCCACCATTTTCTAGCCAATAAACCAGAAGAGTTTCTAATAGATGGATGAATATTTTTCTCCTTAGGTGCGTTTGGGCAGCCCAGAGGCCCCCAGCCCGGCTATGCAGGCCCGCAGTATCCTGGGCAACAGAACTACGGCGCAGTCCCTGCCCCCACACCTGCCCCCACACAGAAGAGACTGGACCCTGACTCCATCCCCAGCCCAGTAAGACACACGCACTCTCCCCATCCTGCTAACACACTAACACTTTGTCCTGTGATGTATTAGTGTGTTGGTGATAATGATGTTAGATATTGTACCGTGTGTGTTTTTGTTTAACTTTCCTTGTGGGTACCAGCAGTCCTCACAAGGATAGTAAAACAAGGAAAAGTGGGTACATCTTGCCGGGCCCTATGAGTAAAAAAAAACGAAGCTATTTGTGGGGGGGGGGGGGGGGGTGATTTTGGATGAGAATCAATTATTTCAAGGATAGCAATCCAAAACTGCATGTCTAACAGTGTAACCCAGTCCAAGTTGAGCATGTGCTTCAGACTGATGATCTGCTGGCCTTCTCTCTGATCACTGACTAATCTAGAACCAATAATCCCAGTCTGGACAATCAGTCAGGGATTTAATAATCCTGCTACAGAGTTATTTTCATCCTCTTGTCTCTTTGTCCTGTTTTTTTTTCTTTTGGTTTGTTTTAATTTGATGATTTGCTGGACAAAACTCTGTTGTGAATGTAAAGCAAGCGTCTGAGCTGCCGGCTGTGCAGAAATTCAGACATAGAATAGACCCAGATGCTATCCCCAGTCCAGTAAGTCTCCTGTTTACCTTGTAACCCCTATGCCCTACCCCGTAAATCATTATCCTCCTGTCTACACCTAACCCCTATGCCCTACCCCGCAAATCATTATCCTCCTGTCTACACCTAACCCCTATGCCCTACCCCGCAAATCATTATCCTCCTGTCTACACCTAACCCCTATGCCCTACCCCGTAAATCATTATCCTCCTGTCTACACCTAACCCCTATGCCCTACCCCGTAAATCATTATCCTCCTGTCTACACCTAACCCCTATGCCCTACCCCGCAAATCATTATCCTCCTGTCTACACCTAACCCCTATGCCCTACCCCGCAAATCATTATCCTCCTGTCTACACCTAACCCAATGCCCTACCCCGCAAATCATTATCCTCCTGTCTACACCTAACCCAATGCCCTACCCCGCAAATCATTATCCTCCTGTCTACACCCTAACCCCTATGCCCTACCCCGCAAATCATTATCCTCCTGTCTACACCTAACCCAATGCCCTACCCCGCAAATCATTATCCTCCTGTCTACACCCTAACCCCTATGCCATACCCCTTAACCCATTTTCTCTGTCTGCACCCTAACCCCTACACGCTAACCCCTCTGCTATACCCCTTAACCAATCATCCCTGTCTGCACTCTATGCCCTAATCCCTTACCCCAGCCCAGCAATCGTCTGTGCAGCAATCATTTAGCTGTGGCGCTGCGCAACGTCAAAATCATTGCTGCCGCCGTCAAAAAGTATTTCTGCTGAAGCTTTACTTTAAAGATGCTGGAACAGAGTCCACATTGACCTTTCCTCTGCAAACAAAACGATATACAATAGAGATCAGATAACCACGTAGTAGAATATTTGATCTGTTCACGGAGTTGGCTTGTGTGTTCTATGCGAGATAAATATTCCTCTCGAAGGCGTATTGAAGAGCCATAGGGAGGGAAACATACATTCTGACAAGCAGTCAATGCACAACAATTCTTGCAATCGTGGGAAAAACTGATGATTTATTTATTTTTCACCTTTATTTAACCAGGTAGGCTAGTTGAGAACACCTTTATTTAACCAGGTAGGCTAGTTGAGAACACCTTTATTTAACCAGGTAGGCTAGTTGAGAACACCTTTATTTAACCAGGTAGGCTAGTTGAGAATAAGTTCTCATTTACAACTGCGACCTGGCCAAGATAAAACAAAGCAGTGCGATACAAACAACACAGAGTTAAACATGGAATAAATAAACATACAGTCAATAATACAATAGAGAAAGTCTATATACAGTGTGTGTAAATGAGGTAGGATAAGGGAGGTGAGGCGATAAATAGGCCATAGTTGTGAAATAATTACAGTATGGCAAAAACATTGGGGAGATTGATGTGCAGAAGATCAGTGTGCAAGTAGCGGTACTAGGGTGCAAAGGAGCAAAATAAATAACAGTATGGGGATGAGGTAGTTGGATGGGCTATTTACAGATTGGCTATGCGCAGGTGCTGTGATCTGTGAGCTGCTCTGACAGCTGGTGCTTAAAGTTAGTAAGGGAGATTTGAGTCTCCAGCTTCAGTGATTTTTGCAGTTTGTTCCAGTCATTGGCAGCAGAGAACTGGAAGGAAAGGCGGGCCAATGGAGGAATTGGGTTTGGGGTTGACCAGTGAAATATACCTACTGGAGCGTGTGCTATGGGTGGGTGCTACTATTGTGACCAGTGAACTGAGATAAGGCGGGGCTTTACCTAGCAAAGACTTGTAGAGGACCTGGAGCCAGTGGGTTTGGTGACGGATATGAGGCGAGGGCCAGCCAACGAGAGCATACAGGTCTCAGTGGTGGGTAGTATATGGGGCTTTGGTGACAAAACAGATGGCACTGTGATTGACTGCATCCAATTTGCTGAGTAGAGTTTGAGACTTTTGTAGATGACATCGACGAAGTCAAGGATCCTTAGTCAGTTTTACTAGGGTATGTGTGGCAGCATGAGTTAAGGATGCTTTGTTGCGAAATAGGAAGCCGATTTAATTTTGGATTGGAGATGCTTATTGTGAGTCTGGAAGGGGAGTTTAGTCTAACCAGACACTTAGAATATGTAGACAACTACAAATACCTAAGTCCGAGCCGTCCAGAGTTGTGATGCTGGATGGGCGGGCAGGTGTGGACAGCGATCGGTTGAAGAGCATGCATTTAGTCTTGGTCAAGTTGCTAATGGTCTTTGTTAAAGAGGGGGATCTTCCCAGCTTTCCAGTCCTACTTTATTTATTTCTAACCTCCTAAATAGCACAAACAGCACCAATTTTTATGCCCAGAGTTTGTAGCAGTGGCATGGTTAAGTATGTTACCGCTCCACAACAGGCTGTGACTGCATAGGGGGATAAATGTAACACGGGTCAATTGTTTCATAACTTGAGGTAAAACCCCACCTTATTTTCATCCATTTTGGAGTAGAAATTAGATATATATTTTTTGTCACCAGAAGTGAGCTTCTCAGTCCTAGATACGCCCCCCCCCCCCCGCCTATGGGGATCGACCATGCTCACTGTGCTGATACCCTCCCCCCCCCCACCACCACCACCACCTCGCATGCCAGCCTGCAGTATCTCACTCACGATTCACCCACAATTCCCTGCATTGTGATGTTTGTCCACGATCATTCTACATTTGTGTTACACCCTCCCTAGTGGTTTTGGTGTGTTGTGTTGCTGTGCCATTTTGTTAGTATCATGGGATTTAGGGCTGCACGATATGGGCAAAACATAGTATTGCAATTTGACTTGCTATATACAGTGCATTCGGAAAGTACTCAGATCCCTTGACATTTTCCGCATTTTATGTTACAACCTTATTCTAAAATGGATTACATTTTTTTTAAATCCTCATCAATCTTCACACTACCCCCATAATGACAACGTGAAAACGTTGTAAAAATATTTACAGTATTCAGAACCTTTGCTATGAGACTTGAAATTCAGTTCAGGTGCATCCTGTTTCCATTGATGATCCTAGATGTTTCTACAACTTGATTGGAGTTCACCTGTGGTAAATTCAATTGATTGCACAATTGATTGTCTATATAAGGTCCCACAGTTGACCGTGCATGTCAGAGCAAAAACCAAGCCATGAGGTTGAAGGAATTGTCCGTAGAGCTCAGAGACAGGATTGTGGCGCGGCACAGATCTTGCGAAGGGTACTAATTAATGTCTGCAGCATTGAAGGTCCCCAAGAACACAGTGGCCTCCATCATTCTTAAATGGAAGAAGTTTGAAACCACCAAGACTCTTCCTAGTCTGAGCAATCAGGGGAGAAGAGCTTTGGTCAGGGAGGTGACCAAGAACACGATGGTCTCTCTACTGATGTAAATGTGTTATTTCAGTTTCTGCTTTGTCATTATTGATGGGGAAAAAACAATTTAATCAATTTTAGAACAAGGCTGTAACGTAACAAAATGTGGATACTTTCTGTATGCACTGTACATCAAAACACAAACGGTTTGAATCATAGACATATATAATCATTTGTATTAAGAATCCGCATCGTTTTTGTTTGGAACATTCTGACAGCGTCTGCGCAGCCGCAAGAGTAGAGGGAGAGCGGCGTTTCAAATGACTGCTTCCGTTATAGATCTCTTGCGATGTTAATATTGCGATTTTTGACGTAAATTCCGTTAATTACGCAGCCCTATTATGGGATGGCATCACTGTTTTCAAACGTTTTTATTTTCTTACTCTCTCTGCATGCGTTTTTTTCTCTCCTCTATCGTATTGACGTTAGTGTGTCTGTAAAACTGCTGTTCTCTCTGTATTACAGATCCAGGTGATTGAGGACGACCGGGCCAACAAGAGCAGTGAGCCGTTCACCACGGGGGTCAAAGGTCAGACTCCGCCCCTTGTCACCACCAACTTCCAGGTGAAAGACCAGGGCAACGCCAGCCCGCGGTTCGTCCGCTGTACAGCCTACAACATACCCTGCACGGCCGACATGGCCAAACAGTCCCAGGTCCCCCTGGCAGCCGTAATCAAACCTCTAGCCATGTTGCCCCCCGACGAGGTGAGACACACACACACCACACCGCTATCTCCTGTGGTCTTCTCATCACATTCACGCTCTCGTTTTATTGTTGTTAACATTTCTCTGAGCTTGAACTAGTCTTTAAGAGTCTTAACAACCTTGTTGTCTCTCAGACCCGTCCGTACATGGTGGACCATGGGGAGGCCGGTCCTATCCGCTGTAACCGATGCAAGGCCTACATGTGTCCCTACATGCAGTTCATCGAGGGCGGACGCCGCTTCCAGTGTGGCTTCTGCAGCTGTGTCACAGACGGTGTGTGTGTGTGTCCAGGAAGATATTGTGTTAGTGTGGTATTGTTATTGTAGGTTATAACACGGTCTAAGTATATCCATCCATCCACAGTGCCTCCCCACTACTTCCAGCATCTGGACCACACAGGGAAGAGGGTGGACTGCTGCGACCGGCCAGAGCTCTCTCTGGGCAGCTACGAGTTTGTAGCCACCGTCGACTACTGTAAGGTAGGTGACTACTGTGTTTTTCTGAGAGACTGGAGGCCTGTAGCGTTGCTCCATTTGTACCAGAAGATTTTCTCAAAGAGCCAGATGAGAGGACCAAGCTTGGCACAATACCAGAGATTCTCATGATGTAATATGCTCAATATGTGTAGTCTAAATACTAAGTTCTTCTCTCTCTCAGAACAATAAGCTCCCCCAGCCCCCGTCGTTCATCTTCTTCATCGATGTGTCTTACAACGCCGTGAAGAGTGGCATGGTTAACATCGTCTGTCAGGAGCTCAAGACTCTACTGGACTACCTGCCCAGGTACACACACACACACACTACCTGCCCAGGTACACACACACACACACTACCTGCCCAGGTACACACACACACACACACACTACCTGCCCAGGTACACACACACACACTACCTGCCCAGGTACACACACACACACTGCCTGCCCAGGTACACACACACACACTGCCTGCCCAGGAACACACACACACACTGCCTGCCCAGGAACACACACACACACACTGCCTGCCCAGGAACACACACACACACTGCCTGCCCAGGAACACACACGTACACCAGCGTATTAATAACATTTTGTGTCTTGTCCCTCCAGGGAGAATCCAGAGGCAGACTCGGTGGTACGTGTGGGTTTTGTAACCTACAACAAGGTGTTGCACTTCTACAACGTCAAGTCCAGCCTGGCCCAGCCCCAGATGATGGTGGTCAGTGACGTCAGTGACATGTTCCTCCCTCTGCTCGACGGCTTCCTGGTCAACGTCAACGACAGCCGGATGGTCATCGAGAGGTACACACACACACACCAGATCTCCAGACTAACATTTCCGCTGGTGCATCTATGTTTTTCAGTTGGTGGCACCAGCCCATGATTTGGTCACAGCTATTTTGTTCTTGCGCTATCACGCGATAGAGAACATATGTAAATATAATAGGGGTTTTCAAGGTGAGGAGAAGAGCAAGATAATCAATGTCCATCTGGTCTAATACAAGTTGCAACAGGGAGACTCCTCCAGAACAGAAGCAGAGAAAATGTGTAACTCTGCTTCTCCAAGAAGGTCCTTCTATTCTAATCTCACAGCACCGACGTTCTGTCAACACCAGCTGCTACAGAATACAGTGACCGTGTCCTCTGTCCTTGTACCTTCAGTCCGGCGTCAGTCGCTATCAACAGATATGAGAACAATCCATAACATTCAGTATCAAGTCTAGTTACCATCAACCCAGACCCAATGAGTCCCAAATAGAGCCGGGAAATCCTGTGTATTACATAAAGGGAAAATATTGCTCTTAACTGAATATGTCTGAAATATTCCAGCTCTAATAATCATTTTAGTCTCATAGACTACTGAGATGGCATTCAAGAAATAACTTGTTTTCATCTAACAAGTTGTGATAAAAACATTTATGTGCAACCTAATCCAGTGATTGTCATGAATTTCAGATTTACAAATAGATTATTTCTGTATTTACTGTTCAATGGAGATGAATTTGCCTTCATTTTTATATATTAATATCATGTGCTTCTTTTTGGGGGGCTAATTCACCACCTGGTTAAGTGGAAACTCCAAACACATGACCTAGATTGCGAACTCTAAATATATACCCAAAAACATGAGCTAGATCGCTAACTCAAAATATAATACCCACTGCTAGTATCCATAAATTAATCTAGCAGTACATTTTATGCCCTAAAAAACTTCCCAATGATGCCGATGCATTGGCCGATGCGCTCCATAGGCCTATCTCAGCCATATGTAATATCTGGGTTGTTGAGCCCAGTAATCAGAGTTGAGAAATAAATTATACCCACCCCGGGAAAGGAGAGAGCGAGTGGCTCGCTCCCCGAAGGCGCCCCTCCCACAATGGGCGGCAGGCGCCCCTCCCACAATGGGCGGCAGGCGCCCCTCCCACAATGGGCGGGCGGCAGGCGCCCCTCCCACAGTGGGCGGCAGGCAGGCGCCCCTCCCACAGTGGGCGGCAGGCAGGCGCCCCTCCCACAGTGGGCGGCAGGCAGGCGCCCCTCCCACAGTGGGCGGCAGGATAATGTACTTTACTGATTGGTGGGTTTTGATTGAAATGACCATGTAGAAAAATTAAACAAAGCCAAGTCAAAGGGTCGTAAAATGTCTAAATGGCCGCGGTGCGGAGCCCTAATATACAGACATTTACATCCATCACATATATTACAGCAGAAGTCATCTGTCCAGGCTTTTCAACTGTTTCTGTTGCAGAGAATCATTGTGTGTGTGTGTCAGTTTGCTAGACCAGATTCCGGAGATGTTTGCAGACACCAGGGAGACTGAGACGGTGTTCGGACCAGTCATCCAGGCAGGACTGGAGGCACTGAAGGCTGCAGACTGTGCCGGGAAGCTGTTTTTGTTCCACTCCAGTCTACCGATCGCTGAGGCTCCTGGGAAACTGAAGAACAGAGAGGACAAGAAACTGGTGGGAACAGACAAGGAGAAGGTACACACACACACACACACAAGGACAAGGTAAACTGATATGGCTACTCAGCGTGGCAGACACAACAGAGGGAGGATGTGTTCTCTCTGGTATTGGTTGGGCAGTTAATGACTCTGTCAATGTGTCTCGCTCCTCTTCCCCTCCCCCAGTCTCTGTTCCAGCCCCAGTCTGGTTTCTATAGTAACCTGTCTAAGGAGTGTGTAGCACAGGGCTGCTGTGTGGACCTCTTCCTGTTCCCCAACCAGTACGTCGACGTGGCAACGCTTGGCGTGGTGCCCGTCTCCACTGGCGGCTCAGTCTACAAATACACCTACTTCCAGGTAAACACACATTTATACACACACTGGCGCTGATCCAAACCCCATCCACCCGTCTCCTGTTATCTGCCTTCACTCACTCTGTATATGTGTCAGGCTGAGATGGACCGCGAGCGGTTCCTGAATGATCTGCGACGAGACGTTCAGAAGCCGATGGGCTTTGACGCTGTCATGAGGGTCCGAACGAGCACAGGTAGGTGTTTCGCTCTCACACACACTACACCTAGTGTTAAATAGTTTTTCAGTGCCATCATAACCTCCTCCCTCTATCCTCCAGGTATCAGAGCGACAGATTTCTTTGGCTCGTTCTTCATGAGCAACACGACAGACGTGGAGCTGGCAGGCCTGGACTGTGACAAGACTGTCACCGTGGAATTCCGCCACGACGACAAGCTCAGCGAGGACACCGGGGCGCTCATGCAGTGCGCGGTGTTGTACACCAGCTGTAGTGGTCAGCGGCGTCTGAGGGTCCACAACATGGCGGTCAACTGCTGCTCCCAGCTCGCCGACCTCTACCGGAACTGTGAGACGGACACAATCATCAACTTCTTCTCCAAGTATGGTAGGAGTCACACATTGTCTATCCAACTATCTCCCTGTTCCCCTCTCTACACAGTGCCTTGCAGAAGTATTCATCCCCCTTGGTGGTTTTCCTGTTCTGTTGCATTACAACCTGTAATTTAAATGGGGTTTTATTTGGATGTCATGTAATGGACATATTGGTGAAGTGGAATGAAGAAAAAAAAACTTGTTTCAAATAATGTAAACATAAAAAACTCAAGTGCCCCCTGCAAATGTATTCACCTCCTTTGCTATGAACCCCTAAATAAGATCTGGTGCAACCAATTACCTTCAGAAGTCATAAAATGAGTTAAAGTCCACCTGTACGCAATCTAAGTGTCACATGATCTCCATGTGTATATATACACCTGTTCTGAAAGGCCCAGAGTCTGCAATAATAACACTAAGCAAGGGGAACCACCAAGCAAGTGGTACCATGAAGACCAAGGAGCTCCCCAAACAGGTCAGGGGGGGAACCACCAAGCACGTGGTACCATGAAGACCAAGGAGCTCTCCAAACAGGTCAGGGACAGAGTTGTGGAGAAGTACAGATCAGAGTTGGGTTATAAAAAAAAATATCAGAAACTTTGAACATCCCCCGAGTGCCCTTAAGAGCATACCCCGAGAGACTTGCAGCTGTAATTGCTGCAAAAGGTGGCTCTACAAAGTATTGACTTTGGGGGGTGAATCGTTTTCTGTCTTATTTCTTGTTTGTTTCACAAAAAAATATATTTTTCATCTTCAAAGTGGTAGGCATGTTGTGTAAATCAAATGATTACCCCCCCCCCCCCCCCCCCCCCCCAAAAAAACATTTTTATTCCAGGTTGTAAGGCAACAAAATAGGAAAAATACCAAGGGGAATGTATACTTTTGCAAGGCCCTGTATGTTAGTGAAATAGTTAACTATGTTTCTGGGTTACGTTACTAAGAGAGCATGTATAAAGAACAGCAAGGGTTCACTCAACAAACAACCAATTCTACTTCAGATGCGTTATAGCAGTCTGATCAGTAGGATTTAAACTTCATGTCTGGAAATGGATACCAATGGGCTTTTTCTCTCTCCGTGTGTGTAGCGTACCGCAGCCTATTGAACACCCCGACCAAGACGGTGAGAGACACCTTGGTGAACCAGTGTGCCCAGATTCTGGCCTGCTACCGCAAGAACTGTGCCAGCCCCTCGTCTGCCGGACAGGTCAGTCACTCACACAGCCCCCCTCTTGGACAGGTCAGTGACACATGCATGATACACACACACACTCACCCACACACTAAATGCTCACCACACACACACAGTCAGTCTCAAACACACACAAATCCCCCACACACACAACAACTTATACACACTCACTCAGGGGCGTCGTGCACCCATTATTTTAGAGGGGGCACAATGTACATGAGAAAGGCGTTGCCATCTGTCGGAGTTGGATACATTTGCATTTTTCTATCACCTGAAACAGCTTTTTCCTGCAATTTACAGCCATAGTCGTTGTGCCTAGTTCTGTCAAAATGTCTATTTTCCTGCATATGTGTCTAAACATACCTCTTTACTTGTTCAATTGTCATTTTAATGAGGGTGTCATTCTGTTGTCAATCACACACCTCAATGTGCTGCGCTAACATGCCTAGGATAATACATCCACATTACAACACAGGACATGGGATCATAACGCACGTTATCAAACGGGTTATTTGGATCCTGGATGTTGATTGGACGAGGAGCATTCCAAGCCGTTCTGTATTGGCCGTCACAAACACACCTATGCCTGCTAACCGTTCCATCTGAACGACCACTGCGCCTTCATCAGAATATCAGGTTCCTGTCCCAGTCAACTCTTGTATTGTTCTCAACTCGCCATTATTTCCCCTTGCTTCCAGCCTAGCATTTAGTTTGGTACAGCAGGGGTTAATATAAACCTCACTGTCTGCCTGTCTGAAGACAATGTTTCACTTTCGAATGTTGATCTGTGTCCTACCATACTTAGAGTGAACGGTCACCAGACAACTTCTACTGAGCCAGTCGAAATCACGCATCAACGTCATTGTCATGGACATATCCACGTTAAATGTCAATGGGAAAATGCAGCCAGTGTACTGTCATTCTAGGTCCAATGTTTGACGTGGCCGAAGTTGGCTAGCTAGCGACAAGAACGTTATACAGCCTTCATAGCAACCATTTTGTTTAGAATGGACGACCAGTCCTTTTGCATAGCAACTAAGCAAAAATAATGAACGACTGGGTCGTGTCTGTAAGCAACATGACCAAAAGACTGTTAGCAGTTGATGTTCTTTAATAACACAGACCCCAAAGCAAATCAGGAGGAGGAAAATAGGTTATTCAAATAGGACAAATCATGCTTGGAAGTAGATGGTCATTCTCCCCTGTCCTCAGTGATTCTCTTCTCAGAACAAAGGGACAGGATTTACTTTATAACCCAGCCCATCATAAAACTGGGCCAATGGCCAAAGAACAAGTATCCTATTTCAGATTCAATGTATTAACAAGTTGGACCAATAAGAACGTGCCACAAGTAGCTGTAAGTTCAAGACTGACCTTATGTTGAACTGAAAAGCAACTATTTCCATTGATTCCCTATTACAGAAAAACCACTATTGATAATCAGTACTCTATTGACCTCTTGACCTCTGCGTTGTCTTCATCTTCAGAACATTCTTACAGGGCTATCTTCTGATGGAAGAAGGAAGTTCTATCAAATCCCTTATATCAAAATAACTTCTTAATGAAAATATGTCATTCATTGTTACTTGAATATGTTTAACAGTTTTCTAAAAGCTATAAGGCACGCGAGGCAGTGCCTCTGCTATCGCGTCGGGCCGAACAACACCATTTACCTCTGACTGCATTCATGATACAGCACTGCTTCGTGTGCCTTATAGCTTAATCATCAACACAGGCACATATCGTACGGTGCCAGATTACAGTTAAACTATGTATTTTTCTGCATATGTAAGAATACAGTACCTTCAGAAAGTATTCATGCCCCTTGACTTATTCCACATTGTGTTACAGCCTGAATTCAAGATGGATTAAATAATTTTTCTCACCCATCTACACACAATACCCCATAATGACAGTGAAAAACATGTTTTTAGGAATTTGAGCAAATATATATTGATAATGAAATACAGAAGTCTAATTTAAATAAGTTCACCCCCACTGAGTCAATACTTTGTAGAAGCGCCTTTGGCGGAGTTTACAGCTGTGAGTCTTTCTGGGTAAGTCTCTGAGCTTTTCACACCTGGATTGTACAATATCTGCCTATTTTATTATTTTCTAAATTCTTCAAGCTCTGTCAAATTGGTTGTTGATCACTGCTAGACAACCGTTTTCAGGTCTTGCCAAAGATTTAAGTCAACTGTAACTCAGCTACTCAGGAACATTTAATGTCATCTTGGTAAACAACACCAGTGTATATTTGGCCTTGTGTTTTAGGTTATTGTCCTGCTGAAAGGTGAATTCATCTCCCAGTGTCTGGTGGAAAGCAGACTGAACCAGGTTTTCCTCTAGGATGTGTTCCTGTGTTTATAGCCCTGTTTCTTTTCATCCTGAAAAACTAACTCCTCATTCCTTAACGATGTACAGGCTTCATTCTTTTCACTCTTGTCAATTAGGTTAAAATTGTGGAGTAACTAGAATGTTCTTGATCCGTCATCACTTTTCTCCTATCACAGCCATTGAACTCTGAAACTGTTTTAATGTCACCATTGAGCGGTTTCCTCCAGCCACCCGGACATCTACCAATAGGCATTGTAAGACCTCCCTAGTGTTTGGTTACATATGTGTCTGAAATTCACTGCTCGACTGAGGGACTTTATATACTGAACACAAATATAAAAGCAACATGTAAAGTGTTGGTCCTGTGTTTAAAGAAATAAAATATCCCAGAAATGTTCCACAGAAAGCTTATTTCTCAATTTTGTGCACCCTTTTTTTTTCTTTTAAAAAAAAAACATTTTTCACATTTTTACTTTACTGACATAATCCATGGGGCGGCAGGGTAGCCCAGTGGTTAGAGCATTGGACTAGTAACCGAAAGGTTGCAAGTTTGAATCCCCGAGCTAACAAGGTACAAATCTGTCGTTCTGCCCCTGAACAGGCAGTTAACCCACTGTTCCTAGGCTGTCATTGAAAATAAGAATTTGTTCTTAACTGACTTGCCTAGTTAAATAAAGGTAAATAAAAAATCCACCTAACAGGTGTGCCATATCAAGAAGCTGATTAAACAGCATGATCATTACCTAAGTGCACCTTGTGCTGGGGACAATAAAAGGCCACTCTAAAATGTGCAGTTCTGTCACACAACACAGTGCCACAGATGTCTCAAGTTTTGAGGGCGTGCACATTTGACATACTGGGTGCAGGAATGTCCACCAGAACTGTTGCTAGAGAAATTCACGGTAATTTCTCTATCATATCCCGCCTCCAACGTTGTTTGAGAGAATTTGGCAGTACGACCAACCGACCTCAACCGCAGACCACGTGTAACCACGCCAGCCCAGGGCCTCCACATCCGGCTTCTTCACCTGCGGGATCGTCTGAGTCCAGCCACCTGGACAGCTGATGACTATGCGCCCCTGCATAGTCATGTGAAATTCATAGATTAAGGCCTAATTCATTTATTTCAATTGACTGATTTCCTTATTTGAACTGTAACTCAGTAAAATCTTTGACATTGTTGTGTCTTGTTTTATATTTTTGTTCAGTATAGTTAATTCTGTGTGGGGTACAGAGAAAATCAAAAATCATGTGGAACACTTGTGGCAAATCTCAATTTAATCAGTTTTAAATTCAGGTTGTAACCCAACAAAATGTGTAACAAGTCACGTGGTGTGAATACTTTCTGAAGGGGACTGTATATCAAATGAATTTACAAAGACTTCCAGCAGCTAAAATGAAATGCTTTGTGTGCCACTCTACACTCTTAAAAAAATAATAATAATAATAATAATTGTATTCCTCCACTGACAATACGGTCTGCACAGTCTCTGGTGCGCTCACTTGAGGGCTGGGGTGCTTTTTGTCTGGTCCAGTCAGTGTGCCCACTGTGCAAAATACCACTGACAGAACTTTTTATAAATAATTCAGATAAAACATGAGCTTAAAAACAAAGTTTAGTAATTAATTTACCATCTGAAAATGTTAACAAGACAAATCTGAGTGGGGCATGACGCTGCTACACACACTCATACCCTTCCCCCTCCTCTGTCCTCTCTCCTCCTGTAGCTGATCCTACCAGAGTGTATGAAGCTGCTGCCGGTCTATTTGAACTGTGTGTTGAAGAGCGACGTGCTGCAACCGGGAGCTGACGTCTCAGTAGACGACAGAGCCTACCTGAGACAGCTGCTCAGCTGTATGGACGTATCAGAGAGCCACGTCTTCTTCTATCCACGCCTACTTCCCCTGGTGAGACACGCTTCTCGCTCTTCACTTCAATCAGCCTCATTTTGCATGACAAAGCATGAGCAAACATGTAAGACCATATTACATCAATGTTAAATCGTATATTCCAATCTCTTTCCATCCCAGGTGAAGTTGGATGGAGGGTCGTTGCCAATGGCAGTGCGTAACTCGGAGGAGCGCCTGTCAAAGGGCGGAGTCTACCTCCTGGAGACAGGGCTCTACCTCTTCCTGTGGGTGGGAGCCAATGCCCAGCAGGAGCTGCTCAGCAACATCTTCGGCACGCCCACCTTCAGCCAGATAGACCCCAACATGGTGAGACACACACACCTCATCTTCATACAAATCATCTTCCTGCCTCTAAGAATGTGTGTTAGCAATCTCCTAAATGCGTGCGTTGCGTTCCAGACGAGTCTGCCTGAGCTGGACAACCCGTTCTCCCAGAGACTCAGAGAGATCATCGACTCCTTCAGATCACAACGATCACGATACATGAAGGTCACTTCACTACCTCTCTTGCTCTATCTCTCGTTCTTTGTATCTTTCCATCTCTATATTTCTCTGTGTTGTAGTTAGAGTATAATGTGTGTTAACATCTCTCTCTGCTTGTCTCTAGTTGATGGTGGTGAAGCAGGAGGACAAGGCGGAGCTCATCTTTAAACACTTCCTGTGCGAGGACAAAAGCGCCAGCGGAGGAGCTTCCTACGTCGACTTCCTGTGTCACATGCACAAAGAAATCCGCCAGCTGCTCAGCTAGGACCCTTGACCTCTGATTGTTCAACCCTGACCCTGTCGCCCCTCCGAAGCGCTTTCTTTTATTTACCTAATAAACTGAACCCCTCTCCCTCTGTCAGCGAGAGGCCAGAGACATATACACAGCCTCGTGGCAGATTCCATGTGTCATCATATGACTCTAAACTATTCCAAACGTCAAGCTCTAAAACAACTGAAGCTAATCCGCTGGCCAACGGAGGAGGTAGAGAGTGTGTGTGTGTGTGTGTGTGTGTGTGTGTGTGAGGGAGAGCACTGCTGTGGATTTGTACTAGGTGTTCTGTCTAGCACTGAAGCCCGTTGTAGCTGTACCCCCCCCCCTCCCCCCGGCCTGTGGTAGAAACACCCAGTAGAACTAAGGAAGATGGCACAAACTAGATAGAAATAAATGCTGTTAACCATCTCTAGAATCATTTTTCTATTTGTCTTTATTCTCACTTCCTCCTGTATGCTGTGTGTGTGCTCCTCTGTGACTTTTAGAAACACTACTAAGGCAATAGGAGAGAGGGGGCAGGAGTATATAAAGAGAATCTGTGGTGATAGAGGTTCATCTCCCAATTTAAATGTCTATGCATTGAATCATCCAGACTGGTGAGGGGTTTGAACTTTCACCTCTGACATTCTCACAGGGTCAACCAGCGTTGGGTCCCACTATGACTCACACCGGCACACAGTACAGACGATTTGGTGGAGGTGTGTGTGTGTGTGTCATGTTTTTACTAATGTGTGCATCTGATAAGAGACCATTCTGACAATGATTCCTGCCTGTATTTGTCCTGTCTGTGGGGGAGGGAGTTACTGGCAGTGCTTCTCAATATTGAGGTCAGTCAGAGAATAACGGAGTCATGTTCAGGAGGTATGAAACTGGAGAAACTATTTGAAACAAGGAAGTATGTTTTTGTTTTTCTCTTTCGTAGCAGAACGTTTTGCTATGTTGTCCCTTGCTGAACATGACCCTATGCTCCAAATACAGCTGTGTCTCTGAGTTGTCACCCTAAGGACTGTCTGCTGTAGCACCTCAGTTCAGAGTTAGATATATAACCTGTACAGAATTAAAGCCTCCATTTTAAAAACCTGTCTCAAATGCTGTGGTTTGTTGGTCCAAATCAGTCGCTGCCACTCTCTCACACACACGCTTGGTTCAAAAGCACTCCTGTTTTTAGGGGGGGGGGGGTGAGTGAAGGTGGATGTGTGTTTCTGAAGGCAGATCATGGTGAATTTCTCTACAGAAGAAAAGAGGGGTCTGCTGATAGGTGCACACTGAATAATTTTAATTTCTGATTGTGTTTATTTTCTTGTCTTTACCACTGATTTTGTGTTGCCCTCTACCCTCAACCCGTCTCTATTGAATGGCCCTTCTTTCTGACTGCGATTTTAAGTTTCCCTTTTCTTTGGTTTTGTATTTGTCATTGCCTCCTGGACTCCTTAATAAAGTTATTGTTGAATCACAATTCCATGCTCCTCCCATCCCTGTACGTATAGCTTGTTTGGTACTACGATTACAGTAGACTCTAGATGCGTCAGCATGCTTCCCAGCTTAAACATTTTGTTTTGTTGAAGTCGGTAGCCGAATAAGCCCCTTCGTCGGTGATTGGTCAAAAGTAGGGAAAGTCTAAAGTGGCGCAGTGGTCTTGTGCTTTGCATCGCAGCACTAGCTATGCCACCAGGCTCTGTCGCAGCCGGCCGCGACCGGCTTGGTTGGGTTGTGTTTCGGAGGACGCAAGGCTTTCGATCTTCGTCTCTCTCGAGCCCATATGGGAGTTGTAGCGATGAGACAAGATAGTAATTACTAACAATAGGATACCATGAAATTGGGGAGAAAAGGGGAGGTAAACCAGAGACGACTTGTTTTCATGCACATCTTTTCATTGATAAAAACTGCACCAAACATCTTTGATGTAAAATTGCGTGACTAGATTTCCTGTGCAAAAACATCAAAATGAATGACCGATTTCTTGTCTTACACTGAACAAGAATATAAACCCAACATATGAAGTGTTAGTCCCATGTTTCATGAGCTAAAATAAAAGATCACAGAAATGTTCCATATGCACAAAAGCTTATTTCTCTCACAAATTAGCTAACAGGGTTAGGGTTAGCTAACATGCTAAGTATTCCAAAATAGGTAAAAATAGTAAGTAGTTGCTATTTAGCTCAAATGCTAAAGTTGTCCATGTTGAGAATCAAACTCATATTCACGTTATACACCCATCCATCCTGACCAACCACCCTATGTTCTTTTTAGCCTTAAATAAAAAAGGTTGATGTCCGCACCCCTGGGGAAATCGAATTAGTATAATACAGAAATCCCTATAAAAAATCTGTCAATCCGCCCGTCGCACTCCCACATCTTCTGTGAAAGGTGAAAGAGCTATAGTCTTTGTCAGACCATGAGACATCCCGAAAACCGGTCCCCTTGTAAAATCGTCTGTAGCGTCCGAACGGTTTGGCCGTCAAAACTATTATGACTCCTCTATGGTAAGATGAGACTCACGAACACAATGGTGTTACCTGCCTACTTCTGTCATTAGGTTCCCAACTGTTTGGGCTATGACCCTTTGGATATATGACCCCTCTTTTCAAAGGTGAGACCCTCACGAACATGTACAGGTCGGTTGTTTTGCTCACAGGCCTCAAGACTCATCTGAAGGTCCCCTGGTACCAGTTGAATAAGTGAATGGAAGTATATAATGGAGACAGTTTAATGCCAAAAATATAGGGTTGAATACATGTAAAAACAAATGTTTCCTGATCGTTCTTATATCTATCAGATATAGGAGATACACTTCAGAACAAACATCCTTTTGATATTTTGTGACTATCATGAAAGTGATGACTGTTATTCATCAAAGAATTACCTACTATGTTTAACTGTTATTAGAGTAAATAAATCCTGTAACAAATAACTCATTAGGAATTTGGGGCACCACGGGAAAATTTGTTTAACGAGTTACTGTATCCCGAATTAACTCAACGAAATAAAGATATAACAGTCACTAATTAATAATTTCCTCATATCAGTCTCATTCTGAACGTCGCAGACTTCGTGAATCAGCACAAACCCGAGTCTTACTAATCATTCCGTACCACACAAATTGATTTGATTATTTATTTACTAACAAACTCAATTATAACATAGGATACACACACACGGTATAGGTTATTGATTAGAAACTTAATACAACGACAAGTCCCAAGCAGACTAACACTATGATACTTGTTACACCAGATGTAGAGTTAAAGAGAGAGAGAAGCAACACTTGGATACATTTGGGAACTACACTTACAGTAACCCTAATACCTTGCCCCGAACTGGCCCTCTTACGGGTAAGAAGTAATACATGTATTTACTTCCAGGGATCGTCGGGGATCTCTGTTGGACCCAGGCCTTCGTGGGTTCCGCTTGGTGAGGAGGGTTCAATTGGGCCTTATTTCGGGTGGCCTTCTCCTTCGTTCTCAGGTGTAAGTCTCCGATAGTCCACAAAAGGTCACAATTTCCTTCTTAGTTGTCTGTTTTTCTTTGACTCGTTCTGGAAGAGTGGACTTCTGAGGACAGCTAGTCGGCCGTGTCGATGATCCCAGAGTTGTGATGAAAGCAGTGTGGTAGACGATGATATGAAGAGACTAACCGGAGGGTCCTACTTAAATTCACTTTCTTAGATACAGTACTTATAACAGATACTCCAAACATAACATTGATTGTTAAATGGTTTAGATTTCCACTGGTCTAAAGTCCATTGCTCGTGTTTCTTGGCCCATTGCTCATGTTTCTCATGTCTTTAAGAGCTTTGCACACCTGGATGGTACCATATAGTGCTAGACAGCCATTTTCAAGTCTTACCGTAGATTCTCATGTCGATTTAACCATGTTTTCCTCTAGGATTTTGTCTGTGCTTTGCTCTATTCTGTTTCTTTTTATTTAAAAAACTCCCTAGTCATTGACGTTTACAAGCAGACCCATAACATGATGCAGCCACCACCATGCTTGAAAGTATGAAGAGTGGTACTCAGTGATGTGTCGTGTTGGATTTGCCCAAAACATACCTCTTTGTATTCAGGACAAAAACATATTTTATTTCCCTTTTTTTTGCAGTATTACTTTAGTTCCTTATTGCAAACAGGATGCATGTTTTGGTATGTTTTTATTCTGTTCAGGCTTCCTTCTTTTCACTCTGTCATTTAGGTTAGTATTGTGGAGTAACTACCTTGTTGATCCATCCTCAGTTTTCTTCTATCACAGCCACTGTTTTAAAATCCCCATTGTCCTCATGATAACATGATAACCTGTATCTTTGTAGTGACTGGGTGTATTGATACACCATCCAAAGTGTAATTAATAACTGCACCATACTTTACTTTTTTTTTTGTTACTCATGTTCTAATAGGGGACAGTGTTTGTTTACATTTGCATTGTTCACAAACAAAGGAGTAAAACAAGCTCATATTCTTGGTTTCCGTCAGTTGAAGAAAGCTCATGAGGCATCTATCTATAAGTTATAGTTAAGCAATACGGCCTGAGGAGGTGTGGTATATGGCCAATATTACATGGCTATGGGCTGTTTTAAAGCACGACGCAACGAGGAGTTGCGTCATATACCACAGGCCCGAGGGTGCCTTATTGGTATTATAAACTTGTTACCAACGAGGAGTTGCGTCATATACCACAGGCCCGAGGGTGCCTTATTGGTATTATAAACTTGTTACCAACGAGGAGTTGCGTCATATACCACAGACCCGCGGGTGCCTTATTGGTATTATAAACTTGTTACCAACGAGGAGTTGCGTCATATACCACAGGCCCGAGGGTGCCTTATTGGTATTATAAACTTGTTACCAACGAGGAGTTGCGTCATATACCACAGACCCGCGGGTGCCTTATTGGTATTATAAACTTGTTACCAACGAGGAGTTGCGTCATATACCACAGGCCCGAGGGTGCCTTATTGGTATTATAAACTTGTTACCAACGAGGAGTTGCGTCATATACCACAGGCCCGAGGGTGCCTTATTGGTATTATAAACTTGTTACCAACGAGGAGTTGCGTCATATACCACAGGCCCGAGGGTGCCTTATTGGTATTATAAACTTGTTACCAACGAGGAGTTGCGTCATATACCACAGGCCCGAGGGTGCCTTATTGGTATTATAAACTTGTTACCAACGAGGAGTTGCGTCATATACCACAGGCCCGAGGGTGCCTTATTGGTATTATAAACTTGTTACCAACGAGGAGTTGCGTCATATACCACAGACCCGCGGGTGCCTTATTGGTATTATAAACTTGTTACCAACGAGGAGTTGCGTCATATACCACAGGCCCGAGGGTGCCTTATTGGTATTATAAACTTGTTACCAACGAGGAGTTGCGTCATATACCACAGACCCGCGGGTGCCTTATTGGTATTATAAACTTGGTACCAATGTAATTAGAACAGTAAACAAGTATTTTTCTGTCATACCTGTGGTTTACAGTCTGATAAACAATGGCTTTCTGCCAATCAGCATTCAGTGCTCGAACCACCCGGTTTATAATCTTCAATAATCATTGGGTATATATAACTCATTTAAGAGTCTAAAAATAGATGTAGCAACTGTAAAAGATCCCTTTAATATAATCCCTTTCTAAACTATGTTACACACAAATACATGAGTGTAAATCTCCCTGAAATCTCAGGTGTTTCTCCAGGGAGCCTATTCTACCTGACACAAGGACACGGACGAGTCCACCCAGCCTAGCCTAAACCCTGGATAGAGGGGCTCAGTGAACGTGGAGTGGAACGTGTGCAGGTGGGTCAGTGTGTTAGAGGAGACACTGTAGAAGGACAGAGTGCCGGCCGGCCAGTCCAGATACACTCCTACTCTGTTAGAGAGAGAGGGGGTGGTTATGCCAGTGCTCTTGTCGTTGTGCCAGGCTGTGTAACTGTCATTAGAGCAGTTCAGACTCCAGGACACAGCGTTTCGTCCCAACCAGCAGTCATGTCCCTCTCCTCTCCTGCTGATCCCTCTGTAAGATACTCCCATCAGGGCCCTCCCACTACACTCTGCCTCCCAATAGCAGCACCCATCCAGACCTTCCCGACACAGCACCTGCCTCCAGTAGTCAAATCTCTCTGGGTGATCAGGAAACGGCTGCTCTTTCCCTCGCGTCACCTTCCTGTTCTCCTCAGACAGCGAGAGCTCTTTGTGTGCTGTGTTTGGGTCCAGTGTGAGTTCACAGGCATCTGAAAAAATTATGAAACTCATAGTAAAGTAACACACACACACACACACACACACACACACACACACACACACACACACACACACACACACACACACACACACACACACACACACACACACAAAATGTACATACTCACATCTCTGTGGTCCTGGTCTGATCCTGAACTCAGCACAGCACTCCACACTGTCAGAGAGGCAGTAAAACAGGGCTGTGATTCACTCAATCCCAAACTGTTAATAGCCTTGTTTTCCAAATTCATTGTTACCTAAGTTTCTCAAGTTTACAGTGTGGATCTTCCAGTACAGCAGAGAGAAGCTTCACTCCCGAGTCTCCTGGGTAATTATAGCTCAAGTCCAGCTCTCTAAGGTGTGAGGGGTTGGAGTTGAGAGAGGAGGCTAGCAAAGCACAGCCTTCCTCTGTGACACTACAAAGTGACAACCTTTAAACAAAAAGAGAAAATCCTTTTACATTTAGCTGCCTCTAAAAGTGGTGAATATATATTATCAATATTAAAATGAATATTATTATTATATTATACATATATTACATGTATATACTTGTTTTTTACCCGTATAACCACATTGTTTAGAAATCCCTCACCTTACAACCTCCAGTTTACAGTGCGGACTGCCCAGTCCTGCCGAGAGCAGCATGACTCCTGAATCCTGCAGGTTGTTGTCACTCAGGTCCAGCTCTCTCATGTGTGAAGAGTTTGAGCTGAGAGCTGAGGCCAACGCTTCACAGCATCTTTCTGTGAGTTTGCATCGCCTCAGTCTAGAATGAAAATATATCAAATGAATAGGGGACATACATAACAAACAAACATCGATGCTTTCCTAAAATATACTAGACAACACAGATTTTACATTAATTGTGAAAATAATGATCATGTTGTAAAACCACAGAAATGCTGACCTTAACCTTTCCAGTTTACACTGTGGACTTGCCAGTCCAGCAGAGAGAAGCTTCACTCCTGAATCCTGTAGGTCGTTGTGACTCAGGTCCAGCTCTCTCTGGTGTGAGGAGTGTGAGCTGAGTGCTGAGGCCAACGCTTCACAGCATCTCTCTGTGAGTTTGCATCGATTCAATCTAGGAAATAGAATACATAAACACAAGTCTTTACCTGACTAAACAGACAGAGCGAGAAGAGTGTGTATGTCTGATGATTTCTGATGTTGTACTCACAGGGCTGTTCTGGAGGCTTTGACCACTGGCAGCAGTCTCAGAAGACCCTCCTCTGATCTGGAGTATTTCTTCAGTTCAAACTCATCCAGCTCCTCTTCTGAAGTCATCAACACAAAGACCAGAGCTGACCACTGTGCCGGTGAGAGTTTGGCCCTAGAGAGAGTTCCTGAGCCCAGGTAGCTTTGGATCTCCTCCACTAGAGAATGGTCATGCAGTTCATTCAGACAGTGGAACAGATTGATGCATCTCTCTGGTGAGGGATTCTCCTTGATCTTCTCCTTCACGTACTTGACTGATTCCTTGTTGGTCTGTGATCTACTTGTTTTCTGAGTTAGCAAGCCTCGTAGGAGAATCTGATTGGACTCCAGTGAGAGGCCCAGAAGGAAGCGAAGGAATAGGTCCAGGTGTCCATTCTCACTCTGTAAGGCCTTGTCAACTGCTGCTTTGTAGAAGCTGGTTGAGGATGAATTTCCGAATGGAAAACGTCTCAGAAATGATTGCTGTTTGGCTAATAGATTCACGTTGTCGTTGATGAATGTGAGAAACACATACAAGGCAGCCAGAAACTCCTGAATACTGAGATGAACAAAGCAGAACACCTTTCCCTGGCATAAGGTCAGTTCCTCACTGAAGATCTCAGTACACACTCCTGAGTACACCGATGCCTGTCCGATGTGTATGCCACACTCTCTCAGGTCTTCCTCATAGAAGATCAGGTTGCCTTTCTCCAGTTGTTGGAAAGCCAGTTTTCCCAGGGACATGATGCTCTTTCTCATCCAGTCAGGGTCAGGTGTTCCTCTTCCCTGAAGCCTGAGATCCATGTCTTTCTCCTGAAAAGCCAGGAAGTGTGAGTACATCTGAGTCAGGGTCTTTGGCATCTCTCCACTCCCTGCTTTCTCCAGCTTTCTCTCCAGAACAATGGCCGAGATCCAACAGAAGACGGGAATGTGGCACATGATGTAGAGACTTCTTGATGTCTTTATGTGTGTGATGATTCTGCTGGCCAGGTTCTCATCGCTGATTCTATTTCTGAAGTACTCTTCCTTCTGTGGGTCATTGAACCCTCTTACCTCTGTCACCTTGTCAACACACTCAGGAGGGATTTGATTGGCTGCTGCAGGTCGGGTGGTTACCCAAAGTTGAGCGGAGGGAAGCAGATTCCCCTTGATGAGGTTCGTTAGCAGCACATCCACTGAGGTTGACTCAGTTATTTTAAACAGAATGTCATTGTTCTGGAAGTCTAGAGGAAGTCGACACTCATCCAGACCATCAAAGACAAACAGCACCTGATAATTGTCGTAGTTTGATATCTCGGTTTCTTTTGTTTCCGTAAAAAAGCCATTGAGAAGTTCGATCAAACTGCATCTTTTCTTTCTGACCAAATTCAGCTCTCGAAATGAAAGAGGGAATATCAACTGGAGATTTTGATTGGCTTTTCCATCTGCCCAGTCCAGAATGAACTTCTGCACTGAGACGGTTTTCCCGATGCCAGCGACTCCCTTCGTCAGCACAGTTCTGATGGATTGATCAAGGAAGGGCTGAAAGATGTCGTTGCATTGGATTGGTGTTTCTTGTATGGCTGTTCTTCTGGATGCCGTCTCAATCTGTCTCACCTCATGTTCACTATTGACCTCTGTACTTCCAGCCTCTGTGATGTAGAGCTCTGTGTAGATCTGGTTGAGAAGTTTTCTGTTCCCGTGGCTGGCCAGTCCCTCAAACACACTGACGAACCTACTGTGCAGATTGTGTTTGAGTTTCTTTTGACAACTCTCGATTCGTTCATCTGGTAAAATAAACAAGGGACAAACACGGTATACAAAAGTTCATGTGAATGTTAAATAGACGGTTCTGTGGATTATCCTAAAAACTGAAACTGTTTAGAGACTGCAGTATAATAATGAAGACTAAGGGTTGTTTAATTTGAATCTCTGTAAACTACAGGATACTAGACAACGCTGCCATGCTGTGGTTCTTCTTTTTCCAAAACAACTTCGGTTCCAAAGCGTCTCCTTGTTCTTACCACTGCCGAACAACCATCTCTATACAGATCTACAGATCTACAGTAACACAGCCACACACCCCTTCTATCAGTATTACCATTGTCTTCTGTATTCACAGGTTCAGGTGGAAACATGGTACAATGAGCAGGTGAAGCTTGAGATGGAACTATGGGATCTGGGGGTAAGGGGAGAGGGACAGAGAGTAGTTTTACACATTTACACAAGGTGATTTATTTTGAGAACTACAACATTCCGTCCAGTGTTGAGTATGTAGGTGACTTACCTTCGTCTAATGAGTTGACTCTGATGTTGAAGTGAACTGGACCACCGATATGGCAGCCGGAGAGCGAAGGGGCCACAACATGGCCGCCAGTCTGAGCTGTACAAGTGATGTAGACAGGAGAGTCTGGAACCCGAATTGAGGCAGCTGCTACCTCAACCTCAGCCTCTACAAATGGAGAGAGAGAACATTTAAAGAATTAAAAATATATATTTCATACATAATATTTTATATAGTTTTCTGTCAACTCCAAGTGATTTTTTTTCTGTGTATTTGTTTTCTCAAGTAATACTAAGCAGTGTAGGTGTGAGTATGGTATATCCACCTTGCTGATCCACTGTTAACGTCTTGCTGATGTCCTTCTGGTTCATCTTCCTCAGGATCTCCAGTGAGATCTTCATAGCTACATCGTGGCCGTAGGTTTTCACCATCGTATCCACGGTGTCCTGCCTGTCAGCGTTCTCCAGATGGCCCTTGGGGATGAGAGGAAAGCCATCTGGTACACTCTGAGCCAGGTACCAGTGAAATGTCTTCAGATCTTTTCCTACCAGCTCCTCTAGAATAGCCAGTAGCAGGTCAGGAACAGATGTCGCCATCTCAGGTCACCGAAAGTTACAGAAAGAATCAAATCAAACCAAAATCCTCCGTCAGACACTGACATGTTACAAATGTGAGCTTTGTGTATGTATAGACAGAGGTCATCTGCCAAACTATTTCTCGATCTAGCTTCCAAAATGTCTATCACTGCATTTTCCTCACTCTCTCTCTCTGTCTCTCTCTCTCTCTCTCTCTCTCTGTCTCTCTCTCTCTCTCTCTCTCTCTCTCTCTCTCTCTGTCTCTCTCTGTCTCTCTGTCTCTCTCTCTCTCTCTCTCTCTCTCTGTCTCTCTCTGTCTCTCTGTCGCTCTTTCTCTCTCTCTCTCTCTCTCTCTCTCTCTCTCTGTCTCTCTCTGTCTCTGTCTCTCTGTCACTCTCTCTATCTCATTTCTTTCTATCTGTTATAACTCTGTCATATAGTGCCAGCTAGTGAAGCAGCAGTTTCCTGTGTGATCTGCTTTGTGGCATGCTGCACATCAAAACAGGAAGCTGTCTTTTCTGTGGTTTGATGTTTGGTTGGTGTCTGCGCGCTGACACACAGTGATTTCATCACACTGGACCATGTCTTGTTAAAATGTGAGTCTTCATGTTCTCACATGCACTCAGAGCCCCCTCTGACTTCTGGCTGCTCTGGCAGAATGGAGCACATCATGTGGTACTCTTACTCTGAGAGTACCTGAGGTTAGTGCAACTGTTGTAACCCCAAAAATGTCATTATTTGTGCACAATTCATTTTTATACAATTAAAGTGCTATTTGCGAGAGAAAATGACAAATGATGCATTTGTTCCATATTGTGGTTTGCACAAAGACTGGTTGATAAGTGATGTTATTAAAGGATTTCTATATGGAATTCAAGACCACTGCACAGCACCTTTAAACGCACACACGCACACACGCACGCACATCGACAACACTAACACACACGCACGCACACACACATCGACAACACTAACACACACGCATGTGCACAAGCACTCTCAGTTAGAGAAAATGGGAGAGGTCGTTTTGTGTTGACAGTTGAGTGTTTATTGTAAACAGACAGAGAGACAGACAGACACTCGTTATCTCTATCATCCGAGGATCTAAAAACACTGCAATGCTGTTGTAGGAATTAAATTCCTTTTAACACCCAATTAAAATTAAACACTCTGTCAATTCATAAGGATTTGTATGACCCAGCTTTTATTCACGAGAGTACTGCTCCTTACACATTTTACCACAGGTTATAAACTGAAAATGACGTCATTAGTTTCAGTACCAAACCGTGCCATCTCCGCTCTAATACAAAGGCTGTATGGTTCTCACATCGTCTTCCCCTATTAAGATGATATATGACTTGAGCTTAGGACAGCTGGTGTAGATAAGCCTTCTAGCCAGTCTGGCTATGAGTTCATTCATTTCTACCATTGTACAGACAGTCATTGTTCTAATTCTTGATTATATTTACACACATTATATTCAGTACTAGGATTAAAAAGAAAATTCATACATATACAGTAACATAATAGTATTCTGATTAGTACATATACAGTAACATAATAGTATTCTGATTAGTACATATACAGTAAGATAATAGTATTCTGATTAGTACATATACAGTAAGATAATAGTATTCTGATTAGTCAGTCCTGATTGAAATGTATACATAATTAGTCATTATTGATAAAAAATTCCCTTAACAAATGCCATCACACGTCAGACACGAGGGGCAGTTTAGATAAATCTTAGGGGACAGAAAGTAGAGTACCACCAGCTCAGCTCACCTCAGGCGCTATGTAATCAGGCGTGCCATAGAATGTGGTTGTGGTGACTCCATTGATGATGCCCTCCTTACACATGCCAAAGTCTGCTAGCTTACAGTGGCCCTCTGCATCCAACAATATGTTATCTAACTTCAGATCCCTGAGAGAAAGGGAAAGAGAGAGAGAGAGAGGTGTTTAGAGGGCAGAGGTTACCTGTATATGACCCCATTGCGGTGCAGGAACATGTGGACTGTGGTTAGAGGGCAGAGGTTACCTGTATATGACCCTAACCACAGGAACATGTGGACTGTGGTTAGAGGGCAGAGGTTACCTGTATATGACCCTAACCACAGGAACATGAGTGCGGAAGTAACTTCAGCGGCGTAGAAGCGAGCCTCGTCAAACTTCCTGGAGTGTTGGATCTGAAACATCAGGTCTCCTCCGTTCACGTACTCCATCACAAAGAACAGACGGTCCTGGGGAGGAGATGGTTAGAGTGTGTGTGTGTGTGTGTGTGTGTGTGTGTGTGTGTGTGTGTGTGTGTGTGTGTGTGTGTGTGTGTGTGTGTGTGTGTGTGTGTGTGTGTGTGTGTGTGGTGTGTAGTGTGTGTGTAGTGTGTGTGTAGTGTGTGCCCGGGTCTGAAAGCAGCAGTCGAACTGGCAGAGGTAGGGGTGTGTGTAGTGTGTACCCAGGTCTGAAAGCAACAGTAGAGCTGGCAGAGGTAGGGGTGTGTGTGTGTATGTAGTGTGTACCCGGGTCTGGAAGCAGCAGTCGAGCTGGCAGAGGTAGGGGTGTGTGTAGTGTGTGTGTAGTGTGTACCCGGGTCTGAAAGCAGCAGTAGAGCTGGCAGAGGTAGGGGTGTGTGTGTGTATGTAGTGTGTACCCGGGTCTGGAAGCAGCAGTAGAGCTGGCAGAGGTAGGGGTGTGTGTAGTGTGTACCCGGGTCTGGAAGCAGCAGTAGAGCTGGCAGAGGTAGGGGTGTTTCCTAGCTAGGGCCAGGATGCGTTTCTCTGTCAGGGTGCAGTCCACATCGTCATCCTGCTGGATCACATCCTTCTTCAACACCTTCACTGCAAACACCTCCTCACTGCCTTTCAGCTCTGCTAACATCACCTGAAGGAGGGAGGGAGGCAGAGTTAGAGAGAGAGAGGAAGAGAGAGATACTTTACACCTCCTCACTGCCTTTCAGCTCTGCTAACATCACCTGAAGGAGGGAGGGAGGCAGAGTTAGAAAGAGAGAGGAAGAGAGAGATACTTTACCCCTCCTCACGACCATCAGCTCTTTCCCTCCCCCCTCCTTCTCCTCACCTTTCCAAAGCTTCCTTTCCCCAAGACCTTGATGAAGCTGAAGTCTTTGAGAGTCCTCTTCGCTGCTCCGTTGTCCCGCGAGGTAGAGGAGGAACCGGAGGAGGAGGAAGAGCCTCGCATGTCTAACGACATCCCACGTTGTAGCCGCTCCTACTCATCCTGCTCTGCACAGACACACATGAAGAAAGTCAGACAGCTGTGTGACTTCGAGTGTGTTTGTGACCATGTGTGTGTGTTTGTGTGTTACCGTGCTGTGATGGGGAGGTGGGGGGAAGCTCGTCTGAGAATTCTGAAGGGGACTGGGAGTCTATCCCTGGTGGTAACTAGAGAGAGGAAAGAAAAGCTCCATCATCACTGTCATCTTCGCCATCTTCTGTGTGTGTGTGTGTGTGTGTGTGTGTGTGTGTGTGTGTGTGTGTGTGTGTGTGTGTGTGTGTGTGTGTGTGTGTGTGTGTGTGTGTGTGTGTGTGTGTGTGTGTGTGTGTGTGTGTGTGTCTACTTGTTCTTCTATCCTTGTGGGGACCTGAAATCCCCAAATATCCCCACAAGGGAGTAAAACAGGGAAAGTTCCCCCTCATGGGGAAAAAGGCTTTTTTAAGCATAGGGTTAGGTGTAGGGTAAGGGTTAGAATTGGGGTTAGGATTTGGCGTTAAGGTTAGGTTTTAGGGAAAATAGGATATTGAAGGGTTGTAAATGTTAGATCCCCACGAGGACAGAAAAGCTTGCTTGTGTGTGGGTGAACCTTTTTCCTGCACTGTGCACTAGTGGAAATCTTTTCAGGAGTGACTCCCATTTCAGCCAGGACTTTGGCGATTTTGCAAGTTCAAACCCCCGAGCTGACAAGGTTCAAATCTGTCGTTCTGCCCCTGAACAGGCAGTTAACCCACTGTTCCTAGGCTGTTCCTAAGAATTTGTTCTTAACTGACTTGCCTAGTTAATAAATAATCGAGAGAGTTTGGCAGCTGCTCGCAGCCCCATTCTGTAAGCTCGCAATGAGTTACTCAGCCAAGGAGCAGGAGGGTGATAGGATAGGGGAGGAGAGGCAGCATCAGGAGTCAGGAGGGAGATAGGATAGGGGAGGAGAGGCAGCATCAGGAGTCAGGAGGGTGATAGGATAGGGGAGGAGAGGCAGCATCAGGAGTCAGGAGGGTGATAGGATAGGGGAGGAGAGGCAGCATCAGGAGTCAGGAGGGAGATAGGATAGGGGAGGAGAGGCAGCATCAGGAGTCAGGAGGGTGATAGGATAGGGGAGGAGAGGCAGCATCAGGAGTCAGGAGGGAGATAGGATAGGGGAGGAGAGGCAGCATCAGGAGTCAGGAGGGAGATAGGATAGGGGAGGAGAGGCAGCATCAGGAGTCAGGAGGGTGATAGGATAGGGGAGGAGAGGCAGCATCAGGAGTCAGGAGGGAGATAGGATAGGGGAGGAGAGGCAGCATCAGGAGTCAGGAGGGAGATAGGATAGGGGAGGAGAGGCAGCATCAGGAGTCAGGAGGGTGATAGGATAGGGGAGGAGAGGCAGCATCAGGAGTCAGGAGGGAGATAGGATAGGGGAGGAGAGGCAGCATCAGGAGTCAGGAGGGAGATAGGATAGGGGAGGAGAGGCAGCATCAGGAGTCAGGAGGGAGATAGGATAGGGGAGGAGAGGCAGCATCAGGAGTCAGGAGGGAGATAGGATAGGGGAGGAGAGGCAGCATCAGGAGTCAGGAGGGAGATAGGATAGGGGAGGAGAGGCAGCATCAGGAGTCAGGAGGGAGATAGGATAGGGGAGGAGAGGCAGCATCAGGAGTCAGGAGGGTGATAGGATAGGGGAGGAGAGGCAGCATCAGGAGTCAGGAGGGTGATAGGATAGGGGAGGAGAGGCATCATCAGGAGTCAGGAGGGAGATAGGATAGGGGAGGAGAGGCAGCATCAGGAGTCAGGAGGGTGATAGGATAGGGGAGGAGAGGCAGCATCAGGAGTCAGGAGGGAGATAGGATAGGGGAGGAGAGGAGAGGCAGCATCAGGAGTCAGGAGGGAGATAGGATAGGGGAGGAGAGGCAGCATCAGGAGTCAGGAGGGAGATAGGATAGGGGAGGAGAGGCAGCATCAGGAGTCAGGAGGGTGATAGGATAGGGGAGGAGAGGCAGCATCAGGAGTCAGGAGGGTGATAGGATAGGGGGAGGAGAGGCATCATCAGGAGTCAGGAGGAGATAGGATAGGGGAGGAGAGGCAGCATCAGGAGTCAGGAGGGTGATAGGATAGGGGAGGAGAGGCAGCATCAGGAGTCAGGAGGGAGATAGGATAGGGGAGGAGAGGAGAGGCAGCATCAGGAGTCAGGAGGGAGATAGGATAGGGGAGGAGAGGCAGCATCAGGAGTCAGGAGGGTGATAGGATAGGGGAGGAGAGGCAGCATCAGGAGTCAGGAGGGAGATAGGATAGGGGAGGAGAGGCAGCATCAGGAGTCAGGAGGGAGATAGGATAGGGGAGGAGAGGCAGCATCAGGAGTCAGGAGGGAGATAGGATAGGGGAGGAGAGGCAGCATCAGGAGTCAGGAGGGAGATAGGATAGGGGAGGAGAGGCAGCATCAGGAGTCAGGAGGGAGATAGGATAGGGGAGGAGAGGAGAGGCAGCATCAGGAGTCAGGAGGGAGATAGGATAGGGGAGGAGAGGCAGCATCAGGAGTCAGGAGGGTGATAGGATAGGGGAGGAGAGGCAGCATCAGGAGTCAGGAGGGAGATAGGATAGGGGAGGAGAGGCAGCATCAGGAGTCAGGAGGGAGATAGGATAGGGGAGGAGAGGCAGCATCAGGAGTCAGGAGGGAGATAGGATAGGGGAGGAGAGGCAGCATCAGGAGTCAGGAGGGAGATAGGATAGGGGAGGAGAGGCAGCATCAGGAGTCAGGAGGGAGAAGGGTGATAGGATAGGGGAGGAGAGGCAGCATCAGGAGTCAGGAGGGAGATAGGATAGGGGAGGAGAGGCAGCATCAGGAGTCAGGAGGGTGATAGGATAGGGGAGGAGAGGCAGCATCAGGAGTCAGGAGGGTGATAGGATAGGGGAGGAGAGGCAGCATCAGGAGTCAGGAGGGTGATAGGATAGGGGAGGAGAGGCAGCATCAGGAGTCAGGAGGGAGATAGGATAGGGGAGGAGAGGCAGCATCAGGAGTCAGGAGGGTGATAGGATAGGGGAGGAGAGGTAGCATCAGGAGTCAGGAGGGTGATAGGATAGGGGAGGAGAGGCAGCATCAGGAGTCAGGAGGGAGATAGGATAGGGGAGGAGAGGCAGCATCAGGAGTCAGGAGGGTGATAGGATAGGGGAGGAGAGGCAGCATCAGGAGTCAGGAGGGTGATAGGATAGGGGAGGAGAGGCAGCATCAGGAGTCAGGAGGGTGATAGGATAGGGGAGGAGAGGCAGCATCAGGAGTCAGGAGGGGTGATAGGATAGGGGAGGAGAGGCATCATCAGGAGTCAGGAGGGAGATAGGATAGGGGAGGAGAGGCAGCATCAGGAGTCAGGAGGGTGATAGGATAGGGGAGGAGAGGCAGCATCAGGAGTCAGGAGGGAGATAGGATAGGGGAGGAGAGGAGAGGCAGCATCAGGAGTCAGGAGGGAGATAGGATAGGGGAGGAGAGGCAGCATCAGGAGTCAGGAGGGTGATAGGATAGGGGAGGAGAGGCAGCATCAGGAGTCAGGAGGGAGATAGGATAGGGGAGGAGAGGCAGCATCAGGAGTCAGGAGGGAGATAGGATAGGGGAGGAGAGGCAGCATCAGGAGTCAGGAGGGAGATAGGATAGGGGAGGAGAGGCAGCATCAGGAGTCAGGAGGGAGAAGGGTGATAGGATAGGGGAGGAGAGGCAGCATCAGGAGTCAGGAGGGAGATAGGATAGGGGAGGAGAGTCAGCATCAGGAGTCAGGAGGGTGATAGGATAGGGGAGGAGAGGCAGCATCAGGAGTCAGGAGGGTGATAGGATAGGGGAGGAGAGGCAGCATCAGGAGTCAGGAGGGTGATAGGATAGGGGAGGAGAGGCAGCATCAGGAGTCAGGAGGGAGATAGGATAGGGGAGGAGAGGCAGCATCAGGAGTCAGGAGGGTGATAGGATAGGGGAGGAGAGGTAGCATCAGGAGTCAGGAGGGTGATAGGATAGGGGAGGAGAGGCAGCATCAGGAGTCAGGAGGGAGATAGGATAGGGGAGGAGAGGCAGCATCAGGAGTCAGGAGGGTGATAGGATAGGGGAGGAGAGGCAGCATCAGGAGTCAGGAGGGTGATAGGATAGGGGAGGAGAGGCAGCATCAGGAGTCAGGAGGGTGATAGGATAGGGGAGGAGAGGCAGCATCAGGAGTCAGGAGGGTGATAGGATAGGGGAGGAGAGGTAGCATCAGGAGTCGGGAGGGTGATAGGATAGGGGAGGAGAGGCAGCATTAGGAGTCAGGAGGGTGATAGGATAGGGGAGGAGAGGCAGCATCAGGAGTCAGGAGGGTGATAGGATAGGGGAGGAGAGGCAGCATCAGGAGTCAGGAGGGAGAAGGGTGATAGGATAGGGGAGGAGAGGAGAGGTAGCATCAGGAGTCAGGAGGGTGATAGGATAGGGGAGGAGAGGCAGCATCAGGAGTCAGGAGGGTGATAGGATAGGGGAGGAGAGGCAGCATTAGGAGTCAGGAGGGAGAAGGGTGATAGGATAGGGGAGGAGAGGCAGCATCAGGAGTCAGGAGGGAGAAGGGTGATAGGATAGGGGAGGAGAGGCAGCATCAGGAGTCAGGAGGGAGAAGGGTGATAGGATAGGGGAGGAGAGGCAGCACCAGGAGTCAGGAGGGAGGAGGGTGATAGGATAGGGGAGGAGAGGCAGCACCAGGAGTCAGGAGGGAGAAGGGTGATAGGATAGGGGAGGAGAGGCAGCATCAGGAGTCAGGAGGGAGAAGGGTGATAGGATAGGGGAGGAGAGGGAGCAGGAGTCAAGAGGGAGAAGGGTGATAGGATAGGGGAGGAGAGGCAGCATCAGGAGTCAGGAGGGAGGAGGGTGATAGGATAGGGGAGGAGAGGTAGAATCAGGAGTCAGGAGGGAGAAGGGTGATAGGATAGGGGAGGAGAGGCAGCATCAGGAGACAGAATGATCTAACAGAAGGGACAGCTGATAGGAGAGAAGAGGAGAGAGTAGTGAGAGAGAGAGAGACGGAGACAGACAGAGAGAGAGAGAGAGAGACAGAGAGAGAGAGAGAGAGAGAGAGAGAGAGAGAGAGATTACGACGGTGCATTACCATCTGGATAGGGGCTGAGTGGGTATGGTTGGAGGAGAGGGAGGCAGAAAAGGAGTAGTGATCTGGAGGGGCGTTAAAGATGAGGTCAAGCGTATTGCTGCCTTGTGAGTGGAAGGGGACTGGAAAAGGGTGAGGTCAAAAGAGGCAAAGAGGTGGAAAGAATGTATATTAATTATGAAAAAGATGAATAGCATTGCAACCATGAGGCCACTAGAGGGTGGTTTGATCATTTGACTGCAGGAAATGGATACAGTAGATAGCCCTAGCTAGAAAAAAAACTGACTAAAACAAAATGTACTATCCTCCTGGAGATATCAGAAGTCCTCTAGCTATAGATAGAAGCAGGTGTGAAGTAATTTGTGTGACGTAATTGGTAGCTTGGTAAATTATATTTTCAGAGTAGATCCAAAACACTGGAAAGAGAGCAGATAAAAGCTCAACAACTACGTTAAGTACGGTAACGGGAGTGAAGAGGCGAGAATTGTGGAATAGAGGCAGGAGAATTATAGGAGGATACACAGCAGTAACAAAAGGTGTGATGAAGAGAGATGATGCACACACACACACACACGCACACACACACTGACACACACACACACACTGACAGTTCACACACACACACACACACACTGACAGTTCACACACACACACACACACACACACACACACACACTCACACACACACACACACACACACACTGACAGTTCACACACACACACACACACACTGACAGTTCACACACACACACACTCACACACACACACACACACACACACTGACAGTTCACACACACACACACACACACACACACACACACACACACACACACACACACACACACACACACACACACACACACACACACACACACTGACAGTTCACATACACAGCTCACCCCTTTCTATCATCATCTCTCTTTCCTTCTTCCTCTCCCTCCAGTCCAGCAACTTCTCTCTCTCCCCTTCTCTCCCTCTCTCTCTCCCTTTCTGTCTCTCCCCTTCTCTCCCTCTCTCTCTCCCTTTCACCCCCTCCCTTTCTCTCTCTCCCATTCTCTCCCTCCCCCTCTCGCTCTCTTTCTCGCTCCCTTTCTCTACCTCCCTCCTCTCCCTCCCTTTGTCCACCCCCTCCCTATCTCAAATTAAATTAAATGTGCTTTATTGAAATAAATAGGTACATTTTTCTATTAATCAACTGGCCCTAAACTGAAGAGCATAGTTCAGGTGTGTTAGTGTTGGTCTGGAGCAAAAGTGTGCCACCAAAGCTGCCCGGTCCTGGAGGCGAGAGAGAGATGATCCTGTTCTCGGTGCAGGTCTGTCCCAGGTGCGTCTGGTCCAGGTTGAGGGTGAGGTAGGGTTCCAGGAGGAATGAGGAAGAGTTCTTCCCCCCGCATGGCGGAGTGCCCAGGGGGTGGGCTTCAAATCCACCGCCTCACACACATGGAACACTGGCATGGTGGTGTGTGTGCAGGCGGTCTGTCTGTAAGTCTGTTAGTTCTAACTACTCACCATATTAGATGGGTGATCCTACATTCCAATAATCCATTCAACCACTCAGAAATGTACACATGGTCACAGATATATACACACACACACGCGGTAATGTTAAAAACACCCCTCTTCGTCCCTAATAGTCTATAGGACACAGTCCGGCACCGAACCTGATCGCGCAGAACCAGATCGGTTACTGACAGGCGACAGTCGGTGCCTTCTGTGTTTGCTTACAGTCCGTTCTGTGCAGATGGTAGATATAAGGAGGGTTATCGTCAGCGGAAAGAATAAGGAAGAGGTCTCGGTGGCGGGAGGAGAGGAATAAACCCTGATGAGGAATCACAGAGAACGGCTCCGGTCCTGATCATCTGATCGTAGACTCCGTTAGAACAGCTTCTGACCCGGTCACGGGCGGGGAAGACCAAGACATCAGCAGCTCGCGCTCTGTAGCCTAAACAGCTTCTGAGCGCTGGTTCTCCTTTTTACCCGGGATGTCAGTCTGCTTGTCCGGTGGGTCCCACGGCTAACAGAGATAACCAGTGGCAGGCTATCGATCCCCTAAATCGCTCTCTCGTTTTCCTCTCTCCCTATCGCTCTCATCCATTTCACTATGTGAGCGCAAGCTTCAGGGAATGCGCGAAACGCATCAGCCGCGCAGCCTGCCTCCTGCGCCGAATAGGTATTGTGTATGTGTGTGTGTGTGTGTGTGTGTGTGTGTGTGTGTGTGTGTGTGTGTGTGTGTGTGTGTGTGTGTGTGTGTGTGTGTGTGTGTGTGTGTGTGTGTGTGTGTGTGTGTGTGTGTGTGTGTGTGTGTGTGTGTGTGTGTGTGTGTGTGTGTGTGTGTGTGTGTGTGTGTGTGTGTGTGTGTGCTGGATACCACACCTAATATGGTCAATCAGACAGTCTCTGCGTGACGAAATAATACGGACACACACAAGTTTAGAAGAGATGGTTCAGTGAGCTACACTGATGAATAGCCTAGTGGTTTGGCTTTAGCTCAACGTGCTAACAGTCTTGTGGCACACTGACTGCGCAGACAACCTAGGTTCAAATCCAGTGGTTTACCAAAGGACACAGGGGTGTGTTGATGAAAGCTTGACTGTCCCTGCTATAACATCATACATTAATTATATATATCTCCATGCTGTCAGTAAACCCTTCTGTCACTGTGACACACACACACACACACACACACTGTCTGAAACAGTGTAACTCCATTCTTGCCCATGTTCATGTTTTTTATGCAAGTCTAGGTTTTTGAAAGCAGTTCGCTAACTCCCCTCGAATGTAGCCTACACTGAACAACAACAAAAAAAGACTCAAAACACTGTGATTGTGAAATGAAACCATGAAAAGTAGTGCACTGAGCTGAGACCTGCACTATAAAACATTACCTGTAACACACATTTACAGCATATTACTTGAGCAACTGACTACAGTAGCATGTTCAGTGGATTACTGGAAGCACCGTGGTTAGTAAACTGTTGCATATTTACAGGGCACTACTGGAAGCACAGAGGTTAGTAAACTGTTGCATATTTACAGGGCATTACTGGAAGCACAGAGGTTAGTAAACTGTTGCATATTTACAGGGCATTACTGGAAGCACAGAGGTTAGTAAACTGTTGCATATTTACAGGGCATTACTGGAAGCACAGAGGTTAGTAAACTGTTGCATATTTACAGGGCATTACTGGAAGCACAGAGGTTAGTAAACTGTTGCATATTTACAGGGCATTACTGGAAGCACAGAGGTTAGTAAACTGTTGCATATTTACAGGGCATTACTGGAAGCACAAAGGTTAGTAAACGGTTGCATATTTACAGGGCACTACTGGAAGCACAGAGGTTAGTAAACGGTTGCATATTTACAGGGCATTACTGGAAGCACAGAGGTTAGTAAACTGTTGCATATTTACAGGGCACTACTGGAAGCACAGAGGTTAGTAAACTGTTGCATATTTACAGGGCACTACTGGAAGCACAGAGGTTAGTAAACTGTTGCATATTTACAGGGCATTACTGGAAGCACAGAGGTTAGTAAACTGTTGCATATTTACAGAGCATTACTGGAAGCACAGAGGTTAGTAAACTGTTGCATATTTACAGGGCATTACTGGAAGCACAGAGGTTAGTAAACTGTTGCATATTTACAGGGCATTACTGGAAGCACAGAGGTTAGTAAACTGTTGCATATTTACAGGGCAGGTAGCCAGTGCATATTTACAGGGCAGGTAGCCAGTTGCATATTTACAGGGCAGGTAGCCAGTTGCATATTTACAGGGCAGGTAGCCAGTGCATATTTACAGGGCAGGTAGCCAGTGCATATTTACAGGGCAGGTAGCCAGTGCATATTTACAGGGCAGGTAGCCAGTGCATATTTACAGGGCAGGTAGCCAGTGCATATTTACAGGGCAGGTAGCCAGTGCATATTTACAGGGCAGGTAGCCAGTGCATATTTACAGGGCAGGTAGCCAGTGCATATTTACAGGGCAGGTAGCCAGTGCATATTTACAGGGCAGGTAGCCAGTGCATATTTACAGGGCAGGTAGCCAGTGCATATTTACAGGGCAGGTAGCCAGTGCATATTTACAGGGCAGGTAGCCAGTGCATATTTACAGGGCAGGTAGCCAGTGCATATTTACAGGGCAGGTAGCCAGTTGCATATTTACAGGGCAGGTAGCCAGTTGCATATTTACAGGGCAGGTAGCCAGTGCATATTTACAGGGCAGGTAGCCAGTGCATATTTACAGGGCAGGTAGCCAGTGCATATTTACAGGGCAGGTAGCCAGTGCATATTACAGGGCAGGTAGCCAGTGCATATTTACAGGGCAGGTAGCCAGTGCATATTTACAGGGCAGGTAGCCAGTGCATATTTACAGGGCAGGTAGCCAGTGCATATTTACAGGGCAGGTAGCCAGTGCATATTTACAGGGCAGGTAGCCAGTGCATATTTACAGGGCAGGTAGCCAGTGCATATTTACAGGGCAGGTAGCCAGTGCATATTTACAGGGCAGGTAGCCAGTGCATATTTACAGGGCAGGTAGCCAGTGCATATTTACAGGGCAGGTAGCCAGTGCATATTTACAGGGCAGGTAGCCAGTGCATATTTACAGGGCAGGTAGCCAGTGCATATTTACAGGGCAGGTAGCCAGTGCATATTTACAGGGCAGGTAGCCAGTGCATATTTACAGGGCAGGTAGCCAGTGCATATTTACAGGGCAGGTAGCCAGTGCATATTTACAGGGCAGGTAGCCAGTTGCATATTTACAGGGCAGGTAGCCAGTTGCATATTTACAGGGCAGGTAGCCAGTGCATATTTACAGGGCAGGTAGCCAGTGCATATTTACAGGGCAGGTAGCCAGTGCATATTTACAGGGCAGGTAGCCAGTGCATATTTACAGGGCAGGTAGCCAGTGCATATTTACAGGGCAGGTAGCCAGTGCATATTTACAGGGCAGGTAGCCAGTGCATATTTACAGGGCAGGTAGCCAGTGCATATTTACAGGGCAGGTAGCCAGTGCATATTTACAGGGCAGGTAGCCAGTGCATATTTACAGGGCAGGTAGCCAGTGCATATTTACAGGGCAGGTAGCCAGTGCATATTTACAGGGCAGGTAGCCAGTGCAGTGCATATTTACAGGGCAGGTAGCCAGTGCATATTTACAGGGCAGGTAGCCAGTGCATATTTACAGGGCAGGTAGCCAGTGCATATTTACAGGGCAGGTAGCCAGTGCATTTACAGGGGTAGCCAGTGCATATTTACAGGGCAGGTAGCCAGTGCATATTTACAGGGCAGGTAGCCAGTGCATATTTACAGGGCAGGTAGCCAGTTGCATATTTACAGGGCAGGTAGCCAGTGCATATTTACAGGGCAGGTAGCCAGTTGCATATTTACAGGGCAGGTAGCCAGTGCATATTTACAGGGCAGGTAGCCAGTTGCATATTTACAGGGCAGGTAGCCAGTTGCATATTTACAGGGCAGGTAGCCAGTGCATATTTACAGGGCAGGTAGCCAGTTGCATATTTACAGGGCAGGTAGCCAGTGCATATTTACAGGGCAGGTAGCCAGTTGCATATTTACAGGGCAGGTAGCCAGTGCATATTTACAGGGCAGGTAGCCAGTGCATATTTACAGGGCAGGTAGCCAGTGCCACAACAGGCAGTAATTCTGTTACATGTATTTGATATAAGTATTTCAACACTTTCAAACCTATTTCGTCATTTGAATTTTGCTGACCTGAAATACACTTCATGCAGACTATTTTGTAAGCATTTCATTAGAATACATGTATTTTGTATTTTTTTTATTAAAAAAACCTACTTGCTACTAGAACGTTCTCCAATAACGGTAACGACATCTTTTTATTTGACTGGGGAATATTCTTGTTTAAACTTAGTTTCTTTCACTGACTGTAAGTCGTCTGCTAGATGACCAAAATGTACATGTAAAAATGAAAACTTAGAAAGCACTGTTGGGTATTATTCTAATGACCTCTGCCCCCAAACAAGGCCACATTTTATCAAAATACTAAATAGTTGAGGGCAGAGCTCGTTAGAATAAACCCCAGCAGCAGTATGCTTTGCAAATGCCGTTTTTTAACATTCACATTCTGGTCATTTAACAGACTCCCTTTACAGAGCGTCATCCAGTCAGCACATTCATCTCAGGTTGATTTTAAAAACACATATCACAGTCAAATCAAGTAAAGAGTATATTTAACTGTTACTGTTGTAGTTAAGGATACATTGGTCTTAAAAATATACTTCATTTGTAAAAAATAAAAAATAAATAAAAACTTTTGAATGTATCTTTCCCATCCTGGCTAGTGCTAAGTATACTGAACACAAATATAAACACAACATGCAACAATTTCAAAGATTTTACTGAGTTACAGTTCATACAAGGAAATCAGGTAAGGGGGTGTGGTATATCCTTAAGCAATAAGGCCCGCGTTGCGTCTTGCTTAAGAACAACCCTTAGCCGTGGTATATTGGCCATATACCACACCCCCTCAGACCTTATTGCTTAAGTATACCTTACTAAAAAAACTGCATTTGTATTGCTCATATGAAGGTCGTACTGCTCACTTGTACGAAGGTCGTACTGCTCACTTGAACTATTTCTTTAAAAAAAATTTTTTTAGGTCCGCAACATTTTTGAGTAGCCAGAACTTATCCAGTTTTATAGTGTACCATGCCACCCACAAAAGGTTTTTAGATTCCAAAAATACAGTATGGTAATGTATTTTGTGGGGTGGTACTGAATTACAGTAAATTACTGGCAGCACAGTAGCCAGTAAGTTACTGTAGTTTTACAGGACACATGTAAAACAATATGGTACTGTATTCTATGCGGTACAGCATTCTCACTAATGGGTGCAACAAATTGCTATAATTTTACAGCAGTGTAGCAGAATTCCATAGAGCCCCCATAATGTATTACTCTTTACAGTATGGTACTGTAATATAGAATTACAGTAGCTAACTGTAAAAACAAAACAAAAAAACAATTATATGAACATAATATGTTGCTCAAAATGTAAGTGTCTTTTATGAGGACAACCAAAGACAGAGAAAATAGTATGTTTACATCAAACTATTATATATATTTCAATGTTAAACTGATTATGGCAGTAGGCAGATTATGAATAAGTCCTGTAAACACCTTACTCTGCTTATCTTAATCAAACTAAGGTCCAAATCTAAGTAAGCATATGCTGATTAAAACGGCGGGTTTTCTGAGCAGTCTTTTAAATGATTAGTACATGTAAACACCTTTAACCTGCATCCCAGCGGTGTATTTGATCTGCAGCTATGTGTCTTAGAAGTAGTTTTCACAGGCAAACATTATATGTTCGAACTCAGAATCAAATATGCTTCCAAAAATAACATGATCGCTATGGTAGAACGTTTATTTTGATTACCGATTTTCTGCATTGCTCTGATTATGGCTAATTCAAATGTTTTAAACTCTATGATTATTTTACACATTGTTGTATGCATGTTTGAAAGGAAAAAAAGTATACCTCTATGTTAGTATTAAATCAAATCTCATTTTATTGGTCACATACACATGATTAGCAGATGTAAATGCAAGTCTGGGCGCATGCGCTTCGAGTTCCAACAGTGCAGTAATATCTAACAAATAATCAAACAATTCCCAACAACTAACTAATGCACACAAATCTAAAGGGGTGAATGAGAATATGTACATATAAATATATGGATGAACGAAGGCCGAGTGCCACAGGCAAGGTGCAGTAGATGGTGTAAAATACAGTATATACATGTGATATGAGTAATGTAAGATATGTAGACATTATTAAAGTGGCATTATTTAGAGTGCCATTGTTTAAAGTGACTAGTGACACATTTATTAAAGTGACCAGGGATTGGGCCTCAATGGGCAGCAGCCTCTCTGTTTAACAGTCTCCGTCCCAGCTTTGATGCACCTGTACTGACCTCACCTTCTGGATGATGGCAGAGTGAACAGGCAGTGGCTCTGTGGTTGTTGTCCTTGGTGGTCTTTTTGGCCTTCCTGTGCTGTAAGTGTCATGGAGGGCAGGTAGTTTTCCCCCGATGATGCGGGTGAGGACGGTGCAGCTGCCGTACCAGGCTGTGATACAGCCCGACAGGATGCTCTCGATTATACATCTGTAAAAGTTTGTCAGGGTTTTGGGTGACAAGCCAAATTTCTTCCGCCTCCTGAGGTTGAAGAGGAACTGTTGCGCCTTCTTCACCACACTGTCTGTGTGGGTGTACCATTTCAGTTTGTCTGTGATGTGTACGCCCAGGAACTTAAAACTTTCTACCTTCTCCACTGCTGTCCCTTCGATGTGGATAGAGTCAGCGTATAGATCAATGTCGTTCTCTGATTTTTCAGAAAGACTGCATTTAATCAGTGGACACCACTCGTTTTTATTACAACACAACTGTCATAATTGTTTTCTTCATTAATAAGGCTAGGTGTCCCGCTAGGTGAAATTGGAGGGCAATTCAAATAAATAATCGTAATATTAAACATTTATGAACATACAGGTATCTTATATCATTTAAAAGCTTAAATTCTTGTTCATCTAACGCCATTGTCCGATTTACAATAGGCTTTACAGCGGAAGCATACCATGCGATTGTTTGAGGACGGCGCCCCACATCAACATATTTTTCAACCAGCACAGGCTTCATAAAATCATAAATAGCGATTAAATAAATCACTTACTTTTGAAAATCGTCCTCTGTTTGCTATCCCAAGGTTCCCATCTACAACATGAATGGTCGTTTTGTTAAATAAAATCCTTCTTTATATCCCAAAAAGTCAGTTTAGTTGGTGCCATCGATTTCAGTAATCCACTTGTTCAACATGCAGACAAAGGAGTCCAAAACGCTACCGCTAAACTTTGTTCAAACAAGTCAAATCACATTTCTATCTAATCCTCGGGTACTCTAAAATGTAAATAAACTATAATATTTCATACAGAAAGAAGTATGTTCAATAGAAAAATAAAATTAGCAGGCTCGCCTCCTCTTCGTCATGCGCCGACAGACTGATTTTCCACTGTGACTCTTTGTACCAAAACTCCAAATTCTTCCTCGTTTTGGAAGAAACAAGCCTGAAACCTTAAACAAAGACTGTTGACATCTAGTGGAAGCGATAGGAATTGCAATCTGGGAGCTAGAGTTGCATAGGACCCATAGCTTTCCATTTTAAGAGCCTGGGACCTAAAAGACAAAAAATTCTGGTTGGTTTTTCTTTGGATTTTCGCATTTTTTTTGGCAACATAGTGATATATTCTTATATACTGTACAATGAGGAATTCAACTACAACATACTAGTCTTCTCCCATTTTTTTACCATTGCCCCCACTCAAAAGGTGTATAAACAACAATAATAAATAAGAATAAAAACATGAAGAACATAAATCAATTACCTCTAATTAGCACATGTAGGACAGTATGCAAGTGTGTGTGCATGGACTTTGCAGATGTATTTCTCACAAGTGCCGCACATAGTATTTGTTTCACAGTCCTTCTTTTGGGGGGCAGAATTGGCATCCCCTCCTCTTGCCTGCCCCAGCTGCAGCTTCAGGTGGATCAGGACAAGATTCGGCCCTCTGAACAGCATTCACAAGCGCTGCAGAGGCTGCTCTGCAGGGGAGGCGCTCCCTTCTTTGAATATGTGGGGTTAAAAGTGCCTTTCCCAGCTGCTCCCGGAACATCCTCCTCTTGTTCCGCTTACCAGGCATCTAGGTAGGGTTTATCCTGTTCCATATCACGAAGGCATTGTATGAGGACACATCAATGATGTTATGGAAGATGACCAGGGGCCAGCGGGCAGTCATCATCCTGCAGCTGTAAGTTCCAATCACCTTGTCCAGCTTGTCCGCACCTCCTTTGTTGTGATTGTAGTCCAGGATGATGGCTGACTTCCTATCCTCATGATTACTGATATCAGACATTTTGTGCAGTGTGCTCGGGAAGACCACATTCTTGTTCCTCTTTGGGAGCTACGAAACTAGAGTGGTGGTGGGGGTGAAGGCAAACTTTGATGAGAAGGCCTCTCTCCCCCTTGTTGCGAGGAGTGCAGGGGGGAGCTCAGGCTTGTTCTTTCTAACTGTGCCAACCATGGTGATCTTCCTCTTCAAGAGCTGCTGGCTCAGTTCAATCAGTAGCACACATAATCTCAATTTCTCATTGTGTGTGTGTGTGTGTCTTTGTGGTTTTTGTGGTAAGTAAATGTATAATTGTAATTTTATAACTGCCGGGTCAAAAATGACCCTAAGACAATTGTTGTACCCTGGTGGTGTACAGCCTTGTACCCTGGTGGTGTACAGCCTTGTACCCTGGTGGTGTACAGCTTTCTACCCTGGTGGTGTACAGCCTTGTACCCTGGTGGTGTACAGTCTTGTACCCTGGTGGTGTACAGCCTTGTACCCTGGTGGTGTACAGCTTTCATGGAAATATGAACAAAGGCGATGTTTCACCTTTTCTAATGTTGGGGTGATTCTAGGAAAAGTCATCAAATTTCAAGTTGAAAAAAATACAATTTTGGGGGTTTTCTCTGCTGTTAAACACAGTGGCAGGTCATTTTTGACCCTTAAGACAATACAAGGGTTAAGGTTTTGTCTCCTTCGCGTTTGGTGGCAACTCAGTTGTCACTAGTTTTGGTGTTAGAATGCCATAGCCGCGGAAAGTAGTTTGAGGGTGGGTGTGCTGCAATTTTTTAAATGATTATTATTTTATTCTTATTTCGCAGGGAGGGCTGCAGCACCCTCAGCACGCCTACGTCCCACGGCTATGTATAAAGCACTTCATTTTAGCCACGTCAAATCAAAGCAAATCCAATTGGATTTGTCACATGTGCCGAATACAGTGCCTTGCGAAAGTATTCGGCCCCCTTGAACTTTGCGACCTTTTGCCACATTTCAGGCTTCAAACATAAAGATATAAAACTGTATTTTTTTGTGAAGAATCAACAATAAGTGGGACACAATCATGAAGTGGAACGACATTTATTGGATATTTCAAACTTTTTTAACAAATCAAAAACTGAAAAATTGGGCGTGCAAAATTATTCAGCCCCTTTACTTTCAGTGCAGCAAACTCTCTCCAGAAGTTCAGTGAGGATCTCTGAATGATCCAATGTTGACCTAAATGACTAATGATGATAAATACAATCCACCTGTGTGTAATCAAGTCTCCGTATAAATGCACCTGCACTGTGATAGTCTCAGAGGTCCGTTAAAAGCGCAGAGCGCATCATGAAGAACAAGGAACACACCAGGCAGGTCCGAGATACTGTTGTGAAGAAGTTTAAAGACGGATTTGGATACAAAAAGATTTCCCAAGCTTTAAACATCCCAAGGAGCACTGTGAAAGCGATAATATTGAAATGGAAGGAGTATCAGACCACTGCAAATCTACCAAGACCTGGCCGTCCCTCTAAACTTTCAGCTCATACAAGGAGAAGACTGATCAGAGATGCAGCCAAGAGGCCCATGATCACTCTGGATGAACTGCAGAGATCTACAGCTGAGGTGGGAGACTCTGTCCATAGGACAACAATCAGTCGTATATTGCAGTGTGGCAAGAAGAAAGCCATTTCTTAAAGATATCCATAAAAAGTGTTGTTTAAAGTTTGCCACAAGCCACCTGGGAGACACGCCAAACATGTGGAAGAAGGCGCTCTGGTCAGATGAAACCAAAATTGAACTTTTTGGCAACAATGCAAAACGTTATGTTTGGCGTAAAAGCAACACAGCTCATCACCCTTAACACACCATCCCCACTGTCAAACATGGTGGTGGCAGCATCATGGTTTGGGCCTGCTTTTCTTCAGCGGGGACAGGGAAGATGGTTAAAATTGATGGGAAGATGGATGGAGCCAAATACAGGACCATTCTGGAAGATAACCTAATTGGAGTCTGCAAAAGACCTGAGACTGGGACGGAGATTTGTCTTCCAACAAGACAATGATCCAAAACATAAAGCAAAATCTACAATGGAATGGTTCAAAAATAAACATATCCAGGTGTTAGAATGGCCAAGTCAAAGTCCAGACCTGAATCCAATCGAGAATCTGTGGAAAGAACTGAAAACTGCTGTTCACAAATGCTCTCCATCCAACCTCACTGAGCTCGAGCTGTTTTGCAAGGAGGATTGGGAAAACATTTCAGTCTCTCGATGTGCAAAACTGATAGAGACATACCCCAAGCGACTTACAGCTGTAATCGCAGCAAAAGGTGGCGCTACAAAGTATTAACTTAAGGGGGCTGAATAATTTTGCACGGCCAATTTGTCAGTTTTTGATTTGTTAAAAAAGTTTGAAATATCCAATAAATGTCGTTCCACTTCATGATTGTGTCCCACTTGTTGTTGATTCTTCACAAAAAAATACAGTTTTATATCTTTATGTTTGAAGCCTGAAATGTGGCAAAAGGTCGCAAAGTTCAAGGGGGCCGAATACTTTCGCAAGGCACTGTACAACAGGTGTACCGCGAACTGCTTACTTACAAGCCCTTAACCAACAATGCAGTTTTCAGAAAATAGAGTTAAGAAAATATTTGCTAAATAAATTAAAGTAAAAGTAAACACAATAAAACAACAATAACAAAGGGTATGGGTACCGAGTTAATTTGCAGGGGTACAGGTTAGTTGGGGTAATTTGTACATGTTTGTAGGGGTAAAGTAACTATACAAAGATAATAAACAGTGAGTAGCAGCAGAGTAAAAACAAAGGGGGGTGGGATGTCAATGTAAATAGTTCGGGTGGCGATTTGATTAATTGTTCAGCAGTCTTATGGCTTGGGGGTAGAAGCTGACTTTGCACTCTGGTACCGCTTGCCGTGCGGTAGCAGAGACAACAGTCTATGACTTGGGTGACTGGAGTCTTTGACAATGTTTTGGGCCTTCCTCTGACACAGCCTAGTATTTAGGTCCTGGATGGCAGGAAGCTTGGCCCCAGTGATGTACTGGGTTGTACATACTACCCTCTGTAGCGCCTTATGGTCGAATGCCAAGCAGTTGCCATGATGCAACTGGTCAGGATGCTTTCGATGGTGCAGCTGTAGAACTTTTTGAGGATCTGGGGACCCATGCCAAATCTTTCCAGTCTCCCGAGTGGGAAAAGGCATTGATGTGCCCTCTTCACAACTTTCTTGGTGTGTTTGGACCATGATAGTTTGTTGGTGATGTGGACACCAAGGAACTTGAAACTCCCGATGCTAATGGGGGCGTGTTTGGCCCTCCTTAGTCTTGATCACATTGAGGGAGAGGCTGTTGTCCTGGCACCACACTGCCAGGTCTCTGACGTCCTCCCTATAAGCTCTCTCATTGTTGTCGGTGATCAGGCCTACCACTATTTTGTTGTCAGCCAATGTGATAATGGTGTTGGAATCATGCTTAGACACGTAGTCGTGGGTGAACAGGGAGTATAGGAGGGCACTAGCACACACCCCTAAGGGGCCCCCGTGTTGAGGATCAGCGTGGCAGGTGTGTTGTTGTCTACCCTTACCACTAGGAGGTGGCCCGTCAGGAAGTCCAGGATCCAGTTGCAGAGGGAGGTGTTTTAGTCCCAGGGTCCTTAGCTTAGTGATGAGCTTTGTGGGCACTGTGGTGTTTAACGCTGAGCTGTAGTCAATGAACAACATTCTCACATAGGTGTTCGTAGGCATTTCCACTCATCCAAGGGGCTGCTACAAGACGCCGCAAATGGAAAAGAGGAATACGGAGTGGGATTTTAGTAAGACTCAGGAGGCATGCACACCATCTACTGCTTCCAAGTATATTACTCACTAATGTTCAATCCCTGGACTTTAAAATAGACGAGCTCAGGGCGAGGGTCTCCTTCCAGAGAGATAGTCTGTTTCATGGAATCATGGCTCTCTCCACATATACTGTCCCCCGTCCATACAGCTTCTCCGTACATTCTGTGGACAGGAAGAAAGAACTCTCTGGGAAAAGGAAAGGCGGAGGTGTGTGTTTCACCATTAACTACTCATGGTGTGATTGTGGTAATGAACAGGAACTCAAGTCCTTTTGTTCTCCCGATCTGGAATACCTCACTATCAAATGCCGACAGCATTACCTCCCAAGAGAATTCTCTTCTGTCATCGACACTGTTGTGTATATTCCCCTTCAAACCGAATATTCCGTTTAAAGTGAAATTGATGAAAACACTACTGAAGTTTTATCAACACAACGCCTGAGCTACTTGCTCATCAAAAATTTGGGACCATTTCCGCCTTCCGGGATGGCTATAAGCCCCTCCCCCGCCCTGCCTTCGGCAAATCAGATCGCACCTCCATTCTGCTCTTCCCTTCCTATAGACAGAAACTTAAACAGAAAGTACCTGTGGTCAGGACTATTCAACAACGTTGGTCTGACCAATCAGAATCTATCACACAGACTGGGATATGTTCAGGGTTGTCTCTGAGAAAAACATTGACGTACATATACACTGACTCGTGACTGAGTTCATCAGGAAGTGCATAGAGGATGTTGATCCCATTGTGACGATTAGAACTTATCCAAACCAAAAGGCGTTGATCTAAGCTTGAGGTTCTGGGTATGAACCCTGCTCTGTGCAACTGGTTCCTGGACTTCCTGATGGGCCAACCCCAGGTGGTGAAGGTAGGCAACAACACCTCTGCTTTGCTGACCCCACAAGGGTGCATGCTCAGCCCCCTCCTGTACGCCCAGTTCACCCATGACTCTATGGCCACGCACGTCTCCAACTAAATCATCAAGTTTGCAGATGACACAACAGTGGTAGGCCTGATTACCAACAACAAGACAGCCTACAGGGAGGAGTGGTCCATCCACATGGACAGTGTGGAAGGCACAACAGCACTTCTTTAACCTCAGGAGGCTGAAGGAATTTGACTTGGCCCCTCAGACCCTCACAAGCTTTTACAGATGCACCATTGAGAGAGCTGTACCAGGCAGTGACATGATGGGCTGTGTCACTGCCTGGTACAGCAACTGCACTGTCCGCAACTGCGGGGCTTTCCAGAGGCTGGTGCGATCAGCCCAACGCATCACTAGGGGAACACTGTCATCCCTCCAGGACATCTATAGCACCCGGTGTCACAGGAAGGCCAAGAAGATCATCAAGGACCTCAGCCACTTGAGCCACAGCCTGTTCACCCCGCTACCATCTAGAAGGCGGAGACAGTACAGGTGATTCAAAGCTGGGACCGAGAGACTGAAAAACAGCTTCTTTCTCCAGGCCATCAGACTGTTAAATAGTCACTATTAGCTGGCCTCCACCCAGTACCCTGCCCTGAACTTCAGTCACTGTTACTTGCCAGCTACGACCCGGTACTCTACCCTGCACCTTAGTACTGCCCTATGTACATAGTCACTGAAACCTGGTCACTTCACTGTACGTTACAGGGAAGACATCCTCCTCCCTCATAGCCCGCAGGAGTGGGCTATAGCCTGCAGGCTCATCCTGACATGATCCTCCAGCATGATAATGCCATCAGCCATACTGCTCGTTCTGTGTGATTTCCTGCAAGACAGGCATGTCAGTGTTCTGCCATGTTGGATCGGAGGGTGAGGGCTAGGGCCAATTCCCCCAGAAATGTCCGGGAACTTGCAGGTGCCATGGTAGAAGAGTGGGGTAACATCTCACAGCAAGAACTGGCAAATCTGGTGCAGTCCATGAGGAGACGCACTGCAGTACTTAATGCAGCTGGTGGCCACAGACTGTTACTTTTGATTTTTCTTAATTGCTTTATTTTTGGGGAGACGATGTGTGTATTGAAAGGGAAAGGGCATACCTGGTCAGTTGCACAACTGAATGCAATTCTGCTGAAATGTGTCTTCCGCATTTAACCCAACCTCTCTGTTTTGTATTGTTAGGTGTTACTGCACTGTTGGCGGTAGGAATATAAGCATTTTGCTATACCCGCGATAACATTTACAAAACGTGTACACAACCAATAAAATTGTATTTGTAAAAGACCAAGGACATGCTGTTGGAGCCATACAAATAGGTAAATGGCTCTGCATTCTAGTCTGTTGTCTCCATCCAGTGGTCCCAAGGAGGAAGTGCGTCTGCCAGCATAATGACATCTCATTGTGGCCACCAGACTGCGCTGTTTCACATGAATTGATGCCAGTTTGTTCGGGCAGTGATGAAATAACACGTTGCAAAAAGCAGTCAGACTCCGTGTATAACAACGCTTTATAGAATAACCACCAACTCTAGTCCAATAATAAATGAACTCATAACAATGATCAAATTCACATTTATTTTCATAAAGTACATATTTGTCAATTATAAACCAACAAACAAGCCTTTACAGTGCTTCAAAGGACCATCTGTACAATTTCTGACATCAGATTAATCATTTATTTACAGATAGACAGACTGGGAAGGTGCACTAAACACCATGATTGTCAGAAAAGCATCAGAAGAGAGAGAGAAATGTTCTGCACGTTGTAAATATCATGTAGGTCTATTTCAGACAGCAAACTCTTATAACATAAAAATAAATATGTCCATATGAATTCTCCGTGAAATCCAAGCCCCTTAGTAGCATGTATCCCGTTATCAATGGGCAGTTTCAGATGTCGAAGTCAGAGTCGCTGTCCATTACCGAGAGGATCATCTCCGGGCTGCACGCACTTCCGGTGGGGCTGCATTCTGTCCTGGCCAGAGCGAGCACGGCTCCCGGTCGCATCCCGTGGTGCGCGAGCCTGGGAAATAACACACAAATTGTATTACCCAGATAATAGCTCACCACCCAAATGTTTATAGACAGACACACAAATATTTGCAGATGTCGCAAAATAGGTAAAAGTCCTATACACATCAGTGCGTCCCATACAAGATGTTTATCCAGAACTCATGTAAAGTCCAAGGCTTTCCATTTGGGTTCACTTTGCAGAATCAGATTTCCCGTCTATTTGTAAACAATAGCTACATTCTCCCTGAACGGAAGTTGTGGATGATATAATCACTTTTATTTATGTACTGTATTAACCTGTTCTTGTTGGCGGCTGCTCGGTCTCTCTGTCTCCGGTTCTTGAACCAGTTCCCGACCTGTGTTGGAGTGAGCCCGGTGGCACGCGCCAGCTCCCTTTTCCTCGCGGGGTCTGGGTAGGGGTCCTGGAGGTACCGTTCCCTCAGCAGGCCCCGTGTCCGCTCCTGGAAATGATCATCAACATCATAAACTGTAGGCTATTTACAAGAAAACAAATAATGTGATCCAAAACATACGGAAATAAATCTAAATTAAATGTAGGCTATCCATAACAATTAAAGTGTAGAATTGGGCTACAACTCCATAAAAGCCATGGCCTGAAAAAATATTAAACACCAATAAAACAAACAAAAAACCTTGAAGCAGTGTGTGTTCGTCTCGCCGTCCCAGATGGTTCTTGGTAAAGGGAACTTCTTCCTAATACGGTACTTGTCCACCGGGCCCAACGACCGCCCGCGCAGCCTCTCAGCCTCCCGGTAGTGCGCCTCGAGCCACATGGCCTGTAGTTTACCGTGCGAGGCGCGGCGCATAAAGCTGTGGTTCTCCAGGATGCAATAGAGTTCGCGGTAGTTCCCGGTGTGAAAGGCGACCACGGCACGCGCCCTCCGGACGGACTCATGCTCTGTAATGAAGCACGCGCCACCTGGGGCCACCGGCAGGGACCACAGAAACCGCGCGAGCCGCTCGACGTCCCCGGTCTCCTCCAAAGTCTCACACACACCGGCCACCTGACAAGAACAACAACAACTGTAATCTCCAAAAGTAAGACACACATCACAAACAAATAAACACACACACACACACACCTGCGCCGCAGAGAAACGGAGCCCAGGGAGAGCAGAGGCAGGTGCGCAAGCAGGGGGTTCCTCCGGTAATAGCATGCCGGGCAGGAGGAAATGGGCGGGAAAGAGCTCTAGCGGGGATCTGAACACCATCGGGTCAGCGTAGAGGAGAGAAGAAAAGGCCAGTTGCCCGCTATGAGCTCCGTTATGAGCTCGACAGTCTGGTGGAGTCTTTCTATAGCTCACCTGATGGGCGGGGTGGGACCCTAGGTCTACATCTCCATTGGGTGCCCTGCTGGAAGGGGCGGGGCTGTGAAAGCAGCAATGCCCATCACAGCCTAGCAAGTGACAGACCCTTTCCCCTGAAGGGGGACAAACACACATGAGGAGGATGAAGAGAGGAGAGAGTGTTAGAAAAGGGTTACAGTTTATCCAGAAAAAGTGTTCCGAATTCTACAACATCAATGGAAAATCTCAATTGGATTTCCTTTATTCTTCTCATGCCTCCTCCCCTTTATTTTAAAAAGTTCAAAGGTAATTGAATGTGGAAACAAATGTGCTTGTAAGAAATTAGACTCTCGTCCACTAGCATGTCATCAGGCAAATGATGTTTACAGAGGTGGAATCCCAAAATACATGTGTAAAGTGGTAAAAATATATGTAGCTAGTTGGTGAAATTAGGTGAAATTGCCACTGGGGATGGGGGGAGGTGTAGAATATCAGAAAATTCACTTTAAAAACAAAAACATTCACACCCCTAAATCAAATCAAATTGATTTATATAGCCCTTCGTACATCAGCTGATATCTCAAAGTGCTGTACAGAAACCCAGCCTAAAACCCCAAACAGCAAGCAATGCAGGTGTAGAAGCACTAATTTCACCCATGGTGGTCTCCCATTCTCATTGGGTCATAGCACTATCAATATGGCTCAGATTGAAAAGGAGAAAGTGCATTTGTTCTGGTTTTCCTGTTGGCTGGGGAAAAAGACTCTCGTCCACTAGCATGTCATCAGGCAAATGATGTTTACAGAGGTGGAATCCCAAAATACATGTGTAAAGTGGTAAAAATATATGTAGCTAGTTGGTGAAATTAGGTGAAATTGCCACTGGGGATGGGGGGAGGTGTAGAATATCAGAAAATTCACTTTAAAAACAAAAACATTCACACCCCTAAATCAAATCAAATTGATTTATATAGCTCTTCGTACATCAGCTGATATCTCAAAGTGCTGTACAGAAACCCAGCCTAAAACCCCAAACAGCAAGCAATGCAGGTGTAGAAGCACTAATTTCACCCATGGTGGTCTCCCATTCTCATTGGGTCATAGCACTATCAATATGGCTCAGATTGAAAAGGAGAAAGTGCATTTGTTCTGGTTTTCCTGTTGGCTGGGGAAAAAATGTGGGCAGCACCCCTGGTAGGCTAAACCAATCACACCCGACAGTCCTACGGGCTAAACCTAAAGCACCAAAATAGTACCCCGTCGTCATTGGCGTTTGTCATTTGAAGAAAATTTTTCAGAATGACCGAGATGCTGACAGAATCTTGTCCTGGAGGCAGAACTGAGTGATTTCCACTAGATGGGCCAGCTGCAAAGTCAAATTAAAATCCCCCCCCCCCTTTTATTTAACTAGGCAAGTCAGTTTAGAACAAATTCTTATTTTCAATGATGGCCTGGGAACAGTGGGTTAACTGCTTGTTCAGGGGCAGAACGACAGATTTTTACCTTGTCAGCTCAGGGATTCAATATATAGCAACCTTTCGGTTACTAGTCCAACGCTCTAACCACTAAGCTACCTGCCGCCCCGGTCTACCTACTGAGGCAGAGGTCCTGAGTTCCAGCCTCGGTATGAGACAAATCAGGAGGAAGTGGTTGAATCAGTCGTTTCCACGTCATTTCAAATTAAATTACAATGAACCAACGTGGAATAGAACGTTGAACTGCCCAGTGGGTCCAACGGCCCAGTGGGTCCAACTGCCCAGTGGGTCCAACGGCCCAGTGGGTCCAACGGCCCAGTGGGCCCAACTGCCCAGTGGGTCCAACTGCCCAGTGGGTCCAACCTTATACCTCATTTGAGTGTCACTACAGTACCAGGCATTTTATTGATGTGAATGAGAGAAAAAAAGTTACCTCTAACCAAGGCTGGAATTAATTGTTACATTCTTAGATGTGTTAAGTGGACATAGTTAGGTTAAATAAATAAATAGCCCTGGATTCTGGAATGTATTAATGATCAATTATAATCTCATAGACCGACACAAACAAAGTTGGGCTCCCGAGTGGCGCAGTGCTCTAAGGCACTGCATCTAGCCTGGTTCCTCTCTAGGTTTCTTCCTAGGTATTGGCCTTTCTAGGGAGTTTTTCCTAGCCACCGTGCTTCTACACCTGCATTGCTTGCTGTTTGGGGTTTTAGGCTGGGTTTACGAAGGGCTATATAAATACATTTGATTTGATTTGATCTCAGTGCTTGAGACGTCATTACAGACACCCTGGTTTGAATCCAGGCTATAATCACAACCGCCCGTGATTGAGAGTCCCATAGGGCGAAGCACAATTGGCCCAGCGTCATCCAGGGTTGGCCGGTGTCGGCCGTCATTGGAAATAAGAATTTGTTCTTAACTGACTTGCCAAGTTAATAAAGGGCCAAATGAATAAAAGTTGCTCTGGATAAGAGTGTCTGCCAAATGAATAAACTGTCAATGTAAGATGACGTTTAGCCTTGGCTAGACCGGTTTTGTGTGCATCTCTTAGAAACGGGGTACTCTTATACAAAATATGATTATCAGATTCTTGATGAGAATGAATACCCATCTGTTCACTATTTGATGATGTACTGGCATTTCAATAGCAAAACAACTCAACCATCCATGTCCTTGTTCGTAAAAGCTTGTCCTGTTATGTGACATGCATGTCCCCATTTTGAAACACCATTGGTACAGGATTAATTGTGTAAAGTCTCCCATTGGACCTGACAGTAACATCTATCAGAAGAGGAAGCTGTCACGGTCTTCTTCCAGCCAGATACTCTGGTTGTACCTGGCTCCTACTAAGTATGTGAAGACACAGCTGTCTAGAAAACTAGCACCTTAACTGTAATATATACAGTTGAAGTCAGAAGTTTACATACACCTTAGCCAAATACCTTTAAACTCAGTTTTTCATAATTCCTGACATTTCATCCTCGTAAAAAATTTCCTATTTTAGGTCAGTTAGGATCACCACTATTTTAAGAATGTGAAATGTCAGAATATTAGTAGAGAGAATAATTTATTTCAGCTTTTATTTCTTTCATCACATTCCCAGTGGATCAGAAGTTCACATGCACTCAATTAGTATTTGGTAGCATTGCCTTTGAATTGTTTAACTTGGGTCAAACGTTTTGGGTAGCTTTCCACAAGCTTCCCACAATAAGTTGGGTGAATTGTGGCCAATTCCTCCCGACAGAACTGGTGTAACTGAGTCAGGTTTGTCGGCCTCCTTGCTCGCACACGCTTTTTCTCAGTTCTGCCCACAAATTCTTTCGGATTGAGGTCAGGCCACTCCAATACCTTGACTTAGTTGTCCTGAAGCCATTTTGCCACAACTTTGGAAGTATGCTTGGGGTCATTGTCCATTTGGAAGACCCATTTGCGACCAAGCTTTAACTTCCTGAGTGATGTCTTGATGTTGCTTCAACATATCCACATAATTTTCCTACCCCATGATGCCATCTATTTTGTGAAGTGCACCAGTCTGTCCTGCAGCAAAGCACCCCCACAGCATAATGCTGCCACCCCCATGCTTCACTGTTGGGATGGTGTTCTTCGGCTTGCAAGCCTCCCCTTTCTCCTCCAAACATAACGATGGTCATCATGGCCAAACAGTTCTATTTTTGTTTCATCAGACCAGAGGACATTTCTCCAAAAAGTACAATCTTTGTCCCCATGTGCAGTTGCAAACCGAAAGTCTGGCTTTTTTAATGCCGGTTTTGGAGCAGTGGCTTCTTCCTTGCTGAGCGGCCTTTCAGGTTATGTTGATATAGGACTCGTTTTACTGTGGATAGAGATACTTTTGTACCTGTTTCCTCCAGCATCTTGACAAGGTCCTTTGCTGCTGTTCTGGGAATGATTTGCACTTTTCACACCAAAGGACATTCATCTCTAGGAGAGAGAACTCATCGCCTTCCTGAGCTGTATGACGGCTGCGTGGTCCCATGGTGTTTATACTTGCCTACTATTGTTTGTACAGATGAATGTGGTACCTTCAGGCATTTGGAAATTGCTCACAAGGATGAACCAGACTTGTGGAGGTCTACAATTTCTTTTCTGAGGTCTTGGCCGATTTCTTTTGATTTCCCCATGATGTCAAGCAAGGAGGCACCGAGTTTGAAGGTATGCCTTGAAATACATCCACAGGTACACCTCCAATTGACTCAAATGATCAGAATCTTCTAAAGACATATCTTTTTCTGGAATTTTCCAAGCTTTTTAAAGGCACAGTCAACTTAGTGTATGTAAACTTCTGACCCACTGGAATTGTGATGCATTGAATGATAAGTGAAATAATCTGTCTGTAAACAATTGTTGGAAAAATGACTTGTGTCATGCACAAAGTAAATGTCCTAACTGACTTTCCAAAACTATAGTTTTGTGTGGAGTGGTTGAAAAACAAGTTTTAATGACTCCAACCTAAGTGTATGTAAACTTCTGACTTCAACTGTACATATACACACACAATTTTATTTATAATGCATGTGTGTGTGTGTGTGTGTGTGTGTGTGTGTGTGTGTGTGTCTTTTTTTTAAAAGCATATGTTCCATGGTTCAGGAAGCCTGAGCTAGAGCACATACTGCTGAGCCAAACTGGATCTGTGTTAATGCAGATTGAATGTGTTTCTCAGACTAATGTTAGATATGATAATCTGACTATAATAGAATGGCTTAACACTCAAATGATGAATATGATAAAGCAGAACAGTGGTTAGAATAATGGCTTATATTAAGGGCAGAACACAGAGTAACACATGCTCCGTCTGTGGTCTAGGTGAGATTCTCCGCCACAATGCCCCCGTACCGGATGTTTGCCATTACCAGTATTAATGGGGCAAGCTGCTTAACGGTGATATAGTGGACAGAGGTCACACCCTGGACCTGCGGTTTATTTCATCATAATGATAATTGTCTGTGTGCATGTATGCGCATATGTCCAGTGTGTGTGTCCACTACCTTGGGATGCAGACATCATACAGTGAGATTTGATTTCAGAAAGATAGATGAAGATCTATATATCTGCAGGAGTGCCCATGAGGTCTGGGGAGTTGATGATCCACTGTGGAGTCTAAAGCAGACTGCTGGATCTATAATATAACTATCACACCAGGTAGGTGTGGTTCTACTTGACCCACACAAGGAGACAAAGGTAAGCTGGTATCAATGTTCTGTCCTTATAAGCTGTATAGCAGGCTGGTTCTATACTCAATACACATCTATTGTCCCCAATCTCCCCATGGAGAAATATTAACCATACTTTAACATTTAAACAGGAGGCCAAATATGAGGAGGAGAAGAGAGGGGGAGGAGTAGAGAAGGGGAGGAGGAGCAAAGGGAAGGAGAGGAGTTGCCTGATGATTCTCACTGAATTTAATAAAAAACAAAGTAGTGAGAAGTAGGCATTGTGGTCTGAAGCTAAAAGAAAGGAAATTCACGAGCACAATGCGCTACTTTACCCAACCAAGGTTTTCCAGCAGACTGCTTTGACCCACTACAGTAGCTATGTTGGTCTATTGCACTTACAACAGTGTAGGCAGGATGCTTATGATTCAAACCTTCACAAAAACAGCCTAATTCAGTCTTTGAGGAGGCTCTCCCACAATGAGATTTGTACCGCATACAAGGTAATGTGTTGCATTTCTGTATGGACCTCGCTTTGTGCACGGGGGCACTGTCATGCTGAAAACGGGAAAGAGCCTTGCCCAAACCATTGCCAAAGTTGGAAGCACAGAATCGTCTAGAATGTCATTGTATGTTGTGGTGTTAACATTTCCCTTCACTGGAACGAAGGGGCCTAGCCCGAACCATGAAAAACAGTTCCAGACCATGATTCCTCCTCCACCAAGCTTAACAGTTAGCACTATGCATTGTGGCAGGTAGCGTTCTCCTGGCATCCGCCAAACCCAGATTAGTCCGTCACACTGCCAGATGGTGAAGTATGATTCATAATTCCAGCGGTCCCGTTCTTTGAGCTTGTGTTGCCTACCACTTCGTGGCTGAGCCGTTGTTGCTTCTAGACATTTTCATTTCAAAATAACAGTACTTACAGTTAATCAGGGCAGCACTAGCAGGGCAGAAATTTGACGAACTGACTTGTTGGAAAGGTGTCATCCTTTGAAGGTGCCATGTTGAAAGTCACTGAGCTCTTCAGTAAGACAATATTTGTCTATGGAGATTGCATGGCTGTGTGCTCGATTTTCTACACCTGTCAGCAACGGGTGTGGCTGAAATAGCCAAATCCACTAACTTGAAGGGGTGTCCACATACCTTTGTATATAAAGTTTACGTCAACTTGACACTATTGAAATGGACAGTCTGGTGACGACAGTTACAAAATGTGTTTGTTCATTTACTCTGTTTATTTCACTTGCTTGTCTGTCTAAAACAGTTGTGTTGGAAACAAGTTACAAGTTAGCAAGCATGGATGGCATTGTCTTTTGACTGCACACAGGTCGCGCAAGCAATTAACATAGTGATGTTTTATCTGGGTGCTTCGTGTTTAACCCACAGCCCTGCTACTTTTTACTGGGTGGATGGCGACTTCAGGAACACATTAAAAAGTAACTTGACACTGTACTGATCAGTCAGTGTAAAGTTAGATTATAATGACAAGAAAATGTTATTGACAGAGGAAGGAGTGTACTGAATTCTCACATAAATTAAGGGATATAATTTGCTCTGGGTTTTCCAACAGCAACACGTCTGATCTGGTGTATTATACATTAGCAGCGTTGCAGTTTTTCTAATGTTCCTAAAGTTTGGTGTTTCTAAATGGCTCTGATAGCTGCCAAGGACGTCCGCTAGTTTATTTGTTTGTGCCCGGATTACGCAGAAGTGTCCAGGTCAGCAGTTAACACATTACTTCAGCCATATGAAAAACCTTCCATAGTAAAATCCAGCTACCTTTTGCTTCTCACCCTACTGGTGCTACTATTGAGTAGCAACCGAGTTGCACCCGGTTTTAGAACTTGGCTGAAAAGATTTGAGCATTGTCAGAAATGCTACATAAAAAAGGTAGCACATCATTGGTTTGTATTGGGCAGAAATGTGCACGTGAGAGCCGTACATCGTGATTTTTTTAAACATGTTTATTTTTATTTTTAACTGTTGCACCTACAAACTTAAATCCAAATCTAAAGGTCACTTTATGGATGCTGTAGCCTTGTTAAAAATCCGACGTTTAGAATTTGAGCGAAACTATTTGACGACCCTAATGCTAGCGACCCTTTAAAAAAAAGTTCTCGGTAACGGTTGGACAGATCATTACGAGGCGGGGAGTGTGTTGCATACCTCCAATTAAGTTAATTTGTGAATTTTCAGCGACATGTGTGTCATTGGCTTAGATATGACGGTAGGAAAAATTGAATTCAACACGGAGCTTCAACCGGCACGAATATAACTAATCTCTCTCTACATACATTCAGTCAGTCTGCCCTCGTAGAAGTCCTTTGTACTTAATAAATCATCAGTAATTGGACCAATCAGAGTATCAAAACCAATAACTATTTCCTAAACGCTGCTTTACTCACCTGTTCAGGCTCTGGCCCAACCCATCGGTTTCTGGGACCAATCAGAACGGTTTGAATGTGTTCACATTCGAAAAATCTTCGGGGAGGAGATCAAATCCAGCCTCACAGTGGAAAAGAAACATTAGCGGGCCTGGTGTTTGGCAGGAGCAATGTGGATGAGTACCCACTCAATTAAAAACACAAAACACCCATCACACACCCAAAAGCTTAAACACAAAACTATAAGATTATAAATAGATCAGATGTCCCAAATATGTCCTCTTCTGTGTGTATGTGTGTGTGTGGGTAAGTTGAACTGGGCAGATGTTTACTCTAATTAAATCATTATCCAGTAATATGGTGACATCACATTAACAAGGTTGTTTTTAATGACTGTGTGGACAAAAACACAAACAGCTGGAGGAACACACTCAAAGACAGGACCAACCCTGAGGAAAGAGAGAGGACAGGACCAACCCTGAGGAAAGAGAGAGGACAGGACCAACCCTGAGGAAAGAGAGAGGACAGGACCAACCCTGAGGAAAGAGAGAGGACAGGACCAACCCTGAGGAAAGAGAGAGGACAGGACCAACCCTGAGGAAAGAGAGAGGACAGGACCAACCCTGAGGAAAGAGAGAGGACAGGACCAACCCTGAGGAAAGAGAGAGGACAGGACAACCCTGAGGAAAGAGAGAGGACAGGACAACCCTGAGGAAAGAGAGAGGACAGGACAAACCTGAGGAAAGAGAGAGGACAGGACAAACCTGAGGAAAGAGAGAGGACAGGACAAACCTGAGGAAAGAGAGAGGACAGGACAACCTGAGGAAAGAGAGAGGACAGGACAAACCTGAGGAAAGAGAGAGGACAGGACAACCTGAGGAAAGAGAGAGGACAGGACAAACCTGAGGAAAGAGAGAGGACAGGACAAACCTGAGGAAAGAGAGAGGACAGGACAAACCTGAGGAAAGAGAGAGGACAGGACAAACCTGAGGAAAGAGAGAGGACAGGACAAACCTGAGGAAAGAGAGAGGACAGGACAAACCTGAGGAAAGAGAGAGGACAGGACAAACCTGAGGAAAGAGAGAGGACAGGACAAACCTGAGGAAAGAGAGAGGACAGGACAAACCTGAGGAAAGAGAGAGGACAGGACAAACCTGAGGAAAGAGAGAGGACAGGACAACCTGAGGAAAGAGAGAGGACAGGACAACCTGAGGAAAGAGAGAGGACAGGACAACCCTGAGGAAAGAGAGAGGACAGGACAACCTGAGGAAAGAGAGAGGACAGGACAACCCTGAGGAAAGAGAGAGGACAGGACAACCCTGAGGAAAGAGAGAGGACAGGACAACCCTGAGGAAAGAGAGAGGACAGGACAACCCTGAGGAAAGAGAGAGGACAGGACAACCCTGAGGAAAGAGAGAGGACAGGACAAACCTGAGGAAAGAGAGAGGACAGGAGAAAAAGGAAAGGGGCGAGAGAAGGAGGGAGTTGTGAGTCATGTTTACTGTTATTTATTTATTTTTTATATCTACTTCACTTGCTTTGGCAATGTAAACATGCTTTTCCCATGCCAATAAAGCCCTTGAATAGAATCTAGTTGAAAACAAGGAGGGTTGGAAGACAAATGGACAGAGATAGGAAGAGGAGGAAGGGACAGAGGGCACAGGAGTAAGGTAGGAGGGAGGCAGCAGTAGGGGAGGGGCATGGCGTGTCTTTGTGCGAATAATAATCTGCTCTAATCCAGAGCGTGTTAACCATCTGAGCAGTCAAAGCAGATTATCCCTCTAACAATGGCCTGACCTCATCTGCTAAATGACTCCACTAGAAATCATATGCTGTCACACACACACTTTTACTATCTATATGCAGAACCGTTCACAAAACGAATCGCAGGACAATGTCCAGTCACACCTCTGCCCTAGGAGAGGAGCTGGTGTGTGTTCCCATGAGTAACGGATAAATAAAAAATACAATATTTATAACTGAAGATCCTCTGACCCCGGGAGATAGAGTAACCCATCACCAAATTATACTCACCCCCCCACAAAACACACAAACGGCCCATAATCCCCTAATCCAGATCAGATTAAGAACACCTTAAAGATGTGATTTCAATTGGAGATTATGGTGAAATGATGATTGAGAAACAGAGGGTATTGGGGGGGGTGGGGGGTGTCTGCAGTTTGATTCTCCCTGAAGTGTACACTCCATTCATTGTCCCTCCATGAGGAGGCATGAGTGTCCACTTCCAGAAAAATAAGTGAAAATTGGAACGCACATAAATAGGGTAAGGCATACACACTACCCAGAGACTGTGGCCACTGGTCCTTGGCAGGTATTTTATTTCATATATAGACGCTTTCTGTAATCAAATGTGAGTGCAACCAAACAGCAAAAACAAAACATTACCGATGTAGTCCGAACCAGGAACACAGGGTAAACACTGGGGACTCTACCTGGGTTAAAAGGTACATGCCACAGCCTGACTTCGTCATACAGTGAGGGCAGCACTCTGCTTTAAAGAAAACAGCAACAGATTATTAAGTGTCAGTTTTGGCAGATTTGAATTGTGTAACCAGGAAGTTGCCCTGCAGTGTATGGTTATGTCACATTGCGGGGTGCACCTTTAAAACTAGAAGCCTGGGGGCCAACTGAGTCTACCAGAGGGTATGTCGTCACAAAGCAGGATCAAATGTTTAGGTAAAGTTCCTAAATATTCTCAAAATCCATATTTCCTAGTTTAAAAAAAGCGACATTTGAATTAAACTTCAGCTTTTGTAATAATTTGTCAAATAAAACGGCTACGTGTGACTGTTGATCAAAGTGACTAGGTTAACCATTGATCCTGCTTCGATCAGGGGGCAGGGCTGGGAGGTGGTGAGAGAGCGGGATCTAGGAGAGGTCTGATTTAGACACAGAAGGTCCAACAGTGACACCCTAAGCCCTACTCCCTCCCTCCCTCAGTCCAGCCAGTGACATCACACAGGATGAGATCTTCACACAAAACCCACCCCCTCAGAATCCACCATTGTGAGCCCATTCCCACCCGAGAGAAGAGAGACTTAAAGTCCTCTGCTGAATCCCAAACCAGTCCCTTGCGTCTACCAACTCACTGAGGTCCCTCCATTGTCACACTTGCTGACAAAACAGAGGCTGATTTTCAGCACAACGAAGTGATCAATGAACCCCAACTTTGGGACACACATGACTTGCATGATGCAATTCACGTTCATAAATTACATGTGCATGAAATCCTAATTGAGAAATGTCCCATTGTTTCAATATATAGTGTAAATCGTAGTAAATTGAACATTTCATTTGGAAGGAATTATAATACATTACGTCAGAACAACAAATGTGTGTGACAAATTGTGAAAATGCGTGCCTAATAATGAAATGACACAAACTCCAAAACATGTCGCGTTGGATGTCGGTACTAGTTTTCTGTGAAGTATCAAGGTGTAACAGAGGGTCGAATTAGCCCCTAATCACACAATATTTTCACTCCCTCAGCTTTGGGAAACGTGTGCACATGGCTGGCACGAACGTGCAAATCTAGGGCCGAGGGGGAAGGAACTGGTTTGGGATTCAGCACTCCACTTTCTCCTCCTTCCTTTATCTGACAGCAAACAAGAGGAAAAAAACATCACAAATCTCCATCCATCAGCAGGAGCCAATCAGAGGCAGTCAGGTGGGATCAGTTTTAACCAATAACTGTCCAGTAGTGGTGGAGTTTTGCAGAGGGGGTCGTGAGGGGTTGGATAACCATCAATATGTAGCACGTGGACCTTCCTCTGAGTGTGTGTGTGTGTGTGTGTGTGTGTGTGTGTGTGTGTGTGTGTGTGTGTAGGTGGTACATGCATGTGCAGGGTGTGGTGTGTAAGGTTGAAGGATGTGTGTGTGTGTGTTCGGGTCCAAGACAAGAGCCAGATTGAACCAGTCTGGTTCCTGGTCCCCCAACTCAAAGCTTTCTTTCACACACACAAACAAATACACCTCAGGTCCTCATGTCCGTGTGTAGTCGGGTGATCAATGTCAACAACATCAAAAAAATAAAATAAAACACCAGAAAACCTGGAAGGTAAAAATCATCTTCTACCATCCTGACGTTTCATCAGTCCTTAAAAGCGCAACACCTCCAAAAACACACTCCTCCCAGGTAACAGCAGAGCGTGTGTGTGTGGGTTCGTCCTCACACACATGCACGTCGTCCACTGGGCGTGTGGAGGAGGCAACTCCCCCTCTAGGTGGCTAGACCAATCACAGGAGGAGACCGGGGGTCGCCATTACCACGACTACCAGTGGTCCTCCAGATCACACTGAGAGAAAGAGAGAGGACAGAGAGAAGGTGTTTATTGGGTGGCATAGGAAATACAATATAAATCTGATGTTATTTACGTACTGATGTTGAGAAGTGTGTGTGGATCCCAAGCTAAGAATGTGAGAGGTCGATATGTGGGATGAGTCCATCTTGGAATCTGACGGTGGCCTACTGAAAGGCCGGCTGTGTCAATTCTTATACTAGGCTACATCCCATTTAATAGGATTTGTGTCAGGAATATAACATTTGTACTGAGTATGCTAGGATGCCTATGTAATAGGAATTCACTGTACACTATTCAGCACGTGAAGAGCCATTTCAAACCCACAATGGAATGTTTACAGGGAAAAGGTGTTTCTATACCAGAACAGAAAGACTGTCAAACACCGACCAAATCTGACAGACAAGAGACAAACCAAATCAGATACAGATACAGATCTTAGTATGATTATTAAATCAAATCACTTATTTTATTTGTTCACAAATCGCTGTATGGAACAGATTCAGCACACCCCCATAGCCTTTTTACAAGTGAGAACCGGCAAAATGTCCTCAGTTCTCTCGATTTTAGTTGGTTTACTATTGTTGTGAGGACTTCTGGTACTCGGACGTATAGTAAAACGTGCACACACACAAACCATCATTTTGTGCTTTGTATTTATCTCAGAATATGGCACTTAGTATATGAGGACAACTCAGTATTTAGAACAATGATAGGGGACAAAGCTTTTGAAAAGCAAGTATTTCAAAAAAACATCTGTATTTTAAACTTTGTATTTTTCCTGAATTTTGAAGTAGAACAGGACCTTAAAGTACTGAAGTGGACACACACACACCTCAACACACATTCTAGCAAACACACACACTGGCACGCACAGACTCTCTCTCACGCATGGCCGACCGGACAGGCAGGCAAGACAGACACAGACAGGTGGTTTATGGGAACTTGTGCTTTTATAACGCCAGTCCAGTAGAGGAGAGAACTCCTCTCACTCAGTCGGGTAGAGGTCCATACATGATCGGCCCCTAGACTTAGACCACTCATCTTTCCATCTGTCCCCTTATGGTGTCTGAGAGTGTGGACGGGGGGAGGGGGCCTGGTTGGACAAACTTTTTCGGAGCCGCCGGAGGATCTGGTTGGTCGATGTCTGCCAGAGCTGCTGGAGGGGCCATGTCTTTGGTCCTCTCTGCGTCGGGGTGGGGGCGTTCTGGCGTCTCGACGACGGCGAGGTGGGGGAGAGAGAGGGGGAGTCAGGGAGGTCATCTGCAGTAAAGGAGGAGGATTCCTCACGTGTGGGCTGTATTTTCCCCAGGCGGACGGTAGACAGCGAGAGCTTTACTCCAGCACTGAGCGATACTGCCCCTGGTGGTGCAGGTGGAAATGACGCACACTTACGCACGCACACAAACGCTTCTCACACCATACAAGCCCTACCCCTGTGGCCAGCTACCCGTAGTGACATCATCTTTGTCCAGTGAGGAGAGGAGAAGCCACCAGTGCCTTCCAATCCCCCACTACGAGTCCCAATTCCCAAAACACAGACACAGTAAAGACAGTCTAGACTACGCCATATAGCTAGTTCCTGTTCCTAAGACGTCCTGGACTTTAGTGGGATTTTCTAAAAGGTTGGGACATGGCAGGAACATCAGGGAGCAGTTTTCATGTCATGTGAAACAACGTCTCGACTCTGGATCAAATACTCCATTTTGATCACGCTTGGTAATCGAAGGTCCTCGAAGCCCATTCACACCCCGGCCCAGAGGGTGGCGCTGTTGTGACTGGGCTGGAGTGGATCATTGTGGAAGTGGGAGGTCAGCGGTCAAAGGAGAGTTACTCACCGCTTCCTCTTCTCTGTGTGGGTTCAGCCTGCTGTACACCGCCTCGATCACACTGCGCCTGAATACACACAGAGATTATACATTATAGTTTGTGTGCATGAGTGAAGATTGATCTGAAAAGAAAATGGACAATGAAGTACATTTCTTCAGTGTGAGTGTGTGTTCATAGTATTTACTTGCTGGCCAGGCCTCCTCCAGGAGGTAGGTTGGGGATGTTCTCAGAGGCGATGTACCTCAGAACAGACACAAGGTCAGGAACCCCCTCTTCTCCACAGCCACCCAACAAGTCTATGGACAGACACAGGGTTAAAGTGGAAACAGAAAGATGGACGGCTGGGTACCTTTGAACAGATTCTACATGTTGAAACAGCGCAAACAGCCATTGCTCGTGGCTGGCTAAAACACACTGCAGCGACAGCTAGCGATAGGGCGGCTGGCTAAAACACTGCAGCGACAGCTAGCGATAGGTCAGCTGGCTAAAACACTGCAGCGACAGCTAGCGATAGGGCGGCTCGCTAAAACACGCGACAGCTAGCGATAGGGCGGCTGGCTAAAACACACTGCAGCAACAGCTAGCGATAGGGCGGCTCGCTATCCAACAAATACTGTACTCTGTCCATGATTACAATCTGTGATCCTTTATCCGCAGGTTTAATAACTAAACTCTGATTGGACCCCAACGATTTGCGATAGGGCGGCTGGCTAAAACACACTGCAGAGACAGCTGGCGATAGGGCGGCTCGCTAAAACACACTGCAGAGACAGCTAGCGATAGGGCGGCTGGCTAAAACACACTGCAGAGACAGCTAGCGATAGGGCGGCTGGCTAAAACAGACTGCAGAGACAGCTAGCGATAGGTCAGCTGGCTAAAACACACTGCAGCGACAGCTAGCGATAGGTCAGCTGGCTAAAACACTGCAGCGACAGCTAGCGATAGGGCGGCTCGCTAAAACACACTGCAGCGACAGCTAGCGATAGGGCGGCTGGCTAAAACACATTGCAGCGACAGCTAGCGATAGGGCGGCTCGCTATCCAACAAATACTGTACTCTGTCCATGATTACAATCTGTGATCCTTTATCCGCAGGTTTAATAACTAAACTCTGATTGGACCCCAACAATTTGCGATAGGGCGGCTGGCTAAAACACACTGCAGAGACAGCTGGCGATAGGGCGGCTCGCTAAAACACACTGCAGCGACAGGGCGGCCACTCTGCTTTTAGCTGTTCTTCGGTGCATTGTGTCCAAGCTCTCAGAGAGGATGTGCGTGGTCTCACCCTCTACACGAGTCTCCAGGTATTTGTCCAGTTCCTCCTCTTTCTTCAGCGCTTGTTCAGACACCTTGGGAGCTCCCGGTAAAGTCACCAACACCACACTCATGTTATCCCTACTGCCCTGGACACACACACAGAGACAGAGGGTTGGAACGTCAAATAAAATCTTATAGGTCACGTGCTGATCGTACTGTGAAACGCTTACTTACAAGCCCTTAACCAACCATGCAGAAAAGAAAAATAAGAATTTAGAAAATATTTACGAAGTAAAAAAGTAGGAATAAAATAACAAGGCTATATACAGGGGGTACTGAGTCAACGTGCGGGGGTACGTACTGGTTAGTCTAGCTAAATCAGGTAATATGTACAATCAAAGTCGGAAGTTTACATACACTTAGGTTAGAGTCATTACACCTTGTTTTTCAACCACTCCACACATTTCTTATTAACAAACTATAGTTTTGGAAAGTCTGTTAGGACATCTACACGTTTGAGATCTACGTGACACAAATAATTTTTCCAACAATTGTTTACAGACAGATTATTTCACTGCATCACAATTCCAGTGGGTCAGAAGATTACATACACTATGTTGACTGTGCCTTTACACAGATTGGAAAATTACAGAAAATGTCATGGCTTTAGAAGCTTCTGATTGGCTCAAATGATGTCAATTAGCCTATTGGAGGTGTACCTGTGGATGCATTTCAAGACCTACTTTCAAACTCAGTGGTTCTTTGCTTGACATCATTGGGAAAATCAAAAGATATCAGCCAAGACCTCATTGTAGACCTCCACAAGTCTGGTTCATCCTTGGGAGCAATTTCCAAACGCCTGATGGTGCCAAGTTCATCTGTACAAACTACAGTAAGCAAGTATAAACACCAAGGGACCACGCAGCCATCATAGCGCTCAGGAAGGAGACGCTTTCTGTCTCCTACAGATGAACGTACTTGTGTGAAAAGTGCAAATCAATCCCAGAACAACAGCAAAGGACCTTGTGAAGATGCTGGAGGAAACAGGTACAAAGGGATCTATATCCACAGTAAAACAAGTCCTATACCGACATAACCTGAAAGGCCGCTCAGCAAGGAAGAAGCCACTTCTCCAAAACCACCATAAAAAGCCGGACCACGGTTTGCAACTGCACATGGGGACAAAGATTGTACTTTTTGGAGAAATGTCCTCTGGTCAGATGAAACAAAAAATATAGCTTTTTGGCCATAATGACCATCGTTATGTTTGGAGGAAAAAGGGGGAGGCTTGCAAGCCGAAGAACACCATCCCAAATGTGAAGCACAGGGGTGGCAGCATCATGTTGTGGGGGTGCTTTGCTGCAGAAGGGACTGGTGCACTTCACAAAATAGATGGCATCATGAGGCAGGAAACTTGTGTGGATATATTGAAGCAACATCTCAAGTCATTAGTCAGCAAGTTGAAGCTTGGTCGCAAATGGGTCTTCCAAATGGACAATGACCCCAAGCATACTTCCAAAGTTGTGGCAAAATGGCTTCAGGACAACTAAGTCAAGGTATTGGAGTGGCCATCACAAAGCCCTGACCTCAATCCTATAGAACATTTGTGGGCAGGACTGAAAAAGTGTGTGTGAGCAAGGAGGCATACAAACCTGACTCCGTTACACCAGCTCTGTCAGGAGGAATGGGCCAAAATTCACCCAACCTATTGTGGGAAGCTTGTGGAAGGCTACCCGAAACGATTGACCCAAGTGGAAAAACAAATACAGCAATGCTACCAAATGTGTGTAAACTTCTGACCCACTGGGAATGTTATGAAAGAAATAAAAGCTGAAATAAATCTACTGTTATTCTATAATTATTTCACAACTTTCACAAGTTGTGATCCTAACTGACCTAAGATAGTAATAATGTACTAGGGTTAAATGTCAGGAATTGTGAAAAACTGAGTTTAAATGTATTTGGCTAAGGTGTATGTAAACTTCCGACTTCAACTGTAGATGTAGGTAGAAGTGAATACGCATTGATAATAAACAGTAGCAGTAGCGCAAAAGAAACGAAGGTATTTGATTAACTGTTAAGAAGTCTTATGGCTTGGGGTAGAAGCTGTCAACTTCCTGGTGACTGGGGGGCAGTATTAAGTAGTTTGGATGAATAAGGTGCCCAGAGTAAACCTCCTGCGACTCAGCCATTAAAGCTAGAATATACATATAATTAGTATATTTCGATAGAAAACACTGAAGTTTCTAAATCTGTTTGAATGATGTCTGAGTATAACAGAAGTCATATGGCAAGCAAAAACCTGAAAAGAATCCAACCAGGAAGTGGGAAATCTGAGGTATGTAGTTTTTCAACTCAGCCCCTATTGAAGATAGTGGGATATTGGTCATGTTGCACTTCCTAAGGCTTCCAGTAGATGTCAACAGTCTTTAGAAACTTGTTTGAGGCTTCTACTGTAAAGGAGGGGCTCATAAGGGCTGTTTGAGTTAGTGGTCTGGCAGAGTGCCACAGGCTAGTGACGCGTGGTCATGAGAGTTAGCTCGCGTTCGATTGCTTTTCTACAGACAAAATAATTATCCGGTTGGAACATTATTGAAGATTTATGTTAAAAACATCCTAAAGATCGATTCTATACATCGTTTGACATGTTTCTACGGACTGTAATGGAACTTTTTGACATTGTCTGCTCCTAGTGAACGCGCTTCGTGATTTTGGATTTGGTTACAAAACAAGCATAACAAAAGTAGCTATTTGGACATTATCGAACAACTCAAACATTTATTATGGAACTGGGATTCCTGGGAGTGCATTCTGATGAAGATCAAAAGGTAAGTGAATATTTATCATGTTATTTCTGACTAATGTTGACTACACAACATGGCGGATATTTCTTTGGCTGGGTTGGACTCTGAGCGCCGTACTCAGATTATTGCATGGTTTGCTTTTTCGGTAAAGTTTTTATTTTTATTTGTTTTTAATCTGACACAGCGGTTGCATTAATGTCTTATGGCTGCAGGGGCACTATTGAGTAGCTTGGATGAAAGGTGCCCAGAGTAAACAGCCTGCTCCTCAGTCTCAGTTGCTAATATATGCATATTATAATTAGTAATGGATAGAAAATACTCAGAAGTATCTAAAACTGTGTGAATGATGTCTGTGAGTACAACATAACTCATATGGCAGGCAAAAACCTGAAGAAATCCAAACAGGAAGTGCGAAACCTGAGGTTGGTATATTTTCAATATGAATGCAGATTCACTTCCTAGGGCTTCCACTAGATGTCAGCTGTCTATAGAAACTTGAATGAGGTATCTACTGTGTTGTGGGACTGAATAAGAGGGGAATACTCCTCAAGACACAAAGGAATTCTCCGGTTGGAACTTTATTGAAGATTTATGATAAAAACATCCTAATGATTGATTCTGTACTTAGTTTGAAATGTTTCGACCTGTAATATAACTTTTTGAAGATTTTGTCAGAAGAAATGGTCGACCAGCACCAGCGTTTGGATAGGTGTACCAAGCGCGCTAACAAAGGTAGCTAATTGGACATAAATAACAGACATTATCGAACAAATCAAGCATTTATTGTGGACCTGGGATTCCATTCTGACGAAGATCATCAAAGGGAATATTTATCATGTAATTTCTGGTTAATGTTGACTCCAATGGCGATTATTTTTATTATATTTCTGTGCACCGTCTCAGATTGCATGGTTTGCTTTTTCCGAAAAAAAAAAATGAAATCTGACACAGCGGTTGCATTAACCTCTTGAAACTAGGGGGCACTATTTTAATTTTTGGAAAAATAACGTTCCCAAAGTAAACAACCTATTTCTCAGGACCAGATAATAGAATATGCATATCATTGACAGCTTAGGATAGAAAACACTCTAAAGTATCCAAACTGTAAAAATATTGTCTGTGAGTATAACTGATATTGCAGGCGAAATCCTGAGAAAAATCCAATCAGGAAGTGACTTATTTTGAAACCCCTGTGTTTCTATGCATCCCTATTGCCCATTAAAAGGGATATCAACCAGATTCTACAGCCTTTAGGTGTCTACAGGTGTCTACAGGTGTACAGCCTTTAGTTTCAGGCCTTTATTTTGAAGAATGAGCGTAAACGACTACATTGCGTCAGTGGCCAGCTGAGGGCTCTCAGAGTGATTCTTGCATAAAAGACAGAGGTAGTCATTTTTCATCTCACTCCTACTGAAAAGCCAATCGTCCCGGTTGATATATTATCGAATAGATAGTTGAAAAACACCTTGAGGATTGATTATAAAAAACATTTGCCATGTTTGTCGATATTATGGACATAATTTAGATTTTTTTTCACCGTTGTCGTGACCGCTATTTCCGGTGGATTTCTCAACATAACGTGACCAACAAAAGGAGGTATTTTGGGTATAAAAATAATCTTTATGGAACAAAAGGAACATTTGCTGTCTAACTGGGAGTCTCGTCAGTGAAAACATCCGAAGATCAAAGGTAAAAGGGTTCATTTGATTGCTTTTCCGATTTGTGACCAAGCTTCCTGCTGCTAGCTGGACATAATGCTATCGATAAGCGTTTGTGTAAGTTTATCGATAGCCTGTCTTGCTTTGGCTGTAAAGCATCATTTCAAAATCTGAGATGACAGGGTGATTAACAAAAGGCTAAGCTGTGTTTCACTATATTTCACTTGTGATTTCATGAATATGAATATTTTCAAATACTTTTTGACCGTTGCGCTATGCTATTTAGTGTAGTTGATGACAATTCTCCTGGATCCAGGATGGGTAGTTCCAAGAGGTTTTAACGGACTTGTCTAGTTAAATAAAGGTAAAGTAAATATTCCAGTCTATGCTAGCAAGACAGTCCTGTAGCTTAGCATCCGCGTCATCTGACCACTTTTGTATTGAGCGAGTCACTGGTATTTCCTGATTCAGTGTTTTGTTTGTAAGCAGGAGGATAGACTTACGGTCATTTGCCAAATGGAGGGCGAGGGAGAGCTTTGTATGCATCTCTGTGTGTGGAGTAAAGGTGGTCTACAGAATTTTTTATCCTGTAGTTGCACATGTTACATGCTGGCAGAAATTAGGTAAAACAGATTGAAGTTTTCCCGCATTAAAGTCCCCGGCCACAAGGAGCGCCGCCTCTGGATGAGCATTTTCTTGTTTGCTTATGGCCTAACACAGCTCGTTAGGTGCGGTCTTCGTGCCAGCATCGCTTTGTGGTGGTAAATAGACAGCCACGAAAAATATAGATAACCTCTCCTGGTAAATAGTGTAGTCTACAGCTTATCATGAGGTACTCTACCTCAGGCAAGCAAAACCTAAAATATGAGATTTCCAGCACCAGCTGTTATTGACAAATGGACACAAACTACCACCTCTCATTTTACCAGAGGTAGCTAGCCTGTCTTGCCAATGCACGGAAAACCCAGCCAACTCTATATTTTCCATGTCGTCGTTCAGCCACGACTCTGTGAAATATAAGAGATTACAATTTTGGTTGGATAATCTCGAACGGAGCTCATCCAGTTTATTCTCCAATGATTGCATGTTGGCCTATATGATGGAAGAGGCGGGTTACCCACTCGCCAACAAATTCTCACAAGGTACCCGGATCTGCATCAGTGCTATCTCTTCATGCGAATGACAGGGATTTGGGCCTGGTCCAGCTGCAGTAGTAAATCCTTTGCGTCTGACTCACTAAAGAAAAACTGTCCAGTTCGAGATGAGTAATCGCTGTTCTGATATCCAGATGCTCTTTTCGGTCATAAGAAACAGTGGCAGAAACATTGTGTGATGTGTACCTTGTGCAGGCAGGTGTCCACCACAGCGTTGCAGACTCTCTCCAGGTCGTCAAACACCTGTAGCCGGGACCTGACGAACTCGCACAGCTCCTCGTTAGACATCACATCCCAGATCCCATCGCACGCCAGCACCACAAACTCATCCCCCTCGGCAGCACGCTCCAACACACACACCTGGGGGAGGAACACACACCTCAGCCTGAGAGATCACACACCTCAACAAGGACAAAGAACTATAAGCTGTTCCAATCAACATGCTACAGTAATAAAGGCTTTTAAAAAACACACCTCTGGCTCTGGGCTGACCAGCTGTTCTGTGGGACCCTTCCCATCCACACACTTGTAGTCATAGTCCCCCAGTGCTCTGGACACGGCCAGGGAACCATTCACCCGCTGGATCATCACTGACCCCCCTGCGTTCTGGATACGCTCCTTCTCTCTGGGGTTACACGGCTTGTGGTCCTAAAGGGGGGGGGGGGGGGGGGGGGGTCATATGTGCATCCCAAATAACTACTCATTACATGATCAAGATTAGAGATTCTGCATCTCACCTAGCTCAAACAGATCCCCTAAAAATACATGATTAATGTTACTATCGCTCAGTCTCTTCATCAATCCCACCCTCTCCCCTTACTCACCCTTAGTATTAAAACCGTGTAGAAAATCCCTCCTTCCACCCACTCTCCCTTTGAGTGTGTGTATCCCAGTATGTATGTATGTATGTATGTATCCCAGTATGTATGTATATATGCATGGATCCCAGTATGCATAGATATATGCATGGATCCCAGTATGCATAGATATATTGTATAGTATTGGACCATTATATATCTAGTGCAGGATTCTCCAACCCTGTTTCTGGAGAGCTACTCTCCTGTAGGTTCACTCCAACCCCAGTTGTAACTAACCTGGTTAGGCACATCAACCAGCTAACTATTAGAGTCAGGTGCTCTAGATTAAAGTTCGAGTGATAACCTACAGGACGGTTGCTATCCAGGAATAGGGTTGGAGAGTCCTGGTCTAGTGCGTAGTATTGTACCTGTGTGGAGAATCCAACTCGCCCTTCTCGGCTCAGCACGGCCCGGGAGTCGCCACAGTTTATGAAGTAGAGGTGGGAGGGGCTTAGCAGCACACCCACTGCCGTGGAGCCGCTGCGATCCAACCCATGCCGCAGGTCCGAGAAGTTGCGCATGTACTCGTCGATCCTCAGGAAGCCGGCGCGGATCCCATCTTTCACGCCCTCCACTGAGCCCATACCCGGGGTGAACTCTGCCCCCCCTAACAGGATGTGCTCCAGCAGGTGGGCAGAGCAGTAGTTGGCGACGCGGGAGCCGGCGTGCCCGTCATAGACGGCGAAGAAGGACCAGTCGTTGAGGCCCTGGGGAAGGCCCACCATGGCAGTGTGGGCATCCTCCATCTCCACCCGCCAGCCCTGCATGCTACTCAGGCCATAGTGCAGCCCGTTGCCCTGGCCATGGGCCGTGTGCTTCTCGGTCTTAGGCTTGTCCAGGAACGCCCCCATACCTACACACTGCTGACAGACAGTACATAATCAACATTGACATAGTCATACGTTAATATGTTACCTTTTGGAAGTCTAGACACTTCTTTTATGTTCATGAGGTACAGGTTTTAGACTAACTTTTCCCACCGGTGCTACCATTTCCACTGGCGCTACCGGGGCCACCATTTCCACCGGCGCCACCATTTCCACCGGCGCTACCATTTCCACCAACTTTTTCCAGTTGACTGCCCCAGCACAAGGTTTGGACACAACCATTTATAATTAAGGTCCTATCAAATCTATTTTATTCTCTTCCCGAGTCCATTCTTCCCCCCTCAAGAATGATGTTTCCCCAGTTTTTCACTTATTATAAAAACAACCAAATTGGATGTTCTAAATCCGCAACAAAGCTTAAAACACACCCAGAGACCACTTTTGAGGTCTGGGAATTTTGGGTGTAGTTACCCTTTAATTCAACTGTGCACCAGCCAGAGACAGTAGTTTGGTTAGCGATGTTTCGGTAGTGCTCATATTGCAGAGTTTGCAAAACAAATGGCCACTGGATTGATACAAATAATATATCATTCTGCCAGGTAGTCATAGGCTACTTTGCAGTTAACATCTAATTGAGAAGGTTTATGGGAAATCCTTTCAGTCTACCAGAAGACTGTTTTCATTAGCATCATTGCTAACGGCTAAACACACAGACGGCACATGAATACCCCATTTCAGAAAGTTACATGAAAATACAAATCACTGATGCATTATGATTACCTTGGGCTAATTAATGCATTTAGTTGATATACTACTAATAAGTTCAATAAAAAAAATATGGTTGAATTCCGTTTTAATGTCCGAAATCCATGATTCCGTCTGCGTTGTCCTGTGGCGATAATGACCTGACCTGTGTGGTTTATACAATCAATTTGACTTTGTTCTTAACAGTAATCATTTATTTGAACAGTAAAATCTATTGATACTTTGCGTAAATCAAGATGTAGCCAAGGCCTACTCACAATGCAGGTGAATAGGCTGATTTCATGGGGCTACAGACGAAAAACCATTTTCCCTTTCATTTGTGACTTATTTTATTGTTGTGATCAACATACGCATATAAGAAGTAATGTCTTCTTTTGTACACAGTGAGAGAGAGAGAAGAGACGAATGGGAGACTTAAGGCGTCCGCGTGCTTCCCAGCCGAAACAGTTCGGTGGAGTTTGTGGATATATTATGACATTTTGGACTTTGAGGGATATTTTTGATTGTTCAGACACACCAAAAATATTCTGGAGGCAAACCGAAGTTCTGAGGCTAAATATACGCCCCTATGTGGGTGATTGGTCGACAGTAAGGATTATTCAATAAAGTGTGTTATCATTCAGCGAGAGACTACTCGTTTTCATGCACGTTTTTTCATGGCGAAATACCACACCAAACATTTTCGTTAGATGTCAAATTGCACGACTAAAATGTCCTAAGCAAAAAAAAGTAGAAACTCATGAAATCTGTCATTACCATAGATTATTTTGACAAAGTTCATACTGGCTACGGCGTCTCAAAATGTTAATATTGATTTCCCTCTGAAAAGTAATTTTGGTTAGGCTGCTATTGGGTCAATATAGGGCTGCACGATTAATCCAATTTTTATCAAAATTGCAATACTGATATGTGCCATATCCATATGGCAAGAGGGCGTGATATTTTGAAGGGAGTGGCTCCTAATCCGTCAACATATTTAATATTTCTGGGGCTCCGTATCCATGAGCACGCAAATTCTTGCAGTATTTTGTGGGAATTTGGGACTTCGTCCATTCTCATACTGAAACCAGATTAGATACATAGCTAATTAAATCAGAGTTAAATGCCCAAAATAGGATATTCGCAATGTCAGCAATGTCAGCTTGCCTAAGCTTCTGATAGGCTAATTGACAATTTGAAGGTGTACCTGTGGATGTATTTCAAGGCCAACCTTCAAACTCAGTGCCCCTTTGCTTGACATCATGGGAAAATCAAAAGAAATCAGCCAAAATCTCAGGGAAAAAAAAAATAGTAGACCTCAAGTCTGGTTCATCCTTGGGAGCAATTTCCAAACGCTTCACAAAATAGATGGCATCATGAGGGAGGATTATTATGTGGATATATTGAAGCAACATCAAGACATCAATCAGCAAGTTAAAGCTTGGTCACAAATGGGTCTTCCAAATGGACAATGACACCAAGCATTCTTCCAAAATTGTGGCAAAATGGCTTAAGGACAAAGTCAAGGTATTGGAGTGGCCATCACAAAGCCCTGACCTAAATCGAATACAAAACCTGGCCAACAAAACCTGACTAAGTTACAGCAGTTCTGTCAGGGGAATGGGCCAAAATTCCCCCATCTTATTGTGGGAAGCTTGTGGAAGGCTACCCAAAACGTTTGATCCAAGCTAAACAATTTAAAAGGCAATGCTACCAAATACTAATTGAGTGTATGTAAACTTCTGACCCACTGGGAATGTGATGAAATAAATCACTCTATACTATTATTCTGACATTTCATTCTTAAAATAAAGTGGTGTTCCTAACTGATTTAAGACAGGGAATTTTTTACAAGGATTAAATGTCAGGAATTGTGAAAAACTGAGTTTAAATGTATTTCACTATGATGTATGTAAACTTCCGACTTCAACTGTATATTTCTTAGAAGAATGTATTTTCTTCAGGATTGCTCTGTCTTTGGCCAGCCTCTCCATGAACTCCTTGGCAGGGGAGGTAGAAGTTTGTCTTCACAATAAGCATGGCCTTGATGGTAGGAACAGTGAACCTATTTCTTGCTGCTGTCCATATATCATTCATTTGGGAGAACAATCTGCCGACTGGTACATTACTTCCAGGTAAGCACATGACAACTGAAGCTAATCTAGCCAAGTTAGGGTGTGGGATGTCATTCCCTTTGAAGTGGGTAACCACCGTGCTCCATCTCTGACTACGCGGTTTCTCAGATGTTTTCCATTCTTCAATCGAACTCCCCTTCAGGAACTCTTGCAGGCTAGTAACCTTGTCAAACAATGCATACACATTGATGGTTGGATCTCTTCACATTGTCTCCTTTTAAAAAGGCAACCTCAATGTAAATCTTTTAGATTATCTCTGTGCTTTCCCCCATGCTTGCAAGTAGTTCACAGCCGTAGTGAAGAATGATTGGGATGTTTTGAGAAAGCTCTCTTTAGACATGGTTCCATTGTCCTCTAGCTCTCTCAGAAGTCCTCATCACGTCTTGTAGTCGATTTTGCCTCAACGTTTCTCACAATTGCAGGGGACTCCACAGCACAGCGATCCTGGCCTTCAAGCATCTTGATCATGTCACTGAATACAGTCAAGTTTCCATGGACAAAGGCCAGCCAATGTTCAGTCAGTGGCTTTTCGAACATTGCCCTGTTGTCCTGCGAACATTTGTCTTAAGAATTAAAAAAAGATTTCAACAGCACATACATTTTCAGCACTCTTTCTAGAGCAGGGAGCATGGACAGCCAGCAAACATTGCTGTGTCCTAAAATGTTATGGTACTCCTGGCCAACAAACTCACCAAAGCTCTTCAGTCTTTCTACTCTGACATGAAAATATCTTTGTGAGCAGGTACTCAACATCATATCCAAAGCTGTTCTGGCCGTGTTATGAATGACGTGTGCAGGACAACCTCAGCCAATCACGTCCCGCTGCAGCACATTCTCGGTATTTGTGTTGTCGGCAGAGAATGTTTTCCAGGTTACATTTTTGGATGACCACCAGGACGTCAACTGCCATTTCCTCTGCTGTTTCTCCTTTCAATTCAACAAAATCAAGCAGTTTTGTTTCCACAGATGTGCTGCCATCATATATCTTACAATATCTGACTACTATTGGCAGCAGCTTTACATATCCATGACTGGACAGGGACACAAATTTAACCTGGTCTAGGTCCTGTGTTTGCCAAAGAAGCTGCCCATGTTGCTAACACGTTACTCACTATGGCGTCACATTTTGTCCAAACACATGTAAACATTGACTCAAAGCTTCCGTGTCAGTTGTGCTGTGCAGTCCATAGATCATTAATTAACTATGATTGTGTAGCATAGTGTGGTATACAAAGACAACCTCCTGCACAGCTAAATCATATTGTTCTTGGGAAGGCTCTACCTTCTTGCAGAATGTGGTGACAGAGGGCAAACCAACACGGCCAATCAGAGGCTTTATGCTTTTTGGTCTGTTGATGTTCTACCACTGCCGTTCTTCCCCCCGCTGTCAAATGAAAGAGGAATTACAAAGGGTGCAGTGAACAACTATCGTCTTGACCTGAGAGTATAAATGGAAATTCTCTCATGTCATAAAAAGTCCATTTCTGTTTCTTGGAAAGAGCCATTGTACCTCTGTCTGCTCTTCTTCACTCTCCTTGTCGCTCTTCATACTCTTAACTTTTTATTCTCCTCTTTTCTTCACTCGTCTTCCTTCCCTTCTCTTTACCTTTCCACACTCACTTCACTCTTTACTCCCAGAATTTTTCCTTCTCAATCGTTTCCAATCTTGAATAATAAATAGTACACTATTAGATAAAACAGATTCCCATTGCTTGCCTAATTTTTGTATTTTCTCAAAAACATTGTTTGGAAAAATAAATTGGCAGGCTCTAATCATATCTTTCCTCCTCCTCCATCTTCCTATCCAGTCTTCCTCCTCTCCACTGCTAATGTTATCCATGAACACATTCCTCTACTACCCCCTCCATCATCCCTCTCCACCCACTGGCCCCTCCATACATCCACCCACCCACTAGCCCATCCATCCCCTGCATCCACCCCTTCCCTCCACAGGCCCCTGCATCCACCCCTTCCCTCCACAGGCCCCTGCATCCACCCCTTCCCTCCACAGGCCCCTGCATCCACCCCTTCCCTCCACAGGCCCCTGCATCCACCCCTTCCCTCCACAGGCCCCTGCATCCACCCCTTCCCTCCACAGGCCCCTGCATCCACCCCTTCCCTCCACAGGCCCCTGCATCCATCCCTTCCCTCCACAGGCCCCTGCATCCATCCCTTCCCTCCACAGGCCCCTGCATCCATCCCTTCCCTCCACAGGCCCCTCCATCCATCCCTTCCCTCCACAGGCCCCTCCATTGTTTTTAGCCTAAATAATCAATATTTCAACCGGACAAAAGCGTTGTAAATATAAAAGAAAGGCGCGCTCTCGGTCGCGCAGCGAAGAGCTCTGGGGACATCATAGGGTCCACTCCCTCAATGTGGTCATTCTCCCTAATTTTTCAGAATAACAGCCTGAAACAATGTCTAAAGACTGTTCACAACTAGTGGAAGCCATAGGAAATGAAATCTGGATCCTATCCCTTTAAATGGTGGATAGGCTTTCATTGGAAAAACAGCCATTTCAAAATAATGGCACTTCCTGGATGGATTTCTCTCAGGTTTTCACCTGCCATATCAGTTCCGTTAAACCCACAGACATTATTTTAACAGTTTTGGAAACAGTGTTTTCTATCCAAATCTACCAAATATATGCATATCCTAGCTTCTGTGCCTGAGTAGCAGGCAGTTTACTTAGGCCACGCTTTTCATCCAAAATTCCAAATGCTGCCCCCTATCCTAAAAAAGTTAAGCCATTTTGACACAACTTTGGTAAGTATGCTTGGGGCCATTGTCCATTTGGAAGACCCATTTGCGACCAAGCTTTAACTTGCTGACTGATGTCTTGAGATGTTGCTTCAATATATCCACAATTTTCTTGCCTCATGATGCTATCTATTTTGTGAAGTGCACCTGTCCCTACTTCACCAAAGCACCCCCACAACATGATGCTGCCACCCTCGTGCTTCACGGTTGGGATGCTGTTCTTCAGTTTGCAAGCCTCCCCTTTCTCCTCCAAACATAACGATGGTCATTATGGCCATAAGGTTATATTTTTCTTCATCAGGCCAGAGGACATTTCTCCAAAATGTACAATCTCTGTCCCCATGTGTAGTTGCAAACCGTAGTCTGGCTTTTTTATGGCGGTTTTGGAGCAGTGGCATCTTCCTTGCTGAGCGGCCTTTCAGGTTATGTCAATATAGGACTCATTTTAATGTGGATATAGATACTTGTGTACCGGTTTCCTCCAGCATCTTCACAAGGTCCTTTGCTGTTGTTCTGGGATTGATTTGCACTACATGCACCAAAGTAAGTTCATCTCTTGGAGATCTCCTTCCTGAGCGGTATGACATCTGCGTGGTCTCTTGGTGTTTATACTTGCGTACTATTGTTTGTACAGATGAACGTGGTACCTTCAGGCATTTGGAAATTGCTCCCAAGGATGAACCAGACTTGTGGAGGTCTACAATTTTTTTTATGGGGTCTTGGCTGATTTCTTTTGATTTTCCCATGATGTCAAGAAAGGAGGCACTGAGTTAAGGTAGGCCTTGAAATACATCCACAGGTACACCTCCAATTGACTCAAATTATGTCAATTAGCCTATCAGAAGCTTCTAAAGCCATGACATCATTTTCTGGAATTTTCCGAGCTGTTTAAAAGGCACAGTCAACTTTGTATGTAAACTTCTGACCCATTGGAATTGTGATACAGTGAATTATAAGTTAAATAATCTGTCTAAACAATTGTTGGAAAAATGACTTGTCATACACAAAGTAGATGTCCTAACCAACTTTCCAAAACCATAGTTTGTTAACAAGAAATTTGTGGAGTGGTTGAAAAACAAGTTAATGACTCCAACCTAAGTATACGTAAACTTCCGACTTCAACTGTACATTGCTCCCTCCACTAGTCACTCCATCCCTCTCTCCACCCACTAGCCCCTCCCTCCCAAAAACTAGCTACTCCATCCATCTCCCCCACCACTAGCCCCTCCCTCCACTAGCCCATCCCTCCCTCCATCCACCCACCCACGAGCCCCTCCACTAGACCCTCCATCCATCGACCCACCCACTAACACCTCCATCCCTCCACTAGCACCTCCATCCACCCACCCACTACCCCCCCATCCATCGTCCCTCCACTAGACCATCCACCCACCCACTAACCCTTCCATCCATCCACTAGCCCCTCCCACTACCCACCCATCCACTAGCCCCTCCATCCACCCACCCACCCACAAGCCCCTCCATCCACCCACCCACCCACTAGCCCCTCCATCCATCCACCCACTAGCCCCTCCCACTACCTATCCACCCACTAGCCCCTCCCACTACCTATCCACCCACTAGCCCCTCCCACTACCTACCCATCCACTAGCCCCTCCATCCATCCACCCACTAGCCCCTCCATCCATCCACCCACTAGCCCCTCCATCCATCCACTAGCCCCTCCATCCATCCACCCACTAGCCCCTCCCACTACCTACCCATCCCTCCATTCACTAGCCCCATAACTCAATCACCTTTACCTCCTCATTTTTTGTGTGTGCTTTGTAGTCCACCATTCACAGGCCACATTTCACCAGCCACTCACATTTTGTCCAAGCCAAGAAATCACATGCACATGGTTTTGTAATGCGAAAAAAATGTATCACAGTGTATTCTATCCCTTTTCCAGCAGGCAAGGTCTCCATCTTTCTGTCTATTGTATGAACCCACGCAGTACCCCACCCTGCTTTCACCACTGTAGCGTTGAGACTCTCTTCCAGCACTGACATACGCACAGAACTATGGAAAAAAATAATACAACCACTCCCAAATGCTGTGTGACCACCCACCAATGTGTGACCACCCACCAATGTGGCCAGTAAGAATAGACATTCTTAACATACATTCTAGCATTTTGCTGGTGGCTGGTGTTGATTTCCCACTCCGTCAGTGTCTGTCATGTAAGGCAGCAATGCTACTCTCTAAAAATAAAACTAACTCACTGTGCAGTTTAGGCTTCATTCAGCTACCTCAGTCCACACAATCTCGCAAAATGGGAGCAGTGTGTGTACTGTGTTAGAGGTAGTTGCATAGCCCAGCCTGAAACGACAGGGAAACACCTTTCTTAGCTCCCCCTTTATTCTCCTGTGTCATTGAAGATAGACTGCCACACACACACACACACCATAGGCATAGCGGTTATTGAGAGACATACACCCCCTCACTTGGACGAAAGCACACACACTCGACCATTCAACCCTCAGACCGAAACCAGATTTCCCACAGAGGCTTTTTTCTGCATTAGAAAAGTGATCAAAAGGGGTGGCAAAACAATTTTCTGTGGAAATGTGAAGTTAGTCAGCGGACGTTACACAAGCTGCACGGCAACTACTGCGATGAGCAAGATACAAGACTTCACTCTCACAGTCAAACACAGCCGTGCACATGCGCCGATACTTCGCTTCACACGCACTTACAATGTGGGATCCAGGAGACCAAGACAGTGGAGAAGTTTAGCCTCGCACTCAAACTCTCTTAGTTGTTGCTGAAATGTACCCACTATGCGGTTTACTTTGCGCATCTACGTCATATCGCCGAGTCCACCTTTAATACGACTAAAACCAGATATAAACCATGCAGGAAAGATAATGAACCTATAACTTGTTGTTGATTAAAGCGCCAAGATAAAAACAAAATGAGGGGGGGAAACATTTTTGTTTAGGCCCCATTGATTTTTGTTACGTTTGAGTCACTCAGCATAAGAAAATGGCATGAACCATGGCAAAATATGTACAATTGTAGGAAATTTGCTTTAAAAAAACGGCAACATTTGGTCTCTGCGGCCAAGAGGGGCTCAAAAATGTGCCGTCGGTGACCGCGCCATTGGCCAAGCCCACTGGCCCCATCACGCCCACCTCCTAAGCCCCATTTTGATCCTGAAAAATCCCTGACATGGCTGCCAAGAGGCACTGACTCTGCAGAGGGAATGAACTCTGAGTTCAGCTCTGTGGTCACACACAAATATACTTTAAAACTGTTCACAGATCCATTTAGAATCTTCCAATACACTGCTTTTGTCTATAGGCTCCACTCACGTAAATCACCCAGTCAACACACACACCCACCCACCAAACCACATTCTGGGTTTGAGTCATTCTGGCCAACACCCAGACACACCCATCTCATGGCATATAATGTACACACACACAGACAACCTTCTGCAGACAGTGCTCATCTTTCCCTGACCAGACCCGACCCCTCTGGCCTCAAGACCAGCCAGGGTGTGAGTTAGCATCTCACCTTTAGGACCTCATCTGCTGTTCACCCAGTCCATACTAACTGGCCCCATCTCATCAACTCTGCCTAACCTGGTTCTAGACCCTACACACTAGGGATGGTTAATGGAATATCAACTCTGCCTAACCTGGTTCTAGACCCTACACACTAGGGATGGTTAATGGAATATCAACTCTGCCTAACCTGGTTCTAGACCCTACACACTACGGATGGTTAATGGAATATCAACTCTGCCTAACCTGGTTCTAGACCCTACACACTAGGGATGGTTAATGGAATATCAACTCTGCCTAACCTGGTTCTAGACCCTACACACTAGGGATGGTTAATGGAATATCAACTCTGCCTAACCTGGTTCTAGACCCTACACACTAGGGATGGTTAATGGAATATCAGGATATACGAAGTTTGAAAAAAAAAAATGTTATGCCTATTTTGGTAAAAATGGTATGCCTAAAAAGCCTTGTCTAAATGTAATTATACTTGACATTGGCATGACATTTGAGATTCTTAATTTTACTTATAAAACAAACTTTTGAATATAGTGTTTCCAGAGGTGCGCTGCGCATATAGCCCTCCAGGCTACCCTGACAGTATGCTATTTTCCCCATTTCAAATAGCAATTACAGCTCAGTTTCCAAAAGACATGTAACAGCAATGTAGAGCAGCCACCATAAAACCCCTTTGTAACAGAATCAGGTCTATCAGGGCGAAAATCAGACTTCTCTTTCGCTGTTGACAACTTGACGAAGGAAAGCACACTGTCCGCCATGTGCATGTGTGCCATTCTGACTTTATTTTTTTTAAACATTTTTTTAGAATGACAATTCCCATCTTAGTATATATTTTTTTGCATAGAAAGTCTTGGGTGGACCACCTAAGTGTTTATTCGAGCCGCCTATGTCCAAACAGTAAAAAAAAACATTATTCGGGGTGAAGAAAAAAAGATTGTGAAAACGTAAAGACTAAAACAAGGGAGAATCTAAAACTCTAAAATTATGCATGTGAGTATTTTTGTCATTGATTTTGTTATAATTTAACCTTTAACTACGCAACTCAGTTAAGAACAAATTCTTATTTATAATGACGGCCTCGCCCGGCCAAACCTTAACGATGGTGGGCCAATTGTGTGCCGCCGCCCTGTGAGACTCCCAATCACCGAATTGCACTAAATGTGCTTTAAAACAGCAAAATGTCACTGTGGACAACAGGAGCGCCTGTACATTTTTGGGTCAACAGCCTCACAATTGGCCATGCCCTTGACACACCCTGCTGACAGCAGGAATGTCCACGAGAGTTGTTGCCAGAGATTGTAATGTTAATTTCTCTACCATAAGCCGCCTCTAATGTCGTTTTAGAGAATTTGGAAGTACGTCCAACCGGCCTCACAACCGCAGACCACGTGTAACCACGCCAGCCTGGGACCTCCACATCCGGATTCTACACCTGCGGGATGGTCTGAGACGAGCCACTCAGACAGCTGATGAAACTGGGTTTACAAAACTGAAGAATCTTTGCACAAACTTCCAGAAACAGTCTCACCGGGGTCCTCACCAGACTGTAGTTCGGCATCGTAACAGAGTTCAGTGGGAAAATGCTCACTGGCACGCTGGAGAAGTGACAGACGTGTGGGTGAGCGGTTTGCTGATGTCAACGGTGTGAGCAGAGTGAACCATGGTGGCGGCCGGGGTGGGCAGGCAAAACCTACAGACAACCAACACATTTGATCTATGGCATTTTGAATGCAGAGATACTGTGACAAGATCACGAGGCTCATTATCGTGCCATTCATCTGCCACCTCATGTTTCAGCATGATAACGCACAGCCCCATGTCACAAGGATTTGTACACAATTCCTGGAAGGTGAAAATGGCCTGCTTACTCAGATATACCACCCATTGAGCATGTTTGGGATGCTCTGGATGGACTTGTATGACAGCGTGTCGCAGTTCCCGCCAATATCATGCAACTTCGCACAGCCATTGAAGAGTGGGACAACATTCCACAGGTCAAAATCTAGTCTGATCAACTCGATGCGAAGGAGATGTGTCGCGCTGCATGAGGCAAATTTTATTTTACCTTTATTTAACTAGGCAAGTCAGTTAAGAACAAATTCTTATTTTCAATGACGGCCTAGGAACAGTGGGTTAACTGCCTGTTCTGGGGCAGAACGACAGACTTGTACCGTGTCAGCTCGGGGATATGAACTTGCAACCTTTCGGTTACTAGTCCAACGCTCTAACTACTAGGCTACCCTGCCGCCCCAGAGATACCATAAATGGTCACACCAGATACTGACTGGTTTTCTGATCCATGGCCCCACCTTTTAACCTTTTGACCAACATATGTATAAATGTATTCCCAGTCATGTGGAATCCATAGATTTGGGCCTAATGACTGATTTCCCTATATGAACTGTAACTCTGTAAAATCCATGTAATTGTTGCATGTTGCATTTATATTTTTATTCAGTATACATTTGACCGTCGTGCTTATCGGTCTATTTGCATAATAAGTGGAATTAAATTGCCGTGTGTGTTTTCATTAGTCATCATGTAGCCTGGTGGTTAGAGCATTAGACCAGTAACCGAAAGGTTGCTAGAACAAATCACCGAGCTGACAAGGTAAAAATCTGTTGTTCTGCCCCTGAACAAGGAAGTTAACCCACTGTTCCTCGGTCGTCATTGTAAATAAGAATTTGTTCTTAACTGACTTGCCTAGTTAAATAAAGGTCAAATAAAAAATGACTTATACAACTATAACACACGCACATCATACACAGCCCCCTTTTGCGCAGGATTTATCCTGCAGCTGATTGGCTGCTGGACTAAAACCTGCTTTTATAAGCCCATTTATTGAGCAACAATTGTAAATGCAAACATGTTTAAAAACTGTGTTGCATGATTTTCATTTCTCAACTGGAAGGCTAATTAATTGAAGCGCACCTCCCATTCACCATTCAAGTGCTGTCAACAGGCTCTCGGCGCATCACCATCACTTTGCAAAAGCCTACTTAATGATCTGAAACCTGAATGTTTTAATACATGTTACGAGGCATGTCTTACCTTGCGTCAAATTAGCCTATAGGCAAATACGACCATGGAAACATGGAGGCAATTATTTTATAAGGACTTCATAGTCGGCGTGTGAGTTCCAAGTTTGGGGAAGCTTACAATTTATCCTACCATGTCTACTCATCTGCATGCCAGTTATCATATTCTATATGTACATTTTCATGGAACAGTTATTTCATTAATAACTTATTTCAAGATAATTGTCACGTGGTTAATACACCGTGATCACCCGCCTCTGCCATATGGACACATTGATACACCGTGATCACCAGCCTCTGCCATATGGACACATTGATACACCGTGATCACCCGCCTCTGCCATATGGACACATTGATACACCGTGATCACCAGCCTCTGCCATATGGACACATTGATACACCGTGATCACCAGCCTCTGCCATATGGACACATTGATACACCGTGATCTATTGGCGGCTAAAACGAGAGCATGAAACTCAGCCTATAGGCCAAAAACGTTCCATTGTCAACTAGGTCAATACACAACGCCGACAAAAATTCAGGTCCTTTCAAATGTAATTAATCTCAACTCAGCCTGTCTACCTTCTATGTCTTGAGCTGCTCTTTTTGATCAATTCCCCATTACATACGTTTACTACCAGTGACAAATGTAATGTGGAATTGATCAAAATAATAAACAAAAGGGCAAACAATTCACACAACGAAACGATGAATGTGCAATAATTGACAGGAGACAGCTGAGCCATTCTGGCGAGAAACGCGCCTATATCTTCACCACACCCCTCTCCTCGTCTCAATTTTTAATTATACTCAAGACACATCTTCACACATATTTCAGATGTTTTCCACTGATGGCTGCAACTCAATAATCAGCAAGGCCTATTGACACATGCTCTGGCCAAATTACACAATTCCCAAATAGGCATAGGTCTACAAGCTTGTGATTTTAAACAATCCACAGCTACAGTGGGGCAAAAAAGCGTTTAGTCAGCCACCAATTGTGCAAGTTCTTCCACCTAAAAACAATCTTTAAAAAAATCCAGAAATCACATTGTAGGATTTTTTATGAATTTATTTGCAAATTATGGTGGAAAATAATGATTACACATTTTTTTTTAAACACAATATGTCCGCCTTTGTACGTATACGCAGTATGGGCACACCTACTCATTCAAGGGATTTTCTTTTTTACACTTGGTAGAATAAGAGAGGAAATAAAAACTATGAAATAACATATGGAATCATGTAGTAGCCAAAAACTAATTTACAAATATATTTTATATTTCAGATTCTTCAAATAGCCACCCTTTGCCTTGATGACAACTTTGCACACTTTTGGCATTCTCTCAACCAGCTTCATGAGATAGTCACCTGGAATGCATTTCAAAAAACAAGTGTGCCTTGTTAAAAGTAAATGTGTGAAATGTCTTTCCTCAATGTGTTTGAGTCAATCAGTTGTGTTGTGACATGGTCGGTGTGGTATACAGATGATAGCCCTATTTGGTAAAAGACCAAGTCCATATTATGGCAAGGACAGCTTAAATAAGCAAACAGATATGAAGGTCAGTCAATCTGAAATATACCTAGAATTTTTACAGTTTCTCCAACTGCTATAATGAAACTGGCTCTCATGAGGACCACCACGGGAAAGGAAGACCCAGAGGTACCTCTGCTACAGAGGATAAGTTCATTAGAGTTAACTGGCTCTCATGAGGACCACCACGGGAAAGGAAGACCCAGAGTTACCTCTGCTACAGAGCATAAGTTCATTAGAGTATAAGTTCATTAGAGTTATTTGCACCTCAGATTGCAGCCCAAATAAATGCTTCAACGTTCAAGTAACAGACACATCAAGATCAACAGTTCAGAATAGACTGCTTGAATCAGGCCTTCATGGTCAAAACGCTGCAAAGAAACCACTACTAAAGGACACCAGTAAAAAGAAGGGACTTGCCAAGAAACACAAGCAATGGACATTAGACTGTTGGAAATCTGTCCTTTCGTCTGATGAGTCCAACCGCCGTGTCTTTGTGAGACACAGAGTAGGTGAACGAATGATCTCCACATGTGGTTCCCACCGTGGAGCATGGAGAAGGTGTGATGGTGCTTTGCTGGTAACACTGTCAGTGATTTATAGGACAATGACCCAACAAACCTCCAGGCTGTGTACGGTATATTTGACCAAGAAGGAGAGTGATGGAGTGCTGCATCAGATGACCTGGCCTCCACAATCACTCGACTTCAACCCAATTGAGATGGTTTGGGATGATTTGGACCTCAGAGTGAAGGGAAAGCAGGAAACAAGTGCTCAGCATATGTGGGAACTCCTTCAAGACTGGTTGAGAGATTTCCAAGACTGTGCAAAGCTGTCATCAAGGCAAAGGGTGGCTACTTTGAAGAATCTCAAATGTATTTTGATTTGTTTAACATTTTTTTAGTAACTACATGATTCCATCTGTGTTATTTCATAGTTTCGATGTCTTCACTATAATTCCACAATGTAGAAAAGAGTTTTAAAAAATAAAGTATAACCCTGGAATGAGTAGGTGTGTCCAAACTGTTGACTGGTTCATCTTACTCTCAGAATGGGTGGAAACCTATCCAGTCGAATTAGATCTACAACCCAGCACCAACACACCTGATACAGCTAACCGAGATCTTGATGGGAGTTTATTAGTGGAACCAATCATGTCTGTTAGTGCTGGTCTGGAACTAATACCTGCACACCCTGTATCTCTCCAGGACCAGGTGGGAAGATAAGTGTCTGTTCAGAGTCTAACATTTTGGTTTCAGAACATTTAGAGTTACATTCGGCCTGAACATGACCCTGTACTGAACCTTTCATCCTCTCACTCCATTTCCCTGCCTTGTCTCTTCTCACTATATTCTCCATCTTAGTTCCAGTAGTGATAAAGATAGGGCTGTGTCAATGCTAAACGTCTGTCCAAGTTCACATAACACTCATCCATCCTAGAGTCACTGCATATTTCTTGTGTTTTTATCTTATTTAACTCTGCATCATTAGGAAAGAGCTTGTAAGTAAGCATTTCACTGTAAGGTCTACACCTGTTGTATTCAGTGCATGTGACAAATACTTTTATTTGAATCACTACTCTGTGTATATCTTTATATACCTGAAGAATAGATAGGGGGTCAGAGTCTAGGTGACCTTACACAATCTGGGTCAGCAGGTGACAGACCTCGCCCACTGCCCCTGTCAAGGGTCACCCCAGAATGCCACACACAACCCACCTGGCCCACTGCTACACTGACGCCAAACCACAGAGGCCCTGCTCTAACTGTGCAGTAGCAGGGGTTTGTAGCATGGTGAATGGACCAGTCCTGGGTTAAGATTCTACCATGGATGGGTGAAACTATAAAGCTACATTTATGGTATTATTCTAAAATCACCCAGACTGGTCATCACATACCACTAGCATTGCTTTAGTTAACTAGTTGGATAGTTATCTAACTGTAGTCAATGGTTAACGTCAGTTAGCCAAATGCCAGTATGTGTCTTGAGTTTAAAAAAAATATGCGATGCTAATTTAACGCAGTTGAGGAGAAAGCGCAACATAATGTGGAGTGGGGGAGGCGATTATATAATTAACTGTGCTAATAATATTACATTTGATCCGATTAGGTTAAACGCGTTAAACACAACTGCCAACAAACCAAACGATACAGTTAACTGGCAAGGTGTCACCTGAAAAATAGGTGGCTAACGTTAGTTAGCTAACTAGCTAGCTAAATTGTTGGCAAAACAATGACATTTCCCAGCCCACGCACGGAATTGGAAAACAATTGATGCACCTTTTAGACGACGTTGACAGTCAGACGCACGTAGCCAAAAGCAGCTAACTTGCTAGCTAATGTTAGCTGCTACCAAAACTAAACGTTACACAACAGCATGCGAGAATCAATAGAGTAGCTATCTCTGCGATAACGTCAGAGCCTAGCATGGCCTATTAGCATTCTGCTAACCTTAGCAAGCTAACCAACAACGATTGCTCCACCAGCTAAACCTCTTCACTTATACTTACGTTTCCAACTGTAAAACGAATGTAGATGTTTTTGAGGTCCCTGTGTAGTGGGTATTTTGGTGGTGATGTGTCGAGCTAGCTGACGTTCTTGTTTTGTTTCCTTATTTGACAAAACAAAATCGGCGAGTTTGGCCTCAGATGAGTGGCGATAATTCCTTTCTCGGCGGTTCCCTGTTCGGATGGCGAAGGTTTTTACGCATGTTTGACACTAACTAAGTTTGTCACATCAAGCGAAAAAATAAAAATATTCTGTACGTTTCTACACAAATATGGGCAGTCAGTAATAGTTAGCTAGCTATAATAGACAACACAGACGAATCTCGCACTTTCGTCCTTTGGGTGCTGAACAAGAGGAGGTGCTATTTTCGATATTCGTTCGCTGATTGGTCAAAAATTCTCGAGGATGCTAACACTGATTTGTTGAAATCACTCTCAATCAGTTCTGCCCCCCCGTTCAAATCTGCCGTTTCATTGGTTGTTGTGTGTTCCTCTAACATTCTGACGTTTCTCAAAGTTGCGCTCGTTTTCGCCGATGGCGTGTCCTGAGATCCGCAGATGGGTTTAGGGGTCAGTTACAACAAAACATGAGTTTTTAGTTAGACGAGATTAACAAATGTATAATAAAAAAAACACACAACTCCACACTACAAATTTTCCAGTGTTAAAAAAACAACTAAATTAAAACTGAGAGTGTTAAATCAACACAGAAAGTGTGGAGTCTGTGGACCCATAGATACCGGAACAGTGTTAAATGAACAAACTGCTTAGTGTAAAGCCTTATTCAAATACTTCCCAGAATGCCTTGCCTTTGTGGACCCAAGAATAGTAGCTGTTGCATGTGCAGCAGCTAATGGGATCCTAGTAAACTAAATTTCCCGGCATTTGGAGTAAATTGTAGTTACCACGGTTTCCACTAGACAGTACAGCCACAAAGTCAACTTGCATATGTCGTAAAAAAAAATGAAAACAAAAACGAGTTTAGTGTTAAGCATAAGGTTAGAAGCGTGGTTAAGGTTAGGGTTAACACTAGGGTTAGGTTTAAAATCACATTTTAGGAAGATTCAAGAAGATTTTAGAAGATTTAAAGAAGAACTGTAGAAATAGGTGGGGGGGTGTTTATGGCTTTGTGTCTGTGGTAGTTAGTGACGACCACTTACTGTATTTGTTAGTGACAGAGCCATGGTTATTACATTAATTCATTTTCAGTCCTGTGAACTTCAGCAAGTGAGATCCCAAGAGAAAATGTTATCATACAAATATATGTTTAACACAATAACATCTGTATTTCATGAGGCCTTATTTTGAGGGCCTAGTTTTTCTTTATGTATTTAACTAGTCAAGTCTGTTATGAACTAATTATTATTTACAATGACAGCCTACCCCAGCCAAACCCTAACAATTGTGCACTACCCTATGGGACTCCGAATCACAGCCAGTTGTGATACAGCCTGGAATTGAACCAGGGAATCAAACTAGGGTTTGTAGTGATGCCTCAAGCACTGAGATGCAGTGCCTTAGACCACTGCGCCATTCTAATCCAGAGGCCTGAAACGCATAAATATCACTTTGAACCAAAACCACACCCATCGTTATCATATTTCCCAGCATGCTCTATTGCAGGTAGATTTTTTTGAATTGTTTGTTTCAATATTTTACTGAAATGTTTGTTCCAGTTCAGATGGTTTAGGAGGTCTCATCACTGAATCTTGCGCCCGGAGGGGGTTTGAATATGGAGGATGAGGACAGGAGGTTGATACGCGTCAAGTACAAAAGTGGAAATTCGTAGCTTTTAAGAAAGCAGAAAATTTGAAGAAACAAGAAAAACCTGTGATAAGAGAAGAAAAAAAAACGAAATTGCGCTACAGCAGTTCGGATGTTGAAACTGACAAGTGGAAGGTGGTGGCAGGGTGGAGGGAACAAGGAAAAAACCTGGGCAAATCAAATGTATTTATAAAGCCCTTTTTACATCAGTAGATGTCACAGTTTATACAGAAAGAGATGTTGGGTGTCAAGTACAAAAATGGAAATCCGTACTTTAGTAGCTCAGAGAATGAATCTGATGATAGTGACATAAAGTTTGAAGGAGTTGAAGAGAGAGAGGTAGATTTTTTTTTATGGAGGAACAAATTCGGATTCGGAGCAGCAAGGTGTGGAGGTTGATATGTCTGTCAAGAGTGGGAAGAAACGAAAGGATGGCAAAGATGATTTTGGCCCAGTGGGAGTGAGATTCTGGGGAGAAAATGTATCCTTGCCTTCTGACTGGTCCATATCTGGTTTCCTGTTGGGTGGAGAAGAGGTTTGGGGACTGTTGAGTCGGTGAAAGTACCTCGAAGTGGACTCAGTATTATACACTGCTCAAAAAAATAAAGGCAACACTAAAATAACACATCCTAGATCTGAATGAAACCTTCTTATTAAATACTTTTTTATTTACATAGTTGAATGTGATGACAACAAAATCACACAAAAATGATCAATGGAAATCAAATGTATCAACCCATGGAGGTCTGGATTTGGAGTCACACTCAAAATTAGTGGAAAACCACATTACAGGCTGATCCAACTTTGATGTAATGTCCTTAAAACAAGTCAAAATGAGGCTCAGTAGAGTGTGTGGCCTCCACGTGCCTGTATGACCTCCCTACAACGCCTGGGCATGCTCCAATTTTGATTAATTGTTCAGCAGTCAAAAAGCTCCATGACAGACGCTGTTAAGGAGCCTTTTGGTCCTAGACTTGGCGCTCCGGTACCACTTGCCGTGCGGTAGCAGAGAAAACAGTCTATGACTTCGGTGACTGGAGTCTCTGACAATTTTATGGTCTTTCCTCTGACACTACCTAGTATATAGGTCCGTCCTGGATGGCAGGAAGCTTGGCCCCAGTGATGAACTGGGCAATACGCACTACCCTCTGTAGCGCCTTACGGTCAGATGCCGAGCAGTTGCCATACCAGGCGGTGATGCAACCAGGATGTTCTCGATGGTGCAGATGTATGATAGGCAGTGCAGATAGACAGTCTGAGGTCTTTAGGATTAATATCAGAGATTAACCCTCCGTGTAAGACTCAGGGGAGCTTGTTGTCATGTAGTGTTTCTTGGTGTTTTCCAGCAGGATTAATATCAGTGTTATTATGAACAACTCATCAGATACCACAGAAGCTTTTGCCGAGGCCAACAAGCATTGTGACACACAGCCACAGGCCAGTGTGAAGTGGGTATTTCATTTGCTGAAATGTAGGATTATCATTGATAGAATTCAATCATTCTTCTCTGATCTCAGGATGTTCAATCTCAGTTTACCCCCCCAAACAGACACAGACAAACACACGCAAGATCAGCTGTGGGGTTAGGGGTGTGTGTGTCTGTCTGTACAGTGCATTCGGAAAGTATTCAGACTCATTTTGTAACGTTACGTCCTTATTCTAAATTGGATTAAATTGTTTTTTTCCCCCAATCTACACACAATACCCCATAATGACAAAGAAAAAACGGAAATATCACTTTTAAATAAGTATTCAGACCTTTTACAAAGGACTCTGTTGAACCACCTTTAGCAGCAGTTACATCCTCAAGTTTTCTTGTGAATGACGATACAAGCTTGGTAAACCTGTATTTGGGGAGTTTCTCCCACTCTGCAGATCCTCTCAAGCTCTGTCAGGTTGGATGGGGAGCGTTGCTGCACATCTATGTTGAGTTCTCTCTAGAGATGTTCAATCGGGTTCAAGTTCGGGCTCTGGCTGGGCCACTCAAGGACATTGTCCAGAAGCCGTTCCTGTGTTTTCTTGGTTCTAGAAACATCTCAAGATGATCAATGGAAACAAGATGCATCTGAGTCTCATAGCAAAGGGTCTGAAATCTTGTGTAAATAAGGTATTTCTGTTTTTTATTTTTTAATACATTTGTAAACATTTCTAAAAACCTGTTTTTGCTTTGTCATTATTGGGTATTGTGTGTAGATTGCTGAGGAAACGGTTTTATTTAATCCATTTTAGAGTAAGGCTGTAAGGTAACAAAATGTGGAACAAGTCGAGGGGTATGAATACTTTCCGAAGGCACCGTATGTATTTATGTATGTAAGTACAGTACCAGGCAAAAGTTTTAGAACACCTACTCATTCAAGAATATTTATTTGACTATTTGACTATTTTCTACATTGTTGAATTAATAGTGAAGACATGCCAAGATTGTGCAAAGCTGTCATCAAGGCAAAGGGTGGCTACTTGGAAGAAAGTCAAATATAAAATATATTTTGATTTGTTAACACTTTCTTTGGTTACTACATGATTCCATATGTGTTATTTCATAGTTTTGATGTCTTCACTATTCTACACTGTAGAAAATAGTACAAATAAAGAAAACCCCTTGAATGAGCAGGTGTGTCCTAACTTTTGACTGTACTGTATGTATGAGAGAAACAAGGGGTCAGGCGTAGGATGTGTTGCGCTGGACCCTATAGGGGATTTAGAGTCTTATAGCAGCGGCTCAGAATCCTAAATTAAAAACTGTACTGTCTAATCTGCCAGTGTCTCACACACACACACACACACACGTAAACACCCTGAAATCTGAGCACTAATCCATTATGTTGTCATGGCTCAGGGTACACACACACACTGATAAAGACACACTGATTGTGTCCAGGGCTGGATGAAAGAAAGGATAGAGGGAGAGGGGAAGGGAAGGAGGAAGGAGAGGTAAGGGACACAGATTTACATTCTCATTGTCAGTTCAGAGATCAGAGACATCTAGGTCACATCATTATTACAATCTTCTGCGTGTTCATTCCCAGTTTACACAGCTTACAGAGCTATATATATATGTAAACACACACAAACATTTGAATGCACAATGAAACATTGTTAATAGAAAGAACACACATATTTAATAAGTCATACTTGATGGTTCTCCCCCTTATCGATGTTATGTTAGCTTTACATTGAGGCTTGCCCCAAACTGGCCCCAATACTATTTTGGGGGGTGCTGGCCTCAGCCATGGAAACACAAAAGTCTGACTCATCAATCAGAATTTAAATATATTTATTGAAAATACTGGTCAGTTTTCAAATCATTAATGACATTTTTGTTAATTTCCTGAATCATCTGAATATACCTATTTTGTAATGGCCCTAACTCGGGTTTAAGAAGCTGTAACCATGAGAAGTTAATACTGGAGAATACTGGGACAAGATATGTAGGCCTATACCACAGATGAAAGGGGTTATGAATATCTTTGCCTGTACTGTGGCACTGGGACAAAGGTTTGGGAAGACTGGGTGTGGAATAGACGGGGGGAGGGGTAGCGATGTGCTGCCCTCTGGTGGAGAAGGACTAGGTTTGCATTGTTATGATTATGAAACACGCGTTTCTTTTTTTTCTTTTTACTTATTTAACCTTCAATTAACTAGGCAAGTTATACTTTCATTACGACAGAATGATATATTCACAATGGAAAAAAATCCCTAACTTCTGCAGCAGTAAATCAATGTTACCTTTTTACCTTAAAGTAATATATTTCCAACCGGTAGAGACCATCTACAACTCTCAGTTGCAACAATCCTAATATAAACAGATGTTCAGCGTTTTCTCTCCTGTTTACAAGTAGGGTGTGCTGTTGAGTAGCAGTTGAAGAGGTATTTGGTATTAATGTCTATGATTTGAACACGGACAGACCCAAAACTTCAGCCTTCATCCCTTTTGGGTTGTAAAATTAGTACAAGCAATAGATCAGTCAGAGCAGAAGTTGTGTGTTCTACAGATGAGATGAGCACTTACAAATTGAATTAACCCTTACAAATAAAGAGAGCCGTTTTGAAACTCCAGTATTTGCAACATAGTACACTCGTTTTCAGTACGGGAAAGTCCAGTTGCAGTTACGCCGAATACTGCAGCATCAATTTTTTATTTTACTCATTTATTTAACCAGCTAGGCCAGTTGAGAACAAGTTCTCATTTACAACTGCGACCTGGCCAAGATAAAGCAAAGCAGTGCGACACAAACAACAATACAGTTACACATGGAATAAACAAAAGTACAATCAATAACACAATAGACAAATCTGTATACAGTGTGTGCAAATGTAGTAAGGAGGAAAGCAAAAAAATAGGCCATAGAGGCGAAGTAATTACAATTTAGCAATTAACACTGGCGTGATAGATGTGTAGGTAGAAATACTGGTATGCAAAAGTGCAGATGATACACCGCTGTAGCGTGTATTTTAAGTCTTTTAACAACTTCTTCTCTGCGGTTCGGGTACCGAGCACCGTTAAAAACGCTCGGCTCCAGGTGAGGGCGTTAGATCCGCCCACTATCTATTGCCTAGCCTTAGGGAAATGTCGACGTTTTCTGTCATTTTTCCTTTTCTACCTTTTTTCCTACTTCTAACAACTTGGTCGCTTGCAGCTAATTGTATCGACATGTCTGACTGACTGGGACGTATGTAGTGAACTTACTGCAGAGGGGAGCAACACGGGAGAGAAAAACGTTACCAAGAGGAGTATACAGAATAGAGAATGCTGGTTCAGAAAAGAGAAGAGGTTCATGGGGTTTAAAAGATAAAAACGATTTTCTAATAATATGTTTGCTCTTTCTTTCTAAATACCCAATGTCCTCTGTAATAACAGGGACTGATGGTGCGCCACCGTGGGGCTTGATGGATCAGCCCTACCGCCCACTAAGCACACTGTAGAGACAGGGTGCATTTTGTGTATTAGGCTACTGTTCATTTCCCAGTATGCTGAGGCAAAGATGATTCTCATATCCCATTTCGCCTATTCGTCTGTGGTTGAGGGGTTCTTATTGAAATGCCTCTGTTAACAATAGGTCTCGTATTGTATGCACCACGGTCTGTGTCCCGTATTGTGTAGTATAATTCACTGGATCTCGATATGGAGTTTCTTTATGTGTGATAATGAGACTGGAACAGTCTGCCATTAAATCTGTGTTGAAGGCTGGGAGGCAGAATATGAGAAATCACCCTGCATGAAATAACACATAAATCAATGGGAGGGGAGGGGGAGGTGGTGTATTTGTTTTATGTTATGGTCTCACCCAAACAACCCAAGCATAAACAAACAGAAATATTAGTTATGTCTTTCTCATACAAACAGACACACACCTATACTTGTTGTGCTTTCAAATCGCAAACACACACAGACACATCCCTGCTGTGTGCTGTAATCTTCAGCGTGTGATTGGTGCTCTGAGCAGAGTCTTCAGTCTTCTCTGATGACTGTTTATTATTGTGTTTCCATGGGATATTTACAACGTCATTCCGATATAAAATACCCAAACCTGAAAACCCAGCCCCCATCCAACATAACAAACAGTCATACACACACATATGCACGCACACACACAACACACATACTGATCCCTGGGACTAGGAGTGTTGAATTAATTCAAGCTTCGGGCCCTCTGAAGGAAAGGACACAAGGAGATATGGAGAGAAGATGAGGAGACAAGTAGAGGAAACTGTGTTGTTTTTAATCAGCATATTTCATATTTCAACACGTGACATTCATGAACACCAACATAAACAAATCAGGAGGCTTGACCTCAGTGGCATGCTACAGCAGGGGACGTCCTAAATAGCCCCTTATTCCCTTGGGCACTAGATGGCTCTGGCCAAAAGTTGTGCCCTACACAGGGAATAGGATACCAAAATCAGATTAGATCTGTCATGAAAGTCCCAGGTTCCGTTGAGAAGAGAGGAAGTGTTCTGCCTATAGCAGTGCTAGGTAGAGCATAAAATATAATGTCTAGACTGTACAGAGTTGCAATCGGTATAGTAATATACAATGAGCGTATTTTTATGTTGTTGACTCAGAAGTTAAGAGTGTCATGGAACTGGATACATAATGATGCAGTTATCTAGTTAGTGATCCGATCCCTTTAACCATCTAGTTTGTGATCAAACCATCCCTGTAAATCCAGCCGATCTGGTTAGTTGATATCAGGTTTGATCTCTGACAAACCGAGGATTGCTCACAACCACCAGTCACTGACATGCAGTAGGTACTGAAGAAGAAAAAACATAATCAAGGTCACACACTCACTGGTTTTCTGTCCCAGGGGAGTTGAATCTGTACAGGTGGGAACCCCTTTATGTATTAGGGTCTTGCATGTCGAGCTGAGCATAGGCAGGGGACAGGTATGGGAGGGAGATAGGGTCAGGGGTCAGTCGTGGATGACAATGGGTCCCCTCATCCGGAGGCTGGGGTGGGGGTGTGGAAGGGCGAGGAGCGGCCCCTGTGGTGGTGCCTGGGATGCCCTGCGCAGGGTGATCTGCTCACAGGGCTGTCGACAGGCGCGCCTCAGCTGGGACCGAGACAGCAGTCGCCTGACCCTCCTGGAGAGACAGGACACGACATCAGGTGGACAGGACATGACATCAGAGGGGAACTCAACAGAACATTAGAACACTGTTAACACATTAGTCGCTCACATAGACAGAGCGAGAAATTAAGTAAAGGGCTGTTGTTCGAGGGAGTCGATTACTGCAGCAGCAGCATCTCTCTCTCTCTCTCTCTCTCTCTCACTCACTCACTCACTCACTCACTCACTTAGGGTTGTTTATCATTTCTCTGAACAGAAAAACATATCAATTACCTCCAGTACAACGCTGGGATTGAATTAGTGCAGGCTAATATAGACACTGTGTGTGAGAGTGTACCACAGGAGGTTGGTGGCACTTTAATTGGGGTGGATGGGCTTGTGGTAATGGCTGGAGCGGAATCAGTGGAATGGTATCAAATACGTCACATGGTTTCATTGTGCTTGATGCCATTCCATTCGCTCCGTTCCAGCCATTACTATGAGCCGTCCTGCCCTCAGCAGCCTCATGTGGCGTGTACGTGCATATTGTGTTGTTTAGGCCATTGTGTTTTACCGCATCAAGAAAAGAGAGAGAGGGAGATGGAGAGAGAGAGATGGGTCCTGAGGGCTGTCCTGTGAATGACTGAGTGTTTATTATAAAGAGTGATGACTGTAATAGAGCTTCCCTGTGTGATATAATCTGTAATATTGATCACTCCGTCTAGTGAGGCAGGACCAGTCACAGAGTCATGGAAAATGTATGAGTGTGAAAGTACCTTTTGCTGAATGTATTATTTCATAGTCTCGGAGGTCCCAGACCAGGGCAACAGCACGAGGTCTGTGGAACATGGTGGATTTTCTCGGTTACTTCGAAAAGGGAGATTTTTTTTGGGGGGGCGGGCTGAAAATGTGAACAGGAATTGTGCTCAAAAATGATCTCGGTAACATGACAGAGGCGGACCCAAGGCCCGACGCAGATAGCTAGGCAAATTATAGTGGTTGTAAGCTTGTAACACTAACGTTAGCTGTCATGGCGCAAACTACTCACTTGAGAAATACACTAATTGAAAATATTATCCGCGAGCTCCATCTAGCTAGCTACCAATTTTGCGTCCGGCGGGGAAGTTTACGCCAGGGCACTAACGCATAAGGCTCGGGACAGATTTTTACCAGTCCATTTCCCGCCTAGCCCAACCTATGCTTCTACCTGTGCAGGCGTATAGGTCGTAACATTATTAATGGAGACTAATCTCTACCTGCTAAGAAACACACACACACACACACAGCCGTGGGAAGTAGTTTTGGGGTGCTGCGTTTTAATATTTGTAGATTTTTTTGCCCGCACTACAGAAACTGTAGGTCTGCTTATACAGCACTATTAAAGGCTCATTGCACTCATTTTGTGAAAATATTTACTTGGGAAAAATTGGTATTTATTATTATTTGTATGTATTTTTTATTTTTCAGGGGGTGCACCCCTACTTCCCACAGCTATGGTCACACACCACCAGCCTGACCTCTAGCTGAGCTCTGATTGGTTCTAATAAAGAATAGAGCATCTACATCATGTCGTTAGTGTCAGTCAGCCAAATAGATGAGACGCATTAGCATATTCTATTCCTGTGATTCTGGGAAGATGAAGTCTCCTGACACACACACACACATGGATGTAAGTGGATGCTCCAGTAATGCAGTAATGATATTTCCACTGAAACCTGGTCAATCTCAGACAGTTAGTCTGAAATAACCCTTCATCCCGGGAAGCCGGGGGGTGATGCGGGTGGCAATGGTTCATGGACACAGTGAGTGTGTGTATGTTTGTGTGTGAGTGCATTATCAAGTTGACTGGACTGTACGCTGCACAAGTGAGAAAACAGACTCCACAGGTAACCCAGGTCGTGTGTGTGTGTGTGTGCGGGGTGGGGGGGCTTACCGTGAGCTGTTGTGTAACGGCTGCAGCACTGAAATGAGACAAGCAGCCAGTCACTGACAGGAAGGGAAACACACGCCGACCCACGATGCAACAGGGCACAAGAGGTCAGGGGTCAGGGTCTGTATTCCCAAAAGCGTCTCAGAGTAGGAGTGATAGTGCAGGATTTTATGGAACTGATCCTGGATCAGCACTTCTACTCTGAGACACTTATTGAATACAGACCCAGGTGTTGTGCACATTAAGAGTCATTACATCATGTGAGTGTGTTTTGTATGAGATGAGATTATTTGGTTACCTGTGGAGTCCCATTCATCAGCTTGGCCTCAGTCTCAATCCTGTTTACAACCCTGCAGTTGTCTCCTTGTTAGTCCCCTATAAAACATGTTCAACTAACCCTTACCCTAGCAAGTTGTTGCATAGCAAAACTATATCTAAAGACTAATTGGCCCAGTTTGCTCACTCAACTCCTGATGAATCTCAACCCACAGCAGTGATCTGCTTATTAATTTAATTTCTACACGCTGATCTCTAGAATTCTATTTCTGTGCTTGGTGAGTCAGGGTTGTCGAAGCTTGTTAGGACACAGCTGCTTCAGCCCAGTCAGCTGTCAGTCACAGGCATAATAAGCCATCACTCTCCAATCACACGCAAGATGGTCTCACGCATCATCAAGCCAGTTGCCAATCAAAGGCCACCCCTACCTGGTCTCCCGGGAGACAAAGAAGAAGCTGTCATCGGGGGCATCGATCAAGTTTGGGCGTCTCTTCCTAATCATGACTCCGCCCCTAGCACTGCCCCTGGTCCCCCCGCCTCCACTGCTACGGCCGTTCTGCTGGGAAGAGCCAATCACAAACAATTACTCCAGAACGAGAAAATCAAATACGAGCACCTCATGATTATCCAATTTTAAAAACTGCCATGCTTAATGATGTAATATTGTAGAGTCAACCTTAAATGTCTGTATTTGAAGTCTATGGTTGGTCTACGGGCAGATTGGTATATTGTGATGTGGTCAGCTGACATGTTAAACACCTATCCTGGCGATTTGAGATCTATCATGCGTCTACAATGTTGTCAGGCAGGAACACCACATATTTAAAGTCCTGTGTTTAGTAAAAGAGAAACTGTTACTCACCACTGGTACCGTTGTCTGGCCTGGGTTTTCTACAGAAGGACACAGGAGACAACATGATAGAGATTAGTTGGAGTGTGTGTGATTGTAGGTGTGTGTGCAAGTGTGTGTGTGTGTGTGTGTGTACCTGGGCGTTTCTCTGGCTCGGCTCTGGTGTGGTGGTGGAAGCTGCGTTTACCCAGAAGGCCATGGGGACCGTGAGGGAGAGAAGAGAGGAGGCGGCGAGGGGGAGGGGCTTGCAGGCCAAGGGTTCGGTGAGAACGGGGGGCGTGTATCGCGGGGCGGGACTCTGGAACACATAGCATCACATGTTTGACCACCCATATTACTAAGTTTTTTTCTATTTGTTGTCATAAGAGAATGTCATTCCTTGGAGACTACTCTTATGTCATACAAACACTTATTTGCTCCATTGTTTAGGCATTGCGTGTGTTACCCAGGAACTGCAGGACGCTGGTCAGGGTGCTCCTCTGGGTGGTCCGGATTCTGGGGGGTCGCCCGACTTGCCCCTCCGACAGCCGCAACATATCTAGACCAATCACCACACAGCAGCTCTACTACTGACCAATCACCAAACAGCGCCAGTGACAGACAAAGCAGCTATACTATGTCATTCAGTCAAGAATACGGAGAATGTTTCAGACAGAGAAAAGATATGAACATTGCTTCATCTACTGGTGCCTGTGGCATGCTGTGTAGTTGTTTTGAATTGGTGAACCTCTAATACAGAATGTATCTGAAAGCTCTGAAACTAACCGTTACCAACTAATAGTAACTGCTAATAAAACTGTAAATACCTGCAGTATGAGTTGAAAGCAGTTTGAAAGTGAAACACTGTGTTAGATGACTTACTGTATGAGGTGGTTATGGGTAGATGTAGCAGCAGTTAGATGACTTACTGTATGAGGTGGTTATGGGTAGATGTAGCAGCAGAGTGTTAGATGACTTACTGTAGGAGGTGGTTATGGGTAGATGTAGCAGCAGAGTGTTAGATGACTTACTGTAGGAGGTGGTTATGGGTAGATGTAGCAGCAGTTAGATGACTTACTGTAGGAGGTGGTTATGGGTAGATGTAGCAGCAGAGTGTTAGATGACTTACTGTATGGGGTGGTTATGGGTAGATGTAGCAGCAGAGTGTTAGATGACTTACTGTAGGAGGTGGTTATGTGTAGATGTAGCAGCAGAGTGTTAGATGACTTACTGTAGGAGGTGGTTATGGGTAGATGTAGCAGCAGAGTGTTAGATGACTTACTGTAGGAGGTGGTTATGGGTAGATGTAGCAGCAGTTAGATGACTTACTGTAGGAGGTGGTTATGGGTAGATGTAGCAGCAGTTAGATGACTTACTGTATGGGGTGGTTATGGGTAGATGTAGCAGCAGTTAGATGACTTACTGTAGGAGGTGGTTATGGGTAGATGTAGCAGCAGAGTGTTAGATTACTTACTGTATGGGGTGGTTATGGGTAGATGTAGCAGCAGAGTGTTAGATGACTTACTATATGAGGGGGTTATGGGTAGATGTAGCAGCAGTGTTAGATGACTTACTGTATGGGGTGGTTATGTGTAGATGTAGCAGCAGAGTGTTAGATGACTTACTGTATGAGGTGGTTATGTGTAGATGTAGCAGCAGAGTGTTAGATGACTTACTGTATGGGGTGGTTATGTGAAGATGTAGCAGCAGAGTGTTAGATGACTTACTGTATGGGGTGGTTATGTGTAGATGTAGCAGCAGAGTGTTAGATGACTTACTGTATGGGGTGGTTATGGGTAGATGTAGCAGCAGTGTTAGATGACTTACTGTATGGGGTGGTTATGGGTAGATGTAGCAGCAGAGTGTTAGATGACTTACTGTATGGGGTGGTTATGGGTAGATGTAGCAGCAGAGTGTTAGATGACTTACTGTAGGAGGTGGTTATGTGTAGATGTAGCAGCAGAGTGTTAGATGACTTACTGTATGGGGTGGTTATGGGTAGATGTAGCAGCAGAGTGTTAGATGACTTACTGTAGGAGGTGGTTATGGGTAGATGTAGCAGCAGTTAGATGACTTACTGTAGGAGGTGGTTATGGGTAGATGTAGCAGCAGAGTGTTAGATGACTTACTATATGAGGGGGTTATGGGTAGATGTAGCAGCAGAGCTCACACACTAAATATATAAGCGTAACCCTTACAACATGCACACGGTGAGGGTGTGACTGGGGTGTGATGGAAGTAGGCAGAGAAGGGTGGAGTCCATGCTGCAGTAGGGGCGGGCCTTGTCTGGTCCTCTGACCAATCGGTGAGTGTGGTGGCGTGATGACAGGTACACAGACAAATGAAGCACAAGGACTCAGAGAGGATGGTTTCAGCTGTGACTTTATTACAGTTACCACTGTCACATTCACACAGAGAGGGATGGAGAGAGGAAGAGAGCGAGACGGAGAAAGATGAGAAGAATGGAGAGAGGAAGAGAGAGACAAAGAGAGGGAATGGGAGAGATGAAGAGCGAGAGACAGAGATAAATACGAGGTAGGAGCAATAGAGAGCAATAGAAGTGAGTCCATATGACTGGAACAGAGGAACATCCTGATATGGGCATGTGAGAGTGGCTTACAGGACGGAATGGGAGCATGTGTGGGGGTCGGCTTGGCAAGACAGAAACAGGAAATAAAAAAAGGAGCTTTAAACTCAGAAAGAAAAGCTGAGAATAGAAGGCTGTGGTCATTTTCATAAAGCCACTACTGCCTGAACTCACCCATCTACATTCCTCCCTCCCTCCTTGTCATCAGATGAGCTCTAATGAAACTTATCTCAAATTAATCACGCCCACCACTCGTCTCTCATACACACAATTCCTTGCAGAAAAAGCACACCAAGGCTCATCAATGTAACACGCACTGTGCAAAATAGAGCTTCTCTTAGTAAAATATGTCTCCTCCACTTCTAACTAACCTTAGCAAATATACGCTGACATTCTGCAACTATCATCTACTCTGGCCCGGAGAATAGGGAGAGCTTCCATTATGTGTGTTGGTGTATGGGTGAGCATGTGTAGGACGTGTGTGCGGGGCATGCATGTGTACAAAAGGACCCGTTCTGAGAAATGTTTGGAGAAGAATGTGTGCTCGTATGGATTTCAAACGGCTCTAACGGCTGTTCAGTTGATATCGACAAAAACGAACCAAAAACAGACCTAGACAGACGGATGAACAGATGGTGAAACTCAAAAGTCATGAGGACCGCCAGTCTTTATTGGAAACGGGGGGAATACAAAAAACAGAATAATAATATAATACAATATAACAAAAACAGAGAGAGAAACAGACAGAGGGTGGGAGGAGAGGGGGTGAAAGGGGGGCGTCAAGGTGAAGGAGGGGGCGGTGTGTGTGTGTGTCCGTGTGTGTGTGTGTGGAGGCAGAAGTTAGGAATTGAAGGAGCTCTTACACGCAGCCTTTATGGCGCCACAGTTAATGGGCACAAAGGGGCGCCGCGCAGCGCGTCGCAGTCTGATGATGTCGCGGCACATGTGGCGTGCCAGCTTGGTGAGGCGGGTGGCCTGCAGCAGGAAGGCCTGCTTTGTCTTCGTGGAGGACTTGGGGCTGCCGCTGTTACGCACCGGCACCATGTGACTGGACTGGCGGGGGCCGTGGCCACGCGACCGAGGCTCCTAGAGGGAGAGAGTGCCAACATGAGTACCTGTTCTGCATGGCGGAGAAAAACAACTGTCCTACATTATATATTTATCAGAATGTTCAGTAACATTGATTCAGCAGAATAAGCCCCTGGGGTACAGTAGTTAAAGGTGAGGTCTTACGTTGGGCACAGGGCTGGGTGGGGTCTTCTCCTCGGGCCCCTCCGCTCTGCTTGGCATCTTAAGGCCACCGTACTTCTTCCAGTACATCCAGCACGACACACACAGGCGACACTGCATGTTGGGTGGCCCCCACGAGTACCACTGGGCTGATTGCGTCGCTGTACACACACACACATTCTGCATGTTAGGACTCATACACCTCATCAAAGCATAATCAATAAACATGATCAATATCTAACAGTTGATCGATAAGTCATCCTCTTCAACACTCTGATGAGTGTTTAAGATGAGGGACAGAGAGCTGGATGGATGGACGAAGGTCTACATACAGTAGCAGCTCTCGCAGGCTCGTCCTCCCCCCGCTGCATGGTAGGCTCCAGGCCCCGCCCCATTCACCGTCGCCATCTTCCCATTGGTCACTGAGATCTGGTTAGGGTTGGGCTTATTGCTGCGAAACAAGAGGGAGGTAGATACACAACAACTCTTCAACATGAATCCTCTAACGCTGAAGACACACACTGTCTATAGACATGATTGTGCACCAACACTCACACACAAACACTTAGACAGACACTCAATCAATAAAACACACACACACACTTACTATGTGGGGATGTAAACCTGCTTCAGTTTGCTTTCTGCTTCTGCTGCCTTCAGTCTCTTCTGCTCAGAGAGAAAGACAGAGAGGAGGGTTAGACTACTAGCCAATAAGACCAGAGGACAGCTTGGCACTGGATGCTGCGGTGTGGCTAACAGCTAGGTTAGCTAGCTAGCTAGCAGGAGTGGGTTAGAGATACGGAGACTGACCTGCTGTACGTATCGGTCTGTTGTCTTCCACATGTAATAATACTCTATTATACTGGTCAGAGACTTCCACGGTAGCTAAAGAGAAGGAAAAGGAGAGAGATGGCATTAACGTTCATGTTTTTTATGTCTGTGTCAGATCCCTCATGATTATTGATGAGCAGGCCGACCATGGTTATTCTGAAACCTACTCATCAGACGCAAACACACACACAAATAAGATGGCGCCATACTGTATGGCTGCCATCTTGCGAGCTCCAACCCAACTTTGCTATTTAGTGATTATTTTAGCATTTATCCATACTTTTTTTTTTGCACAAAATGACTGACAAGAACGTTTGAACATCAGATCGGCTGTTACTAACCTACTTCTGGCATCAACTCATCAGACTCATCTGTTCGTTGTATAATTCGGACCCAATTTTCCCGGCTATCCAAGAGGAAATGCCGGCGACAAAGAAGCAGGAGAGGGGAGCCATAGCAAGACTACGGCAAAGGGAAAACCGGCCACTTCTTCCCTCCATTCTATTGGCCAATGTAGTCTCTTAATAATAAGATGGGTGTTCTCCGATCGCAGATTTTCTACCAACAGGACTCTAGAAACTGCAATATTCTCTGCTTTTCTGAAACGTGGCTTTCGGACAAGATAATCCCATGTGGCTATCCAAATCAAAGTATTTCCCATTCACTGAGCAGACAGGACATTGGATTCAGGGAAGTTAAGAGGGGGAGGGGTATTCCTCTTCCTCAACAACAAAAGGTGTGCTGAACTCTCGACCCATTGTTCACCCGTCTTGGAATACCTGATGGTCAAATGTCAACCTTTTACCTCACAAGAGTTTTCAGCTGTTATTGTGACTGCTGTGTATATATATATATTCCAGCTCAGGACAAGAAAAAGAAGCAGGCACTTAAACTGTACGAGGCTATAAACAAGCAGAAAACCACACCCCCCGGAGGCTGTTTTCCTTCTGCGTCATTAAGATATTATGAGGTCTGTGCAGGACTGATGAATTAATCCCGCTCCCACAGCTTTTCATACCGCACCTGCCGGCTTCCTGTCCGACTCCCACCCGCCCACACCTGCTGGCTTCATGTCCAACTCCCACCCACCCACCCACACCTGCTGGCTTCCAGTCCGACTCCCACTCGCCCACACCTGCTGGCTCCCTGTCAGACTCTCACCTGCCCACACCTGCTGGCTTCCTGTCAGACTCTCACCCGCCCACACCTGCTGGCTTCCTGTCAGACTCTCACCCGCCCACACCTGCTGGCTTCCTGTCAGACTCTCACCCGCCCACACCTGCTGGCTTCCTGTCAGACTCTCACCCGCCCACACCTGCTGGCTTCCTGTCCGACTCCCACCCGCCCACACCTGCTGGCTTCCTGTCCGACTCCCACCCACCCACACCTGCCGGCTTCCTTCCAGAGGACAAAAATCAGTAAACCACCTAACTGAGGAACTCAATTTAACCTTACGCAATACCCTAGATGCAGTTGCACCCCTAAAAACTAAAAACATTTCTTATAAGAAACTAGCTCCCTGGTATACAGAAAATACCGAGCTCTGAAGCAAGCTTCCAGAAAATTGGAACGGAAATGACGCCACGCCAAACTGGAAGTCTTCCGACTAGCTTGGAAAGACAGTACCGTGCAGTATCGAAGAGCCCTTACTGCTGCTCGATCATCCTATTTTTCCAACTTAATTGAGGAAAATAAGAACAATCTGAAATTTATTTTTAATACGGTCGCAAAGCTAACTAAAAAGCAGCATTCCCCAAGTGAGGATGGCTTTCACTTCAGCAGTAATAAATTCATGAACTTCTTTGAGGAAAAGATCATTATTATTAGAAAGCAAATTACGGACTCCTCTCTAAATCTGCGTATTCCTTCAAAGCTCAATTGTCCTGAGTCTGCACAACTCTGCCAGGACCTAGGATCAAGAGAGACACTCAAGTGTTTTAGTACTATATCGCTTGACACAATGATGAAAATAATCATGGCCTCTAAACCTTCAAGCTGCATACTGGACCCTATTCCAACTAAACTACTGAAAGAGCTGCTTCCTGTGCTTGGCCCTCCTATGTCGAACATAATAAACGGCTCTCTATCCACCGGATGTGTACCAAACTCGCTTAAAGTGGCAGTAATAAAGCCTCTCTTGAAAAAGCCAAACCTTGACCCAGAAAATATAAAAAACTAATTGCCTATTTCGAATCTTCCATTCCTCAAATTTCTTTTAGAAAAGGCTTTTGCGCAGCAACTCACTGCCTTCCTGAAGACAAACAATGTATACGAAATGCTTCAGTCTGGTTTTAGACCCCATCATAGCACTGAGACTGCACTTGTGAAGGTGGTAAATGACCTTTTAATGGCATTAGACCGAGGCTCTGCATCTGTCTCGTGCTCCTAGACCTTAGTGCTGCTTTTGATACCATCGATCACCACATTCTTTTGGAGAGATTGGAAACCAAAATTGGTCTACACGGACAAGTTCTGGCCTGGTTTAGATCTTATCTGTCGGAAAGATATCAGTTTGTCTCTGTGAATGGTTTGGCCTCTGACAAATCAACTGTAAATTTCGGTGTTCCACAAGGTTCCGTTTTAGGACCACTATTGTTTTCACTATATATTTTACCTCTTGGGAATGTCATTCGAAAACATAATATTAACTTTCACTGCTATGCGGATGACACACAGCTGTACATTTCAATGAAACATGGTGAAGCCCCAAAATTGCCCTCGCTAGAAGCCTGTGTTTCAGACATAAGGAAGTGGATGGCTGCAAACTTTCTATTTTTAAACTCGGACAAAACAGAGATGCTTGTTCTAGGTCCCAAGAAACAAAGAGATCTTCTGTTGAATCTGACAATTAATCTTAATGGTTGTACAGTCGTCTCAAATAAAACTGTGAAAGAGCTCGGCGTTACTCTGGACCCTGATCTCTCTTTTGACGAACATATCAAGACTGTTTCAAGGACGAGTTTTTATCCATCTACGTAACATTGCACAAATCTGAAGCTTTCTGTCCAAAAATGATGCTGAAAAATTTATCCATGCTTTTGTTACTTCAAGTTTATTGCAATGCTATACTTTCCGGCTACCCGGATAAAGCACTAAATAAACTTTAGTTAGTGCTAAATACGGCTGCTAGAATCCTGACTAGAACCAAAAAATGTGATCATATTACTCCAGTGCTAGCTTCCCTACACTGGCTTGCTGTCAAGGCAAGGGCTGATTTCAAGGTTTTACTGCTAACCTACAAAGCATTACATGGGCTTGCTCCTACCTATCTCTCTGATTTGGTCCTGCCGTACCTACCTACACGTACGCTACGGTCACAAGACGCAGGCCTCCTAATTGTCCCCAGAATTTCTAAGCAAACAGCTGGAGGCAGGACTTTCTCCTATAGAGCTCCATTTTTATGGAATGGTCTACCTACCAATGTAAGAGACGCAGACTCAGTCTCAACCTTTAAGTCTTTACTGAAGACTCATCTCTTCAGTGGGTCATATGATTGAGTGTAGTCTGGCCCAGGAGTGTGAAGGTGAACGGAAAGGCTCTGGAGCAACGAACTGCCCTTGCTGTCTCTGCCTGGCCGGTTCCCCTCTTTCCACTGGGATTCTCTGCCTCTAACCCTATTACAGGGGCTGAGTCACTGGCTTACTGGTGCTCTTTCATGCCGTCCCTAGGAGGGGTGCGTCACTTGAGTGGGCTGAGTCACTGATGTGATCTTCCTGTCTGGGTTGGCGCCCAGCCCTTGGGTTGTGCCGTGGCGGAGATCTTTGTGGGCTATACTCGGCCTTGTCTCAGGATGGTAAGTTGGTAGTTGAAGATATCCCTCTAGTGGTGTGGGGGCTGTGCTTTGGCAAAGTGGGTGGGGTTATATCTTTCCTGTTTGGCCCTGTCCGGGGGTATCATCGGATGGGGCCACAGTGTCTCCTGACCCCTCCTGTCTCAGCCTCAAGTATTTATGCTGCAGTAGTTTGTGTCGGGGGGCTAGGGTCAGTTTGTTATATCTGGAGTACTTCTCCTGTCTTATCCGGTGTCCTGTGTGAATTTAAGTATGCTTTCTCTAATTCTCTCTTTCTCGGAGGACCTGAGCCCTAGGACCATGCCTCAGGACTACCTGGCATGATGACTCCTTGCTGTCCCAAGTCCACCTGGCCGTGCTGCTGCTCCAGTTTCAACTGGCCGCGGCTATGGAATCCTGACCTGTTCACCGGACGTGCTACCTGTCCCAGACCTATTATTTGACCATGCTGGTCATTTATGAACATTTGAACATATTGGCCATGTTCTGTTATAATCACCACCCGGCACAGCCAGAAGAGGACTGGCCACCCCTCATATCCTGGTTCCTCTCTAGGTTTCGTCCTAGGTTTTCGCCTTTCTAGGGAGTTTTTCCTAGCCAACATGCTTCAACACCTGCATTGCTTGCTGTTTTGGGTTTTAGGCTGGGTTTCTGTACAGCACTTTGAGATATCAGCTGATGTACAAAGTGCTATATAAATACATTTGATTTTGAAGGCTAAAAGAACTAGTGCGTTCGGAACAGAGAATAAAGGGGGCAGGTTTCTGGGCATGGAAGGATAGATTCAAGGCATAATGTACAGACAAGGGTATGGTAGGATGTGAGTACAGTGGCGGTAAGCCTAGGCATTGAGTGACGATGACAGAGGTTGTCTCTAGAAGCACCATTTAAGCCAGGTGCGGTCACCGCATGTGTGGGGGGTGGAACAACAGGCATATTGAGCAGGACTGGAGGCTCTACAGTGAAATAAGACAAAGATTACTAACCAAAACAGCAATAGACAAGGCATATTGACATTAGGGAGAGGCATGTGTAGCCGAGTAATCATAGGGTCCAGAGTGAGTAGCTCGGCGAGCTGGAGGCACGGAGATTCAGACAGCTAGCAGGCCGGGGCTAGCAGCAGGCTAGCAGATGGGCCTCGGGGACGTCGCAACGGAGTGGGCCTGTTGAAACCCCCTCGGACGGTTATGCCGGCAGACCAGTCATGATGGATCGGCAGGGCTCCGTGTCAGCAGCAAAGGGTCCAGGCCAATTGGCAAAAGAGGTATTGAAGCCCAGGAATTCTTGATAGATCTAATCGGCTAGCTGGGAGATGGGCATAGATTCGAGGCTAGCTCCAGGCTAACTGGTGCTTGCTTCGGGACAGAGAAGTTAGCCAGGAGTAGCCACTCGGATAGCAGCTAGCTAACTGCGATGATCCGGAGTAAAGGTTCAGAGCTTGCGGTAGGAATCTGGAGATATGTAGGAGGAAAGGAGTCCGATATGCTCTGGGTTGATGTCGAGCTGTGCAGGCTGGCAGGACTTGACCTGGCTGAGGCTGGCAGATGTCCCAGTTAACGGTGATGGCTAACTAGCAGTGGCTAACTGATTACTCGCTGGCTAGCTTGAACGGGGTTACGGTTCTAAAGTATAAAAAAATAGCAGATCCATATAGCATTGGGTGAATGCAGGTTGCAGGAGAGTATGTTCAGATGGATTTTTTTAAATAAAAAATATATACAAAGAAAGAAATTGTATATACAGTTGAAGTCGGAAGATTACATACACTTAGGTTGGATGCATTAAAACTTGTTTTTCAACCACTCCAAAAATGTATTGTTGTTAACAAACTATTGTTTTGGAAAGTCGGTTAGGACATCTACTTTGTGCATGACACAAGTCATTTTTCCAACAATTGTTTACAGACAGATTATTTAACTTATAACTCACAATTCATCACATCAAACATCACAATTCCAGTGGGTCAGAAGTTTACATACACTAAGTTGACTGTGCCTTTAAACAGCTCGGAAAATTCCAGAAAATGATGTCATGGCTTTAGAAGCTTCTGATAGGCTAATTGACATCATTTGAGTCAATTGGAGGTGTACCTGTGGATGTATTTCAAGGCCTACCTTCAAACTCAGTGCCTCTTTGCTTGACATCATGGGAATTTCTAAAGAAATCAGCCAAGACCTCCACAAGGCACCAAAATTGTAGACCTCCACAAGTCTGGTTCATCCTTGGGAGCAATTTCCAAACGTTCATCCTTGGGAGCTCAGGAAGGAAACGTGTTCTGTCTCCTAGAGATGAATGCACTTTGGTGCAAAAAGTGCAAATCAATCCCAGAACAACAGCAAAGGACCTTGTGAAGATGCTAGAGGAAACAGGTACAAAAGTATCTATATCCACATAACCTGAAAAATTTTACTTTTTGGAGAAATGTCCTCTGGTCTGATGAAACAAAAATAGAACTGTTTGACCATAATGGCCATCGTTGTGTTTGGAGGACAAAGGGGGATGCTTGCAAGCCGAAGAACACCATCCCAACCGTGAAGCACGGGGTGGCAGCATCATGTTGTGGGGGTGCTTTGCTGCAGGAGGGACTGGTGCACTTCACAAAATAGATGGCTTCATGAGGGAGGAAAATTATGTGGATATATTGAAGCAACATCTCAAGACATCAGTCTTGAGTTAAAGCTTGGTCACAAATGGGTCTTCCAAATGGACAATGACCCCAAGCATACTTCCAAAGTTTTGACAAAATGGCTTCAGGACAACACAGTCAAGGTATTAGAGTGGCCATCACAAAGCCCTGACCTCAATCCTATAGAAAATTTGTGGGCAGAACTGAAAAGGCGTGTGCGAGCAAGGAGGCCTATAAACCTGACTCAGTTACACCTGCTCTGTCAGGAGGGATGGGCCAAAATTCACACAACTTGTTGTGGGAAGCTTGTGGAAGGCTACCCGAAACGTTTGACCCAAGTCAAACTATTTAAAGGCAATGCTACCAAATACAAATTGAGTGCATGTAAACTTCTGACCCACTGGGAATGTGATGAAAGCTGAAATGAATCGTTCTCTCCACTATTATTCTGACATTTCACATTCTTAAAATAAAGTGGTGATCCTAACTGACCTAAGACCGGGAATTTTTACTAGGATTAAATGTCAGGAATTGTGCAAAACAGATTAAATGTATTTGGCTAAGGTGTATGTAAACTTCCAACTTCAACTGTACAAGGGACGGGACAAGACAATCGAAACATCCCACTGCTACTCCATCTTGGATTACCAAGTACTTGGCAGTCTGGTGAAGTACACTTCCAAGCAAGGGCTTTGGAATGGAGATGCAATATGGCAGTGCCAACATATCTCATCAGCCACATTGTGGTTGAAAACATTTTTGGGAGATGCGATGGATCATGGGGATCATTCAATATTCCCTTTCTTTTGTTGTTCAGTGAAATCCTCCCATATGAAGAGTCAACTCATTTAATTAAAGTTAAATTCATAACTAAATAGTTTTTAACATTTCTATTGGAAGGATTTATGATGAGGTAAAAGGTTTATGTTTGTCACACCCTGACCTTAGAGAGCCATTTTATTTCTCTATTTGGTTAGGTCTGGGTGTGATGTGGGGTGGGCATTCTATGTTTTGTTTTTCTAGAATTTTGTATTTCCATGTTTTGGCCGGGTATGGTTCTCAATCAGGGACAGCTGTCTGTCGTTGTCTCTGATTGGGAGCCATACTTAGGTAGCCCCTTTCCCTCCTTTCTTTGTGGCACATAGACCTTAAGCTTCACAGTTGCTTTGTATTTTTTATTGTTTTTGTCTGCGTCATTCTAAATAAAAGGAATATCCACCCTCACCACGCTGCGCTTTGGTCCTCTTCATTTGACAGCCGTGACAGAACTTCCCACGATCAAAAGACCAAGCAGCGTGGTAAAGAGGACTCCTGGACATGGGAGGAGATCCTGGATGGTAAGGGACCCCGGAGGCAGGCTGGGGAGTATCGCCGTCCAAGGGAGGAGATAACGGCACCGAAGGAGGAGCGGCGGCGATATGAGGAGGCACGTCAGCGGAGCAGGAACGAGAGTTCAGCCCCCCCAAAAATTTGGTGGGGGGCACACAGGGAGTTTAGCTGAGTCAGGTTGGAGACCTGAGCCAACTCCCCGTGAGCCAACTCCCCTGCCACACTGACCCTCAACACATGGGCCCCACAGGGGTGTGTGCTTAGTCCCCTCCGGTACTCGCTGTTCACCCACGACTGCGTGCCCATGCACGACTCAAACATAAACATCAAGTTTGCTGACGACACGACGGTGGTAGGCCTGATCACCGGCGACGATGAGACAGCCTACAGGAAGGTCAGTGACCTGGCAGTGTGTACATATCCTAAGAGTGGGGGTGTTAACCCCAGTGTCCCCCAAAAAAATCCCAATCTGGCTCTAATACCATCATGGCCACCTAATCATCCCCAGCTTCCAATTGGCTCATTTGTCCCCCCTTCTCTCCCCTTTAACTATACCCCAGGTTGTTGCTGTAAAATGAGAATGTGTTCTCAGTCAATTTACCTGGTAAAATAAGGATTAAAAAAATAAAGTGTGGTGCCAATACATCAACGTTTCCCTCAACGTCAGCAAGACATAATATCTGATCATCGACTACAGGAAACGGGGAGCAAGCACGCCCCCTGTCCACATCAACGGGGCTGCAGTGGAGCGGGTCAATAAGCTTCAAGTTCCTCTGTGTCCAAATCACTAAGGCAGCGTTTCCCAAACTCGGTCCTCGGGACCCCAAGGGGAGCACATTTAGTGTTTTGCCCTAACACGACACGGTTGATTAAAAAGATCAAACCTTTCTTGAATAGTTGATTTGAATCATATGTGTAGCGCTAGGTCAGAAACCAAAACACCGCTTGGGGTCCCGAGGATCGAGTTTGGGAAACCCTGCACTAAGGACTTCAAATGGTACACATACACACAAACAGTCGTGAAGACCCTCAGGAGGTTGAAAAGATCTGGCATGGGCCCTCTAATCCTCAAAAGGTTCTACAGCAGAGGGTGGTGCAGACAGCCCAGTACACCACTGGGGCCGAGCTCCCTGCCATCCAGGAACTCTATACCAGGCGATGTGAAAGGAAAGCCTGGAAAATCGTTAAAGACTCCAGCCACCCAAGCCATAGACTATTCTCTCTGTTTCCGCACGGCAGTACCAGAGCAACAAGTCTGACACCAACAGGCTCCTGAACAGCTTCCAAGCTTTAAGACTGCTAAATAGCTAACAGAATGGCTACATGGACTATGTGAGTTGACCCTTGATTTTATTTCTCTTTCTCTCCATCACTCCAGTATCCCTGTCCCCTTATCCCTATACATATCTACCTCCATCACTCCAGTATCCCTGTCCCCTTATCCCTATACATATCTACCTCCATCACTCCAGTATCCCTGTCCCCTTATCCCTATACATATCTACCTCCATCACTCCAGTATCCCTGTCCCCTTATCTCTATACATATCTACCTCCATCACTCCAGTGTCCCTGTCCCCTTATCTCTATACATATCTACCTCCATCACTCCAGTATCCCTGTCACCTTATCTCTATACATATCTACCTCCATCACTCCAGTATCCCTGTCACCTTACCCCTATACATATCTACCTCCATCACTCCAGTATCCCTGTCCCCTTACCCCTATACATATCTACCTCCATCACTCCAGTATCCCTGTCACCTTACCCCTATACATATCTACCTCCAACACTCCAGTATCCCTGTCCCCTTATCCCTATACATATCTACCTCCATCACTCCAGTATCCCTGTCCCCTTATCCCTATACATATCTACCTCCATCACTCCAGTATCCCTGTCACCTTACCCCTATACATATCTACCTCCATCACTCCAGTATCCCTGTCTCCTATACATATCTACCTCCATCACTCCAGTATCCCTGTCACCTTACCCCTATACATATCTACCTCCATCACTCCAGTATCCCTGTCACCTTACCCCTATACATATCTACCTCCATCACTCCAGTATCCCTGTCCCCTTCCCCCTATACATAGCTACCTCCATCACTCCAGTATCCCTGTCCCCTTACCCCTATACATATCTACCTCCATCACTCCAGTATCCCTGTCACCTTACCCCTATACATATCTACCTCCATCACTCCAGTATCCCTGTCCCCTTCCCCCTATACATATCTACCTCCATCACTCCAGTATCCCTGTCACCTTCCCCCTATACATATCTACCTCCATCACTCCAGTATCCCTGTCCCCTTCCCCCTATACATATCTACCTCCATCACTCCAGTATCCCTGTCACCTTACCCCTATACATATCTACCTCCATCACTCCAGTATCCCTGTCCCCTTCCCCCTATACATATCTACCTCCATCACTCCAGTATCCCTGTCCCCTTACCCCTATACATATCTACCTCCATCACTCCAGTATCCCTGTCACCTTACCCCTATACATATCTACCTCCATCACTCCAGTATCCCTGTCCCCTTACCCCTATACATATCTACCTCCATCACTCCAGTATCCCTGTCACCTTACCCCTATACATATCTACCTCCATCACTCCAGTATCCGTGCACTCTGTAAATAAGGTATTGGAACTGACCCTGTATAAAGTACCTTTACCCCTCTACATTGTTAATATGGTACTGAACTGACCCTGTATATAGCTTCTTACTTTCTCGTGTGTTGTTGTTCTACCATACTTTAGTATTTTATAGTCCTACTGGTATTGGTTACTGCATTGTTGGGAACAAGCAAGCAACAAAGGCATTTCACTGTACATGTGCGCGTGACATTAAAAACAATGTACACACACACACTGAGACTGTGACTTACGAAGTCTTGTCTTATGTCGTTGAAGTCCTTTCCGTATTTCTCCAGAGCCTCTTCAAACATGGCTGCCTCCGAGGCGCTCCACTCCTCCATCTCGTCCCGACACAGCACAGGCCCACCGGACGGCACCAACACACTCAACGCACTGGACAGGTCGTAACCATGACGATGCAGCGTGTCCATCGCGTGGAACTACACACGGGGACACACGCAGGCAGATAGAAAGTTAGAGGAGGTTACATCCTTAGACGAACAGTCAGACTCGGGACAATACAAAAGTGTGTGTGTGTGTGTCTATCACCAGTGTGATGTCTCGTGAGGCGGCGGCTGCACTCGCATGTAGACTGGGCTGTCTGACCGAACTGCTACAGTCCAGCGCCCTGGCAAACGTCCCCACCGCCCTACAAGCACAGTTTTAATGTCAGGGCTAGAGATCAAGGGTCTTCGGTACGGAACACGAACCGAGAGGTCAGGGATTAGAGGTTAAAGGTCGTACCGTGCCACCACCAGGAACTGGTCTATCTGTTTGCTGGAGAGAGGACAGTCAGGATCCCATAGCTTCTCTTCTAGCTTTGATTGGTCACGTTCATCTGAGTCACCTACGAAGAGATACAGTCAGTCAGAGGGGGTGGGGGGGGGGTTGTGTGTGTGTGTGCGTGTGTGTGTGTGTGTGTGTGTGTGTGTGTGTGTGTGTGTGTGTGTGTGTGTGTTCGCCTACCCTCCTGTAGCATGTCAGGTACGTCAGCCTGAAAGCGTGGTCCCACTCTGATCTCTCCTTTATCAGCCAACAGTGTCTTCTGGGTAGGGTCATAGACCAGCGAGTAGAAGAACATATCCTATGGAAAACACACATGTTTTTACAATACACACACACACAAAACTGACATGAGAATGGTATGGGAGGCATTTTATTGGCAGGTGTGGACCTACCAACACCTACACACAACCCCTCTTACCTCTTTGTCCAGGTAGGAGAGAACAGCTTCCGTCTCATTCAACAATGCCACACTACACTTCCCCCTAAAAGAGAGAGACGGGGGGGGTGAGCACTGTTCTCTGTGGTACACGGTTTAATGGCTGGGTGAGTGTGCATCCTGGGGTACTGCCTGTTACAGCAGGGGGGATTGTGTGTGTGTGGGGGGGGGGGGGGGCACAATGACTGTATAACCGTGTCACGGACGGTTATGGATGAAGACAGTCATGAAAATAAAATGATCAGTTCCATTATTATGAGCCGTCCTCCCCTCAGCAGCCTCCACTGATACAGTGCATTCAGAAAGTATTCAGACCCCTTGACATTTTCCACATTTTGTTACGTTACAGCATTATTCTAAAATTTATAAAATTGTTTTTCTTCATAATCAATCTACACACAATACCCCATAATGACAAAGAAAAAACTGGTTATCAATTTTTGTCAATTTATATTTAATGAAAATCCAATTAAAACAGAAATATCACATAAGTATTCAGACTGTTGACTCAGTACTTTGTTGAAGCATTTTTGGCAGCGATTACAGCCTCGAGTCTTCTTGGTTATGACACTACAAGCTTGGCACACCTGCATTTGGTAAGTTTCTCCCATTCTTCTCTGCAGATCCTCTCAAGCTGTCAGGTTGGATGGGGAGTGATGTTATTTTCATGTCTCTCCAGAGATGGTCGATCGGGGTCAAGTCCGGGCTCTGGCTGGGCCACTCAAGGACATTCAGACCTGTCCCGAAGCCATTCCTGCGTTGTCTTGACTGTGTGCATAGGGTTATTGTTCTGTTGGAAGGTGAACCTGCATCCCACTCTACGGTCCTGAACGCTATGGAGAAGGTTTTCATCATGGATCTCTCTGTACTTTGTTCTGTTCATCATTCCCTTGATCCTGACTAGTCTACCAGTCCCTGCCGTTGAAACACATCCCCACAGCATGATCCAGCTACCACCATGCTTCACCGTAGGGATGGTCCCAGATTTCCTCCAGACGTGACGCTTAACATTCATGGCAAAGAGTTCAATCTTGGTTTCATCAGACCAGCTAATCTTGTTTCTCATGGTCTGAGAGTCTTTAGGTGCCTTTTGGCAAACTCCAAGCAGGCTGTCATGTGCCTTTTACTGAGGAGTGGCTTATGTCTGGCGATTCTGCCATAAAGGCCTGATTGGTGGAGCGCTGCAGAGGTTGTCCTCCTTCTGGAAGGTTCTCCCATCTCCACAGAGGAATTCTAGAGCTCTGTCAGAGTGACCATCGGGTTCTTGGTCACCGCCCTTCTCCCCCGATTGCTCAGTTTGGCCGGGCGGCCAGCTCTAGGAAGAGTCTTGGGGGTTCCAAACTTCTTCCATTTAAGGATGATGGAGGCCACTGTGTTCTTGGGCACCTTCAAAGCTGCAGACATGTTTTGTTACCCTTCAGCAGATCTGTGCCTAAAAACAATCCTGTCTCGGAGCTCTACATACAATTCCTTCAACTTCCTGGCTTGGTTTTTGCTCTGACATGCACTGTCAACTGTGGGACCTTATATTAGATAGGTGTGTGCCTTTCCAAATCATGTCCAATCAATTGAATTTACCACAGGTGGATTCCAATCAAGTTGTAGAAACAGCTCAAGGATGATCAATGGAAACAGGATGCCCCTGAGATCAATTTCTAGTACATGTAGTCAGGAGCAGAGTAGAGGAGATATGTGCTTCTTTTAAACCTGTATTCCTTAAATGGGGAAACTGACACATTCGTTTGCGATATTACAACAACAAAGAAGTCACTTGACACGCGCGACTGAAGAGCACAAAATGTACAGCATTTTTTGGGGGGGGGACCATGCTGACGTCTCCTCAGCTCAGCAACAAAAACAATGGTGGTGGGGCGGCCGTGGCACTGTTTTCCGCCTACTGCGGGTTCAATCATTAAATATACATATATACATATACACACACTGAGCCCGACATAGGGAATAGTGTGTGATTTCAGATTTGCACCATATACAGTTGAAGTCGAAAGTTTACATACACCTTGGCCAAATACATTTAAACTCAGTTTTTCTGACATTTAATCCTAGTAAGAAATCCCTGTCTTAGGTCAGGTAGGATCACCACTTTATTTTAACAATGTGAAATGTCTGAATAATAGTAGAGAATGATTTATTTCAGCTTTTATTTCTTTCATCACATTCCCAATGGGTCAGAAGTTTACATGCACTCAATTAGTATTTGTAGCATTGCCTTTAAATTGTTTAACTTGGGTCAAACGTTTTGGGTAGCCTTCCACAAGATTCCCACAATAAGTTGGGTGAATTTTGGCCTATTCCTCCTGACAGAGCTGGTGTATCTGAGTCAGGTTTGTAGGCCTTCTTGCTCACACACATTTTCAGTTCTGCCCACAAATTGTCTATAGGATTGAGGTCAGGGCTTTGTGATGGCCACTCCAATACCTTGACTGTGTTGTCCTGAAGCCATTTTGCCAAAACTTTGGAAGTATGCTTTGGGGTCATTGCCCATTTGAAAGACCCATTTGCGACCAAGCTTTTAACTTCCTGACTGATGTCTTGAGATGTTGCTTCAATATATCCACATAATTTTCCTTCCTCATGAAGCCATCTATTTTGTGAAGTGCACCAATCCCTCCTGCAGCAAACACCCCCACAACACGATGCTACCACCCCCGTGCTTCACGGTTGGGATGGTGTTCTTCGGCTTGCAAACCTCCCCCTTTTTCCTCCAAACATAATGATGGTCATTATGGTCAAACAGTTCTATTTTTGTTTCATCGGGCCAGAGGACATTTCTCCAAAAAGTACATTTTTTGTCCCCATGTGCAGTTGCAAACCATAGTCTGTCTTTTTTATGGTGGTTTTGGAGCAGAGGCTTCTTCCTTCCTGAGCGACCTTTCAGGTTATGTCAATATAGGACTCGTTTTACTGTGGATATAGATACTTTTGTACTTGTTTCCTCCAGCATCTTCACAAGGTCCTTTGCTGTTGTTCTGGGATTGATTTTCACTTTTCGCACCAAAGTACATTCATCTCTAGGAGACCGAGCGCATCTCCTTCCTGAGCGGCTGCATAGTCTCATGGTGTTTATACTTGCGTACTATTGTTTGTGCAGATGAATGCGGTACCTTCAGATGTTTGAAATTCAAAAGGCACTCGCATATCTGAGCAAACTTATTGCAGGTGCATGTCAATAGTTGAACAAGATGAATGAAAAAGAAAACCACACACTGCTCTAGATAGTATCACTGATCTTTAATAAGGTTACATATCGGCCTCGCGGCCTTCGTCAGAGCTTTTGAGGGCATAAGCTCTGACGAAGGCCGATACGTAAAGCTTATTAAAGATCAGTGATACTATCAAGAGCAGTGTGTGGTTTTCTTTTTCATACGCTTTAAGGCGTTTGGAAATTGCTCCCAAGGATGAACCAGACTTGTGGAGGTCTACAATTGTTTTTCTGAGGTCTTGGCTGATTTCTTTAGATTTTCCCATGATGTCAAGCAAAGAGGCACTGAGATTGAAGGTAGGCCTTGAAATACATCCACAAGTACACCTCCAATTGACTCAAATGATGTCAATTAGCCTATTAGAAGCTTCTAAAGCCATGACATCATTTTCTGGAATTTTCCAAGCTGTTTTTGGCACAGTCATCTTAGTGTATGTAAACTGCTGACCCACTGGAATTGTGATACAGTGAATTATAAGTGAAATAATCTGTCTGTAAACAATTGTTGGAAAAATTACTTATGTCATGCACAAAGTAGATGTCCTAACCGACTTTCCAAAACAATAGTTTGTTAACAACAAGAAATTTGTGGTGTGGTTGAAAAACGAGTTTTAATGAATCCGACCAAAGTGTATGTAATCTTCCGACTTCAACTATATATATATTTAGTTTGTTTGCTATTCGAACGGATATTAAGATGCCTGCGGTCATTTGGCTGACCAATTGCAGTCATCCAAAATTCCATGACCGTCATGTCCCTAGCGTGCGTGTGTGTGTGTGTAAATGAGTGAGAGTACCTGATGTGTGTGGCTGGTAGACTCTCATATTGGCGCGAGAGGAACAGTTCTCTGTGGCGTAACTGGTGCTCCTGTTTGTCTGTCAGGTCCGCCTCCGACGGACTCTCTTTCTCCTCCTCTAGGTCCTCTGTATGTTCACACACACATATACACACACACAAAACATGACTGTCTGAGCCTTCACCTCTGTTATATGGATCAGGAAACTCTACAGACATTCAGCTACCCCCTACTGTTACACTGATACACACAAGCACACATATGGACAGACAGACTGACGCACGCACACACACACCCACACAGGGCCACCTACGTGCGTGTTTGTCAGCCAACTGTATGAGGCTGTGTGAGATGTCTCTCCTTCTGTAGAAACACACCACCTTGGCCTCCACATTGCCACTGGCCGTCTGAAGAGAGAGAGGAGAGAGGTTAAACACTCATTCATCACATAAATACTACTCAAATTTATGACTGGCTGTTTATGGGAGGGGGAAAGAGAGTTCCAACACTTTAAAAACAGCGTCGTGAATTGCATTTAGAGAGAGAGAGGCAGGGAAATACAATGACTAACTAACAAGAAGACCAACATTTTAATTTCCCATGAGACTTTTCTCCCTGACCTAATAGCCATGACACTGACTGATAGATACATTGATAGATTGTGGATGTAACTGGGCAAACAGATGTTTTGTCTCCTCTGAGATAAAACACGTTGACGGATGGGCATGGAGGAAGAGAGGAAAGAGCGAAGGAGGTACGGATGAAGAGGAGAAAGCAAAGGCGGTACAGATGAAGACGGAAGGAGGTACGGATGACAGAGGGAAGGAGGTACGGATGACAGAGGGAAGGAGGTACGGATGAAGAGGAGAAAGCAAAGGCGGTACAGATGAAGACGGAAGGAGGTACGGATGACAGAGGGAAGGAAGTACGGATGACAGAGGGAAGGAGGTACGGATGACAGAGGAAAAAAGGAGGTACGGATGACAGAGGGAAGGAGGTACGGATGACAGAGGGAAGGAGGTACGGATGAAGAGGGAAGGAGGTACGGATGAAGAGGGAAGGAGGTACGGATGACAGAGGGAAGGAGGTACGGATGAAGACGGAAGGAGGTACGGATGACAGAGGGAAGGAGGTACGGATGACAGAGGGAAGGAGGTACGGATTAAGAGGGAAGGAGGTACGGATTAAGAGGGAAGGAGGTACGGATGAAGGGGGAAGGAGGTACGGATGAAGAGGACAGAGGGTGGTACTGAGGGAGAGAGAGGGGGTTGGAGGAGGTGTGCCCATTCTCACCTTCTGGTTGCCATGGAAATGACAGTTGAAGGCAGGTAACATCTGTCGCTAAGCATCATATTACACACACAATCTCACACTCACACACACTAGCGCAGGACAGGAAAAGTCACAGGACAGACAGGCAGCTATTTCTCCGTCAGGCACATCAGCCAGAGTACTTTAATTACCTACACACAAACACACACACACACCCCAGGGCGGGCAGTACCTTGTTTAGTTCTTCTATCCGGCGGATCAGGTAAGGGTTGCTGGAGGAATTCTCAATGAATACATAGTCTGGAAGAGAATACAATAGCATCACATTGACACACTGCCTGCCACATTACTGTATAACCACTCCAGCTTCTGGGTGTGCAGGCTTTTATTCCAGCCCTGTTCTAACACCTAATTCAACAACAGGGGAGAACAACCCAATGGGGCTTGAACCAGTGACCCTGCAGTTAGCGGGCCAGGCCACTGCATCATGGCTGTGCCATAAAAGATCCAAAACCCTTGGCAGAGGCTGCAGTAGTCAAATAAAGGGAGACAGGGGACATACAGTCAAACACAAACTCTTTCTGAAAGTTGTTGGTTCTGTTCACAGTTGAACAAGTCAATCAGGTCTGAGTGGCACACCTACCTGATAACCTTTACCTATAGAAGCATATCAACCGTCATCAAATCAAATCAAATCAAATTTATTTATATAGCCCTTCGTACATCAGCTGAGATCTCAAAGTGCTGTACAGAAACCCAGCCTAAAACCCCAAACAGCAAGCAATGCAGGTGTAGAAGCACGGTGGCTAGGAAAAACTCCCTAGAAAGGCCAATACCTAGGAAGAAACCTAGAGAGGAACCAGGCTATGTGGGGATAGGTTAAATCAAATAGGTTTGCTACGTTACTGGACACACACAGGGCAAGTTCCAGGCATAAATGGTCCAATAGCCAGATTACACATTAACAGAGTAGTTATAATATCATAGCTATAATATTATATATCATAGCTGATTGAGTCATTTTCAACCTCTCCTTGTCCCAGTCTGTAATCCCCGCGTCTTAAAATGACTATCATCACTCCTGTTCCTAAGAACTCTAAGGATTCATGCCACAATGACTATCACCCTGTAGCTCTCACATCTGTAATCATGAAGTGCTTTGAGAGGCTGGTTATGGCAAACATCAACTCCATCATCCCAGACACCCTAGACCCACTCCAATTTGCATACAGCTTCAACAGATCCATAGACGATGCAAACTCAATTGAACTCCACAGTGCCCTCACCCACTAGATAAGAGGAATACTTATGTGAGAACGCTGTTCATTGACTACAGCTCAGCGGTCAACACCATTGTCCCCTCCAAGATCGTCACCATGCTCGGGACCCTGGAACGGAACACCTCCCCCTCTGCAACTGGATCCTGGACTTCCTGACCCAGGTGGTGAGGGTAGGCAAAATCCCCTCTGCCACGCTGACCCTCAACACAGGGGCCCACAGGGGTGTGTGCTTAGTCCCCTCCTGTACTCCCTGTTCACCTACGACTGCATGGCAACGCACGACTCCATCACCATCAAGTTTGCTGACGACACAACGGTGGTAGGCCTGATCACCGGCGACAATGACAGTCTAAAGGGTGTAGGTCAGTGACAACAAACTCTCCCTCAACGTCAGTAAGACCAAGGAGCTGATCGTGGACAAGATACAACAAGGGGTGGAGGGGGTGAGCACGCCCCCATCCACATCGACGGGGCTGCAGTGGAGTGGACCGAGAGCCTTAAGTTCCTTGGTGTCCAAATCACCAAGGACTCAAAATGGTCCACTCACACAGTCGTGAAGAAGGCACAAAAGTGCCTTTTCTGACTCAGGAAGTTGAAAGGGTTTGGCATGGACCCTCAAATCCTCAAAATGTGTTACAGCTGCATCACTGCTTGGTTTGGCAACAGCATCGCTCCCTGTCATCCAGGACCTCTATAACAGCAGTACCAGTGCATCAAGTCTGGCACCAACAGGCTCCTGAACAGCTTCTATCCCCAAGCCACAAGACTTCTAAATAGCTAACAGAATGGCTACACAGGCTGAGTTGCACTTACAGGAGTCTACACACACACTGACACTTCCAACAACCACGTAATATGCACACATTTATACTGACTCTATACACACGCACATACAATCACAATTTACGCTGCTGTTACTCTGTTTATTATATATATATATATATATATATATATATATATATATACCTACTCCCCTTTCCCCTATACATACAGTGCCTTCAGAAAGTATTCATACCCCTTGATTTATTCCACATTTTGTGTTACCATCTGCACACAATATCCCATAATGACAAAGTGAAAAAATGTTCAGAATAGTTTTTTGCTTACTGAATTGAAAATGAAATACCAAATGTACATAAGTGCTCACAGCGGTGACTTAATACATGCTAAAATCACCTTTGGCAGCGATTACAGTTGTGAGTCTTTCTGGGTACGTCTAAGAGTTTTGCACACCTGGATTGTACAATATTTGCACAATTCTTCAAGCTCTGTCAAGTTGGTTGGTGATCATTGTTCGACAACTATTTTCAAGTCTTGCCATAGGTTTTCACGACAGTTTAAGTCAAAACTGTACCTAGGCCACTCAGGAACATTCAATGTCATCTTGGTAAGCAACACCAGTGTATATTTGGCCTTGTGTTTTAGGTTATTGTCCTGCTGAAAGGTGGAATCATCTCCCAGTGTCTGGTGGAACGCAGACTGAACAAGGTTTTATTCTAGGATTTTGCCTGTGCTTTGCCTGATTCATTTTTTATCCTGAAAAACTCCCCAGTCCTTACAGATTACAAGCATACCATTACATGATGCAGCCAACCATATGCTTGAAAATACGGAGAGTGGTACTCAGTATTGTGCGTATTGAATTTTCCCAAAACATATAACTTTGTATTCTGGACAAAAAGTAAATTGTTTTGCTACATTTTTGCAGTATTACTTTAGTTCCTTGTTTCAAAAGGATGCATGTTTTTGAATATTTTTATTTTGTCAATTAGGTTAAAATTGTGGAGTAAATACAATGTTGTTGATCCATCTTCAGTTTTCTCCTATCACAGCCATTAACCTCTCTGCGAATAAGGCTAGTTTCCTGAATTTCCACCTGTCTGACATGCCCAAAGTAAACTGCCTGTTACTCAGGCCCAGAAGCTATGATATGCATATAATTGGTAGAAAGGATAGAAAACACTCTGAAGTTTCTAAAACAGTTAAAATAATGTCTGTGAGTATAACAAAACTGATATGGCAGGCGAAAACTCGAGGAAAATCGATCCAGATGTTATTTATTTAATTAGCTCTGAATGACTTCCACTGCAATGCTATTGAAAGATCTAATTTCCACCTCTCAGATTGCAGTTCCTATGGCTTCCAGTAGATGTCAACAGTCTTTATACAAGGTTTTAGGCTTGTTTTTTTTAATTAAAATGTATTTGTAGTCTTTCCAATTTGAGCGCCAGGGCAAAAGTTGTCTTTTTGCGCAAGTGAACGTGGGCGCGTTCTTCGCTCTTTTCCTTTGCTATTGAACATAGCAATCTCCGTCTGAAATATGATCATTTATTTAGATATTAGACAACCTGCAGATTAATAAAAAACATTGTTTGACTCGTTTGGATGAACTTTGAACTTTGCTGGTAACCTTTTGGAACCCTTTGTACGCATGTTGAAGGACTGGATTATTGAATTCAATGACGCCAACTAAACGGCATTTTGTGGATATAAAGAAGGACTTTATCGAACAAAACCACCATTCATTGTGTAGCTGGGACCCTTGGGATTGCAAACAGAGGAAGATCTTCAAAAGTAAGTGATTTATTTGATCGCTATTTGTTATTTCATGACGCCTGTGCTGGTTTGGAAAATATGCCAGTGTGAGGGGCTGTCCTCAGACAATCGAATGCTATGCTTTCGCCGTGAAGCCTTTTTTAAATCTGACAACGCAGTTTGATTACCAAGATTCTACGCTAAAGAATCATGTATGACACTTGTATTTTCATGAATGTTTAATATTACGATTTTGTATTTTGAATTTGGCGCACTCCGATTTCACCGGATGTTGTCGAATTTGATCCCGCTAGCAGGATCTCCGCTCTAATATTAAACTCTGTAACTGGTTTAAAGTCACCATTGACCTCATGGTGAAATCACTGAGCAGTTTCCTTCCTCTCCAGCAACTGAGTTAGGAAGGATGCCGGTATCTTCGTAGTAAATGGGTGTATTGCTCAAAGGGATATTCAATGTCTTTTTCTTCTTTCTAACAATAGTTGTCCATCTTTGTGAGACATTGGAAAACCTCCCTGGTCTTTGTGGTTGAAATGCATTACTCGACTGAGGGACCTTACAATTATCTGTATGTATGTGTGGGGTACAGAGATGATATAGTCATTCAAAAATCATGTTCAAACCTATTACTGCACACAAGTGTCCATTAAATTAATTATGTGACTTGTTCAGCAAATGTTTACTCCTAAACTTATTTAGACTTTCCATAACAAAGGGGTTGAATACTTAATGACTCCAGACATTTCAGCTTTTCACTTTTAATTCATTAGTTTAAAGAAATCTAAAAACATAATGATGCTTTGACATTATGCAGTATTGTGTGTAGGCCATTAACACAAAATCTCAAATGTTTTTGTTATACCTTATTTAGTGCTACGTTGATATTGATTACTGCATTGTTGAGTTTGTCGCTTGCAAAAAAAAAGGAGCAATTTCACTGCACTTGTGTACGTGACATGACAACTTTAAACGGCAGGGTAGCCTAGTGCGTTGGACTAGTAACCGGAAGGTTGCAAGTTCAAACCCCCGAGGTGACAAGGTACAAATCTGTCGTTCTGCCCCTGAACAGGCAGTTAACCCACTGTTCCTAGGCCGTCATTGAAAATAAGAATTTGTTCTTAACTAACTTGCCAAGTTAAATAAAAGGTAAAAATAAATTTAAAAAACTGGATACAGTGACATCCGGTGGAAAAAACACAGCCCTAAATAACTCTGAAAAAGATGCCAATTGATCAGACATCCACGTGACGTACATTCCGATACTCTGTAGCCGATAAGAAAAAAAAGCATCGGTACATTGTTTCCAGATCATCCTTTCACCCAGCAGTGTTTTACGTTATTATACATGCAAGATACTATCCTTTACCGCTGCATTTGTTGCCCAGGGCAGATGCTCTGGGATCATTATCATAAACAGTAGCTAATGGGAAACGATATGTTCATGTCACGTCGATAAAAAGTGATTGTCGTAGGAAATTAGGAGAGCATATTCGCTAACCTTAACCTCAGTCTCCTAACCGGGTACAAAAAAAGTAACTTCTGTATCGAAGTGGCGTGACAATAGTGTTTCCCCACTGGCTCGTCTCGCAAACGTGAAAGACTAGTTCACGTGACGCCATGAGACAATGTCGGAATCGAATGGCATCAACAGCTAGTTAGCTAGAAGAGAAAAAACAGCTAGCTAGGTGGATAACCTGGGAAACTGCATAGCTAGCTACCTGGAGCTGAGTATCAGCAAAACTACAAGAAACAGATGCATGGGCCATTCCCCTCACAATATCAAACAAAGCATTATTAGCTGGCTATAGCGGTTAAGATAATCCATTGAATTGGCAACAGAGCATGCACTTCTAGTCAGTTGACTCGTTAGCTAGCTGTTAGCTAGCACAATAAGGAGCCGTATTACATGGGTGCGTGCCAAAAAGGAGCCAAATACAAAGGCACCTCTTCCTAACAATAATCATAAAGACAATCCAACGTGCACTTAACAAATCATGCAATGCATGTCTGTGCATGTGTATATTAAATGGGATATTACGTGAAAATAAGAGTACATTAAGCTAAAGTAGAAAATAGTCATGTTTATGGTGTAACATGCTAGCTAATGGCTAGCTGACTGACTGGTATGGCCACGATAGTCGCGAGGCCTGACCCATTAGATTCCCAAATATTTGGAAATCCATGCATTTCTCCTGTAAATGACTGCACACGTTTGCCTGCCAATTATAATAATTTACACTATATCTATATCTGAGAAAATAACACATTCGCCGACATTGAGAGAAAATTAGCATGTTTCGACTTCATCAAAAACCCTATGTGACATACCTCCGACCCGGTACATGTTGGCGGCCATTTCTGCCCTCCCGGTGTGTAAAAACACAAACCATAAACTAACCGAAAATGTTATCAATAAATAAAGCGATCAGTTGTTAAAGTCCTGTGGTCGGTTAAAAAAAAAAAACGTTGAAGTTAGAAAGTGAGTTTGTGGGGGGGTTGAGCGGGAGATTTTGGTGCGGTGCCCCCTATCTGTCTACCTTCTCACAGTACAATACAGTAGTACTGGGCGCACACACAGAGAGAGACACACACACACACACACAACCAAAAGACTCCGATCAACGCGAAACCATAGGCTTCTAGTGACTGTCCCGGAGGAGAGAGGGGGAGGGAACCAGCAGTTTATATATACACTAGGTGACACATAAGGGGTGCTGTGCTGAAGCCATCGTGTCTCCATCTTGGCACTCCTCACTGTTGTAAAATATATTAGAAGCTATAGAATTGTATTAATTAATGTCTACATTCGTTTTTGCCATACGTATTCTATTACGGACACCTTAAAGGTGCAATATGCAGAAATATCTCCGCCATTTCCTGGATGCTAAAATTCAAATAGTTTGCCTAATTTCAGTTTATGTGACAAAACAAGCAGTGTGTAGGGAATTATTGTACCATCTAAACCGCCTTCTAATGTATTTCCCAAAACCAAAAATATTGTTTTTTTCAGCTGTTTGAAGCTCGTGTACAAAACCGAAAGTAGAAGATGCAAAAACTTAACATAAGAACGGGAAGCATAGAAATAGCACAGAGAACAGATCTATTGATTCTTAGACTTGCTTTTAATCAGAATGAAAGATCTATAACTCACATCTCTATGTGAATTTGGTCGGCTCCCCAAAAAGTTAGATATTGTGGCATTAATGCATACTCTTAAATTATTTAGGTGAGCTTTAAATAAAAACACAAAAATACATATTTTCCTTAGAGTATACTTTTTTGTGATTGCTAATGTTACTGGCCCCACTACAAAAAAAAAAACTTAAATACATGTAATTTTGTCCCTGAAAGATTTAGTTGAAATACTGTAGAATTCCATTATTCCTATGGAGGACTGCCCCTACTGGGGAGTGCCATTATGGCCGACCTGTGGTTTCAAAGCCTCTTGATGGCCAAAACATAGAATCAGTAATCCAGGGTTTATATACATCATTTGAGAGAACTAGCCTAGGCCTACTGTGACGTGACACACACACACACAAACACACACACAAGCACACATACAAGCACACGCACGCACACACACGCACACACACACACACACACATCACTAAGTAATTTGAGCTTTGTTACCGCATGCTGCGCCACCTTATAGCCTATTCTGCAGTTCCAGGTTATTCTATAGATTTCTTATATGTTGCTTTACTGCACTAGGCTACACAACAGTATGATACTGTATAACCTGAATATAGTAGATTACCATAGAATGCATGTATTTGTTTTATAGCACACTGTAAGACCTTTTGTAATTTCAACAGTAAATCACTGTCGAATGCACTGTAAAAAAAACGCAAATGTGTTTTACAGTATTAATTATGGTGGTGCATTGTTGGAAAATGTGTGCAGGGAAAGAGTTTCTGTCTCTTTAACATATTTTAAGGTGTGTCTTGTAAAGTTGCAGCTGTGAATGAGACTGCTGCACCCCCACGGAATGCAGTAACATACTGTATTTTAGGAATTCTACAAACCTTGTCCTGAAACTCTACATTAACTTACTGGACAAATGCTGCCAGACATGTACTGAAATTCCATATACAATATCATAATGCATTTCTGGAGTGCCAAAAACCTTTTGAACACTAATTAGTGCATGGTTTTGTTGTTTCTTAGTCATCAACATATTTTGAGGCTTGCCTTGCACATGACTATATATATTTTAACCTTTATTTAACTAGGCAAGTCAGTTAAGAACAAATTCTTATTTTCAATTACAGCCTAGGAACAGTGGGTTAACTGCCTGTTCAGCTCAGGGGTTTGAACTTGTAACCTTCCGGTTATTAGTCCAATGCTCTAACCACTAGGCTACCCTGCTACCCCTATTGCACCCATTTGTGAGATTCCTGTACCAATTTATGTGATAAGTGTTGGTAGTTCCCTAGCTATTAAATGGAAATAGGGAACAGAGTGGTAGTGGGTCTTAAATCTTTTAATGGTTGAATATTTACCCATGTCCAGTTGAGCTGTTTTGCCCTTCAATCAGGGCCAGTTTGGAAGTCTTTGTTTATGCTTCTAAAGAGTGCAAGTGTTCCTTAATATCCTGTAATATGTGAATGCCTAGAGCCAACCTGTTTGCTCTAATGCCTTGTAATTACAGTATAATACTGTGGAAATAATTTTCTTACGAGTGAATAGCCACTTTGCCTGTATCGTACTGTGTTTCGTTGCTCTGGCATCAAGTTACCGTGAGTATCTCAGTAATGTATTGGCACTATCCAGAGATAGTCAGAGATAGTCAGAGATATATCATAAGACATCTTGTTTTAATTACAATTATTTTGGAGACCAATACACTAACTACAACAACATTTTCAGTAACGTTACAGAAAAGTTTTACTTGCTATCAATATGATATGTGTTTTTTATCAACCTTGGTTGAATGCACTGACAGCACCTGCTAAATGACAAAAATGTCAATGCAAAAATAAAAACGTGCAAAAAACACTGGGTCATATGTCGCTGCATGGATAATTCCAGTAATATAAATGTAAATTAGATTACAGTAACATTTTAGGCGACATAAAAAAGATTACCGTAAAATGGATTACAGTAGCTGTACTGTAAAATAAATTACAGTAACTTAATGGCCAATTTCTGCCAGTAAGTTGCTGTACTTTTTACAGGAAATGTTTTACAGTGTATATCTGGTGAAAAGATTCATATTCACAACAATTACAGCTAACATAGTCCATAACTTGCATTAACAGAAACATTTATTTTAAACTATAGGTTGTCACTGCCAAGTTATCCTTTCCAATGTAATTCGTGCTCTTTGGGTCCGAATGTCTGTCTATCTGTCTGTCTCTGAGTCTGTGTGTGGGCGTGAAGTATATGCAATAAGCTGTTCATAAACGGCCCTATTTCATGTTCTGATCGCCTCTCGTTGGCAGCTCTATCGTGTTACCATGGTGCGCAATGTTTATCTAGCGTGTGTGTGTGTGTGTGTGTGTGTGTGTGCGCGCGCGCGTGTGTGCGTGCGTACATGTGTGTTGAGAAAGGGGGAGATTTGTGACATCACAGAGAGGGAGAGAGGTGGTGGAAAGCGAGTGGTTGGTGCAGACGGAGAAGAGAGAGGAGAGGAGCAGTTTCCATCCCGCTCTGGGCGCAACCTCATCCATCAATCCATGGGAGCAGAGACATTACCCTTTCCTCTATAGTGGAGATCAATCTGAGTCCATCTCCTGTGCGTAAAACACCGAGGACAGCCTGGAGTCAAGAAGTGCGCCAGGACGGATCCGGAGAACCCGGGTTTCTGCTCTGCCTGATTGTTATCTCCAGAGTGATTTAGTCATTTGGTTTGCTTGACTTTTGATCTCCGTGGTTGGAGAGGAGATGGGACACCGCCAGACCTGAGGACATTTCTGGATTGTGAGTGTACGGTTAGGCTACCGTGGACCGGAGAGAGAGATGAAGTTCGGTAAGAAGAGCGTCTGTGTATTGAACGTGGGGGGTACCCGGTACGCATTCCCTGGCGAGGTGATCCGTGATTTCCCACTTCAGCGCGTGAGCCGCCTGCACGCCTGTGTCACCGAGAAGGAAGTCCTCGAGGTCTGCGACGACTACGACCAGGATAGCAATGAATTCTTCTTCGACCGGCACGCGCAAGCCTTTGTCTTCATTATGCTCTACTTGCGCTCCGGAAAGCTCCGATTCGTCCCGGGAGTGTGCGCGCTCTCCTTTTACAGCGAAATGCTGTACTGGGGGCTTGGGAGCGCGCATCTGGAGTTCTGTTGCCAGCGGAGACTAGACGACACCGGGTACTCCGAAGAGGACCTGATTATGCGCGCGGAGGACAACGAGTCCCGGAGCGAGGTGGAGGTGGAGAAAGGTGTGTGTGTGTGTGTGTGTGTTGTCAGAGGTGTCATGCACTCATTATTTTAGAGGGGGCACAAAAACATGAGGATTGGGTGGGGGTGGGGGTTGCATTTCTCAAACACCTGCAATCAAGTGTGTGTTTGTGCACTGGTATGTTATGCCTAATTCTATATCATAAAACAACTGTATACTTTTCTGCATAGGTTATCTAAGCATACTTCTGTACCTGTTCAATTGTTATTTTACTTCATTATGCACATTCATTAAGAACTTTTATGCCTTAGGAGTTTAGTACAACTACCACACTGGTATATAGTGTCATAACCCAATAATTAAATACATTTTAGTCCAATTGTGTATCTATTTATTGTCATTTGAGTTTTGAAAAGAACAATCTAAATGGCTGTCAATCTTTGCATGCAGGCATCTAATGATGAATTTCACTGTAGAAAATGTCTATGAATTCATAGGCAGTGATTTTAATTCGCTGTCTGAATTTCCAACTTCATATAATTGCTAGGTGGCTAGTATTACAGAGAAACAACAAAACATTTGCATTTTATTTATTCATCAGGAAGGAGTTAATGGCTACATATACTGAAAAAATATATAAACGCAATGAGGAAGAATTTCAACCATTTTACTGAGTACAGTTCATATAAGGAAATCAGTCAATTGAAATAAATAAATTTGGCCCAAATCTATGGATTTCACATGACTGGGCAGGGGCTCAGCCATGGGTGGGCCTGGGAGGGCATAGGCCCACCCACTTGGGAGCCAGGCCAAGCAAAAATTTGAGTTAGTTTTTACCCACAAAAGGGCTGGTCTCAGACGATCCTGCAGATGGAGAAGCCGGATGTGGAGGTCCTGGGCTGGCGTGGTTACACATGGTCTGCGGTTGTGAGGCTTGTTGGACGTACTGCCAAATTCCCCCCAAAAATGTTGGAGGAGGCTTATCGTAGAGAAATTAACATGACATTATCTGGCAACAGCTCTGGTGGACATTCCTGTAGTCAGTATGCCAATTGCCAGTGGTGGAAAAAGTACACAATTGTCATACTTGAGAAAAAGTAAAGATACCTTAATAGAAAATGACTCAAATAAAAGTAGAAGTCACCCAGTAAAATACTACTTGAGTCAAAGTCTTAAAGCATTTGGTCTTAAATATACACAAGTATCAAAAGTAAATATAACTGCTAAAATATACTTAAGTATCAAAAGTGAAAGTACGAATTATTTCAAATTCAACATATTATTTATTTGATTTATTTAACCTTTATATTAAGCAAACCAGACGGCACAATTTTCCTGTTTTTTTTATATTTAGGGATAGCAAGAGGCACGCTCCAACACTCAGACATAATTTACAAACGAAGCATGGGCTTAGTGAGTCCGCTAGATCAGAGGCAGTAGGGATGACCAGGGATGATCTCTTGATAAATCTGTGAATTAGGCCATTTTCCTGTCCTGCTAAGCATTCAAAATGTAACAAGTACTTTTGGGTGTCAGGGAAAACATAATTTTCTTTAGGAATGTAGTGAGGTAAAAGTAAAAGTAGTCAAAAATATAGATAGTAAAGTGCAGATACTACAAAAAACTACTTAAGTAGTACTTTCAAGTATTTTTACATTAGTACTTTACACCACTGCCAATTGCACGCTCCCTCAGAACTTCAGACATCTGTGGCATTGTGTTGTGACAAAACTGCACATTTTAGAGTGGCCTTTTATTGTCCCAGCATATGGTGCACTTGTGTAATGATCATGCTATTGAATCAGCTTTTTGATATGCCACACCTGTCAGGTGGGTGGATGGTCTTGGAAAAGGAGAAATGCTCACGAACAGGGATGTAAACTAATTTGTGCACTACATTTGAGAGAAATAATCTTTGTGAGCGAATGGAACATTTTGGGGATCTTTTACTTCAGCTCATGAAACATGAGACCAACACTTTACATATTGTGTTTATATTTTTGCTCAGTAAAGCTTGATCAATACGGCACACACTAGAGTAGTGTCCTGCCTAGGCATCTCTTTGCTCCTTGCACCTTGGAAAGAACCACTGACTAGGGAGAATGGGGGGGGGGGGGGGGGGTACTCTTTGCCTGGTCCAGTCAGTGTGCCCCCCTCCACCAAACACCACTGACAGAATACAAAAAGAAAAAAAATTATGCTAAAAGATCAAATCAAATCAAATGTATTTATATAGCCCTTCGTACATCAGCTGATATCTCAAAGTGCTGTACAGAAACCCAGCCTAAAACCCCAAACAGCAAGCAATGCAGGTGTAGCTGCACGGATGGGCTTAAAAATGTTTAATAATCAATTAAACGTCTGAAGAATAAACAAATAGGACAAATCTGAGTTGCCAAGTGCCTTTGTGCCCCCCATGGGTGTTGGGAGCCCCATCTCAAATACTAGTTAGATAGTTAGACGCCACTGTCTGTGTCTGTGTGTAGGCCTTTGAGTGTGATATGTTTGACACATGTAATACAGACCTGTGTGTGTGTGTGTGTGTGTGTGTGTAGGATCAGGGTGGCTAGAGTGGATGCGTCGGACCTTCGAGGAACCGGGGTCATCGGTGGCGGCTCAACTCCTCGCTTTGCTGTCCGTCATCTTCGTCATCGTCTCCATGGTGATGCTGTGTATGAGCACGCTGCCAGATTGGAACACGGCAAAACACAACACAGTGGAAGAGCACAGGTACACACACTCACAAAAGCGCACGCATGCAAGCGGGGGTCATTGAATTTCAGTTGAACCGTGTTCGTGAGTGTGTGTGATGATTGTGGGCTTCTCGGTAAGATGGATCGGTGACAACAAGCAGCCGGATGCTGCACAGCAGACAGCCATGGGCTTTAATTTAAAACATTCATTATCCGCACACACATCACCTGGCTGCGAATCAATAAGCAATCAGACGTAGCTACAACAACAGGACATGTTTTGGCTGGTTAACTCTAACAGTCCTCTTGTCTTCTCTGTGTCTCTCCTTTCCCTCTCTGTGTTTCTCTTCATATACCTCCTTCTTCTTACAGGATTGTGGAGGCGGTGTGTATCGGTTGGTTCACAGCGGAGTGTGTGGTGCGTTTCCTCGTGGCTAAGGTGTGTTATCTTCTTGGTTCCACACACTAAAATATGATTGTTCCTCAAGGGTTCTTTGGTAAGGGTGAGGGTTCTATGTGGAACCATAATGTCTCAAAGAACACTTGGAACTCTTCAATGGTTCTTTACGTTTCACTAAATGGTTCTTTGCTCTTTTAGTGATAATTAAAATGTAGGGCGGCTCATTCAAATATTTTGGGGTGTGATTTACGTACAGCTTCTTTTTGTGCAACAATGAGTGAGAGTGTCATTCCAGTTTATCTAGTGTCATTACATATTATATATGACTGTGGCTAGTGATTGTGTCTTGTGAAAGACTCATATATGGCCTTGTGTAATTTGAGAACAGTTAACTAAATCAGTCAGTGGTTCCCAATTTTCTCCTCAGGAACCCCCAGCTGTTCCAGAGGTAGTTCACTAGATTCAACTTGTCAATTAACACAATAATAACACCCATGGAATTTTAACAATATAATATGGCTGACCAGAATTAAAAACCCTGTATTGTTTTACAAAAGGATCTACAAAGAACCTTTCAGATTGAGAAAGGTTTTTTATAGAAACATTCTCCATAAAAGCTTTCGAAAGACCATAAAAAAAGATTCTATATAGCCCCAAAAAAGCTGGTACTTTTCCTTCTTTTTTTATTACATACATTTTCTAACCCAAAATCTACATCTAATCCAGGACAAGCTGGTCTTCCTGTGTCGGCCGCTGAACCTGATTGACGTGGCGGCCATCACACCTTACTACGTTTCCATGGTGATGCCAGGCGGAGCAGGGGGATTGTCAGGCGTCGCCGGGGTAACCCTGAGGGTTCTGAGGATGATGCGTGTGTTCTGGCTGGTGAAGCTGGCCAGACACTTCCTGGGACTGCAGACTCTGGGGATGACGCTACGCCGCTGTCGTCACGAGATGGCCACCCTCGCCATTTTCCTTACCGTTGCCACGGCAATATACAGCGCATTGGCTCAGCTGCTGGAGCATGGCCTCGACCCTGACCACCGTAACCTTGACGACCGCAGTAACAGAGGAGGAGACTATGCCAGCATCCCAGCTGCCGCATGGTGGGCTGTCATCTCCATGACGACCGTTGGTTACGGTGACGTTTACCCAGTAACGGTTGGTGGGCGCATGCTGGGCGGGCTGTGTGTGGTCAGTGGCATCGTTCTTCTGGCATTGCCAATCACCTTCATCTACCACAGCTTTGTTCAGTGTTACAACGAACTGAAGCTCCGCTCCGCTAGGTACACACACACACACACACACTGAATATACAGACAGACAGACAGACAGACAGACAGACAGACAGACAGACAGACAGACAGACAGACAGACAGACAGACAGACAGACAGACAGACAGACAGACAGACAGACAGACAGACAGACAGACAGACAGACAGACGGACAGACGGACAGACACACACACACACACACACACACACACACACACACACACACACACACACACACACACACACACACACACACATACCCTCTCATATTCTACAGCTTTGCCCAGCTGCCTAGTTGAACTGACCCCTTCGGCCCCTCCCCCTGAACATGGAACTTTAATGAACTAATAGACTTTTGGACCTCCCTCGTGTCTCCACCAATCCTGTGCCGCCATCTGGAAGCAGGGCAGATGACAGAAGACACACAAAGACCATAAGTCCATGTTTGCATCATATCTCCATGGAAACTACTTTCGCAGAGACAGCTTTTCCTATTTGTGTAGGTTTCAGTCTGAAATTTAAAAAAAGAGAGAGACAAAGAGAGGATGAGATGGCCTGACAGAGATGAAAGAAACAGACAAAGACAGTCGGCATGAGCTCAGCATAAAAGATCAACAGAGACTGTGTGCGTGTTTGTGTGTGTGAATGCATGTGTGAATTTCTATTGATTTTCTCTTAGCAAACTACAAAGTGACAAATTATGTGTTTCTGGTCTCTATGGGCAACAGGTTCCTCACCAAGTTCAGTTACTATATGACTGTCAATCATAGCTGTGACGCTACTGCTTACACACACACACACACACACACACACACACACACACACACACACACACACACACACACACACACACACACACACACACACACACACAGCTACAGAATTGTTAACGGGATATGTGATGCTCCCTACCCGTTACAGATTGGCTAATGGAAAGCCTCACAAATAATTTTTCAATTAACCTGTTCTTGGAGATACTATAAGGAAGATACTTTTTTTGTTCTCGATTCAGTAAAAAATGTATCTTAGAAATGTCCGTGCCCAGTTTCAAGTGGTTCTCCAAAAACCAGAGAATATTCAGAAAGAAAGTAAATCCACTTTTTGTATCGAGTGAGAAATGCCTCTTGCATCTTTGTTTTGGTCGCAATGTGTGATTTGCTGATGTACTTTTTTTAAAGGTATTTATTTATTTCACCAGGTAGGCCAGTTGAGAACAGGTTCTCATTTACAACCACACATGGCCGCGTCGCATTAAAAACAACGATTTCTTGCAAAGATGTTGGGAAATGCAAGATGTCTGGCTGCTAAAATGGTAAGGGAACTCCTCACTCGGTGCAAAACATGAACGTAATATCTTTCTGAATATTCTCTGGTAAGAACAGGTTAGTTGAATAATTCCTTGGGACGCTTTCCATTAGCTAATCTGTAACGGGTATGGGGGGCATCACATATCCCATGAACAATTGTGTGGCTACATAAACCATAGTTTCAGACTGGACACAGGTTTGCACATGATTGGCTGCCTGTGCCTGTGAGTCGCTGTGATTCTGAGAGGAGAAATATGTGAACCAAACACACACACACACTCCCTCTCATCCCCCTGTTCATCCCTCTCTCGCTTCCACTCATCAGTCTCCATGCTCCCCTCCACCCCTCAACCCTTATGTAGCTGCACTGTTATTAGTGCTTTATGCAATTACAAATGCTTATAAGTTGAACACTCATTAAATCATCCAACTTTATTGGCAAGCAATTTACAGTTGAAGAACATTCTTTGTTTTTGATAGGAAGCATATCTAGGTGCACTTATTTATATCCCAATATTTAATTGACAGTTAGCCTAATAAACAAATTATAAACCATTATAAAGATAATCTAATTGTGAGGTTTTACCCTGTGTTCTTTGGTACTGTCACAGTTCCTTCCAGCAATTGAATGCCCTTTAAACGTTTGAAAAAAATATAGATTTCCTAAAACTTCATAGAAAACAATTTTCCCATCTCAAGAGGTAAAAAAGAAAGAAAATAAATACTATAGTAAGTGTCTATTAAGTGCCAAATAAAGTAACAGTGTTGACTGTAACAGGGCTGACTGTAACAGGGTTGACTGGAATAGGGTTGACTGTAACAGGGCTGACTGTAACAGGGTTGACTGTAACAGGGTTGACTGTAACAGGGTTGACTGTAACAGGGCTGACTGTAACAGGGTTGACTGTAACAGGGTTGACTGTAACAGGGCTGACTGTAACAGGGTTGACTGTAACAGGGTTGACTATAACAGGGTTGACTGTAACAGGGTTGACTGGAATAGGGCTGACTGTAACAGGGTTGACTGTAACAGGGTTGACTGTAACAAAGTTGACTGTAATAGGGTTGACTGGATTAGGGTTGACTGTAACAGGGTTGACTGCAACAGGATTGACTATAACAGGGTTGACTGGATTAGGGTTGACTGGAACAGGGTTGACTGTAACAGGGTTGACTGTAACAGGGTTGACTGTAAGAGGGTTGACTGTAACAAGGTTGACTGTAACAGGGTTGACTGGAATATGGCTGACTGTAAAAGGGTTGACTGTAACAGGGTTGACTGTAACAGGGTTGACTATAACAGGGCTGACTGTAACAGGGTTGACTGTAACAGGGTTGACTGTAACAGGGTTGACTGTAACAGGGCTGACTGTAACAGGGTTGACTGTAACAGGGTTGACTATAACAGGGTTGACTGTAACAGGGTTGACTGGAATAGGGTTGACTGTAACAGGGTTGACTGTAACAGGGTTGACTGTAACAGGGTTGACTATAACAGGGTTGACTGTAACAGGGTTGACTGTAACAGGGTTGACTATAACAGGGTTGACTGTAACAGGGTTGACTGTAGCAGGGCTGACTGTAACAGGGTTGACTGTAACAGGGTTGACTGTAACAGGGTTGACTGTACCACGGTTGACTGTAACAGGGTTGACTGGAATAGGGCTGACTGTAACAGGGTTGACTGTAACAAAGTTGACTGTAATAGGGTTGACTGGCTTAGGGTTGACTGTACAGGGTTGACTGTAACAGGATTGACTGGAATATGGCTGACTATAACAGGGTTGACTGTAACAGGGTTGACTGGAATAGGGTGGACTGTAACAGGGTTGACTGGAACAGGGCTGACTATAACAGGGTTGACTGGAATAGGGTTGACTGTAACAGGGTTGACTGTAACAGGGTTGCCTGGCGTAGGGCTGACTATAACAGGGTTGACTGTAACAGGGTTGACTGTAACAGGGTTGACTGGAATAGGGCTGACTATAACAGGGTTGACTGGAACAGGGTTGACTGTAACATGGTTGACTGGGATAGGGCTGACTATAACAGGGTTGACTGTAACAGGGTTGACTGTAATAGGGCTGACTATAACAGGGTTGACTGTAACAGGGTTGACTGGAATAGGGTTGACTGTAACAGGGTTGACTGTAACAGGATTGACTGGAATAGGGCTGACTATAACAGGGTTGACTGTAAAAGGGTTGACTGGCGCAGGGTTGACTGTAACAGGGTTGACTGTAGCAGGGTTGACTGGAATAGGGCTGACTATAACAGGGTTGACTGTAACAGGGTTGACTGGATAGGGTTGACTGTATCAGGGTTGACTGGAATAGGGCTGACTGTAACAGGGTTGACTGTAGCAGGGTTGACTGTCATAGGGCTGACTATAACAGTGTTGACTGGAATAGGGTTGACTGTAACAGGGTTGACTGGAATAGGGTTGACTAGAACAGGGTTGACTGGAATAGGGCTGACTATAACAGGGTTGACTGGAATAGGGTTGACTGTAACAGGGTTGACTGTAACAGGGTTGCCTGGAATAGGGCTGACTATAACAGGGTTGACTGTAACAGGGTTGACTGTAACAGGGTTGACTGGAATAGGGCTGACTATAACAGGGTTGACTGGAACAGGGTTGACTGTAACAGGGTTGACTGGAATAGGGCTGACTGTAACAGGGTTGACTGTAACAGGGTTGACTGTAATAGGGCTGACTATAACAGGGTTGACTGTAACAGGGTTGACTGGACTAGGGTTGACTGTAACAGGGTTGACTGTAACAGGATTGACTGGAATAGGGCTGACTATAACAGGGTTGACTGTAAAAGGGTTGACTGGCGCAGGGTTGACTGTAACAGGGTTGACTGGAATAGGGCTGACTGTAACAGGGTTGACTGTAGCAGGGTTGACTGGAACAGGGCTGACTATAACAGGGTTGACTGTAACAGGGTTGACTGGAATAGGGTTGACTGTAACAGGGTTGACTGGAATAGGGCTGACTGTAACAGGGTTGACTGTAGCAGGGTTGAGTGTCATAGGACTGACTATAACAGTGTTGACTGGAATAGGGTTGACTGTAACAGGGTTGACTGGAATAGGGCTGACTATAACAGGGTTGACTGTAATAGGGTTGACTGTAACAGGGTTGACAGTTATAGGGTTGACTGTAACAGGGTTGACCATTTCCTCTTAAATCAGCCACAATGCCCCTTGTGACAAAGGGAATATAAGTGTGTTGTGTGCAACAGGGTGTGGCAATTGAATGCAAGCTTCACTATTTTTTTATGTATTTTCTACATTGTTAAAACATTTATAGCCTCTCTATCAATGGGTAACAGAGTTGACGTGTTATGCTCGACGCACTCAGTTTTCCACCACAAAACACCAGAAAATGCCTCCAAACAGTAGAACCAGCTCACCTGCTTTTAAACTATGATTTGACTTTTAGATGTTCAATGTTAATTTTGGAAAAATATTTTCAAAGGAATAGTTTCACCATATTAAATCGAGAGTTCAGTTCACATAACAGGGCTGCCCTTGAAATAAAGGAACAGATGTAGCCTATGTGAATCAGTAAATCACATAAAATAAAAAATCATCTTCAGAAATGACTTTCTCAAAGCAACAAAATAACTAGGGCTTTACAATGACGGTGATAACTAGCAGAAATATTGGGGTTATGTGAGTTGAAATCTTCCTAGAAGTCACCGAGGGTGCACAAAGGGAATTCTGCATTTTGGCACTTTAGAAAGTCTTTATTCATATAACAAATCTGATTTATTTCACTCTCGATGTCGTCTATATTAAAGAGCACTTCATTTAATATAACAGGCTTTTTAAATGTAATATTGGTGCACAATTTCTACTTAAAATATCAAAGGGACGCAATACTCTTTGGGATTGTGGTTAGGCCATAGGGTGAACATAGCTGCTGCATTTCTGAACGGGCAGTTCAGAGACACCTCCGTGCGTCACTTTCCGTCGACGCTGCCTCGGGAAAGACCCCTTTCGCCGGGTGTTTTTGTCGAGGGAAGCTGTGTGTTTTGTAACAGTAACTACTCGCCATCTGACCTGTCCTTCATCTGGCATCATGACATACTACAAGTTCAGCGGTTTCAGCCAGAGGTTGACAGGGTCGGCACCGGCCACCGCCTACAGTCCGCAGGTAAGCCCGGGAGTGCCCTAGTCGGACAGTGAGAGGCTGGCTACCTGGCGTTAGTGACCTTCATTAACTAACGGTGCTGCGATGGTTGACAGAACAGCGTATCCGAGAGGCCCGAGCCTAAACGTGAAAAATGTATTTCTTTGAGTTGTGTTAATGGGGATATGAATATGAATACTTTTTAATCTTGACAATGGCTTGTGTAACTAGTTAACAGCGTCCCTCCTGTCCTCACTGAGTTGACAAGCACCTGGTTTCTTTACTTGTCAAAAGGTGCTTCAAGGAGTTGTCCTAACTTGTTTTGGTGTTGAGATAAAACTGTGTGTTCTGTTCCAGGGTCTGAGGTCTGGTTTGCCAGCAGAGCCTCCCACCATGACATTTGCTACACCCACCAAGATGGTGTCAGAGTCAGGGGCCATGGTGGAATACCTAGGGGTGAACAAGGTGCCATACTTCCAGAGACTGTTCCAGGTACACTCACTCCTCTCACACTCCCCCTTTCTCTATCCTCTAAACCTTTTCCCCCTCAGGAGACTGAAAAGATTTGGCATGGGTCCCCAGATCCTCAAAAGGTTATACAGCTGCATCACCGCCTGGTATGGCATCTGACCGTAAGGCGCTACAGAGGGTAGTGCGTACGGCCCAGTACATCACTGGTTCCAAGCTTCCTGCCATCCAGGACCTATACAATAGGCGGTGTCAGAGGAAAACCCATAAAATTGTCAGAGACTCCAGTCACCCAAGTTATAGACCATTTTCTCTGCTACCGCACGGCAAGAGGTACCGGGGCACCAAGTCTAGGACCAAAAGGCTCCTTAACAGCTTTTTACCCCCAAGCCATAATACTGCTGAACAATTAATACAATTGCAACAGGACAATTTACATTGACCCCCCCCCCCCCCCCCCTTCCTTTTTGTACCCTGCTGCTACTTGCTGTTTATTATCTATGCATAGTCACTTAACCCCCACCTACATGTACAAGTTACCTCAACTAGCCTGTACCCCCACACACTGACTCGGTACCGGCGCCCCCTCGTTAATGTTATTCTAATTGTGTTACTTTTTGTTATTCGTTTTTATTTTAGTCTACTTGATAAATATTTTCTTAACTCTTCTTGAACTGCACTGTTGGTTAAGGGCCTGTAAGTAAGCATTTCGTGGTAAAGTCTACACTTGTTGTATGTGACAAATAAAGTTTGATTTGAAGCCCAAATCATACACGGTGGTGTCCATCAACGATGTGAAGTTGTGTGTAGCGAGCATTAATTCACATCACCTGCATAACGTAAGTCAGCCATAATAAACAGTTGTATTCTCTCTGGAAATCGGAGTTCCTCGAGTTTCAGGCATAGCCCACCTAGGCTAAATGCCTATGATGGAAATCAACACTCATATGCTGCCATTGTTTTTCTTGTTGTTATACAGGTAGCCTATTTCTACTGATAACCCCTAGCCTACAGCCCAATATATTTTAAACTACAACTTTAGCATAGTATCTTCTAATTATTTTCTACAAATGACCCACTCAATATCTAGACCTGATTCAATTCATTTGAAAGAAGGCCCTCCCCAAACATGCACTTAATTTGAACTTCATCAATCGAATTGGCTGTAAGCTACAATGGTGATAGCCTATTGACAATAAATTACATTGATAACGTGATGTGTAATTGCGAAACACAATCCAGTTGATAAATGTATAGAATTCCGTTGCATTCATGCATTGTTACACCGTTTATTATAAGCACTATCCTATACATAATGTTGGCACTGGCAGTCAAACTAAGCAACACTAAGTAGACACTTTTTAACTATACATGTCACAATTCAATGTTACAGTGCACGAACAGTCTATTTTCGGACAATTTATCGGCTAATTTGACCAGCATTGCTCAGCATAGACGCAAGGAAAAAGAAACGTTCTTTCTAATTCGACACGCTATATGCTCGTGACGCCGTTGACGCTCGCAGACGTCTGTTTTCACTCTCCTGCATTCTATTTCCAGCTGAGCACGCTCGTTCACGCACGTAAAAGAAAACTCTGCCTGTGTGATTTGTGCTTAACAGTCCTCTTTCTCTGTCCCTGCCTCAGACGTCAGATGGCGTTCCAGTCCATCTGAAGAGAGGTGTCCCTGACCGACTGTTGTACCGCACCACCATGGCCCTGACAGTAGGGGGAGCACTTTACTGCCTCGTGGCCCTCTACATCGCTGCACAACCCAGGAAAACGACCTAAACCCAGTCCAGCCCTATATCCCCAGCCAAGTTCACCAGGGGTCTGTTCAGAAGGGCCCAACATTACAGAAGTGTTCAGATTCTTTATAATATTCTGAAAGTTTCACCTCACTGATGACACCCCTGGCTTGGCCCAGGATCAACTAACCCGACACCTATCACATCATCCACGGCTCGAGGACTGAAACTATACAGAGCAATTATGTTGATAATGAGGAGGAACAAAAATATTAATGTAATTATATGAGAAAGTGTGATGTCTGTCTGTCACATTTGTATAAAAATAAGTTGATAAATGTGATAAAAACAGTTAAATACCCAGTGATCCTCTGTCCTTTATTGGCATGGTTCCCAAAGCAGCCAACTGTGTCTCGTCTGCTCCGAGGCACAGATCTGGGGAAGGGTACCAAAAGAATTCTGCAGAATTGAAAGGTCCCCAAGAACATAGTGGCCTCCATCATTCTTAAATGGAAGAAGTTTGGAACCACCAAGACTTTTCCTAGAGCTGGCTGCCCGGCCAAACTGAGTAATCGTGGAGGAAGGTTCTTGGTCAGGGAGGTGACCAAGAACCCGATGGTCACTCTGACAGAGCTCCATAGTTCCTCTGTGGAGATGGGAGACCATCTCTGCAGCACTCCAGCAATCAGGCCTTTATGGTAGAGTGGCCAGACGGAAGCCACTCCTCAGTAAAAGGCACATGACAGCCCGCTTGGAGTTTACCAAAAGGCACCTAAAGAACTCTGACCATGAGAAACAAGATTTAATTATTTGACCTGAATGCCAAGTGTCATATCTGGAGGAAACCTGGCACCATCCCTACGGTGAAGCATGGTGGTGGCAGTGGTAGGGATGTTTTTTAGCAGTAGGGACTGGGAGACTTGTTAGGATTGAGGGAAAGATGAACAGAGCCAAGTACAGAGAGATCCTTGATGAAAACCTGCTTCGGAGCACTCAGAACCTCAGACTGGGGCGAAGGTTCACATTCCAACAGGACAAGGACCCTAAGCACACAGCCAAGACAACGCAGGAGTGGCTTCGGTACAAATCTCAGAATGTCCTTGAGTGTCCCAGCCAGAGCCCGGACTTGACCCGTGATTATTATTATTTGACCCTGCTGGTCATCTATGAACATTTGAACATCTTGCCCATGTTATGTTATAATCTCCACCCGGCACAGCCAGAAGAGGACTGGCCACCCCTCATATCCTGGTTCCTCTCTAGGTCTCTTCCTAGGTTCCGGCCTTTCTAGGGTTTTTTTCCGAGCCACCGTGCTTCTGCACCTGCATTGCTTGCTGCTTGGGGTTTTAGGCTGGGTTTCTGTACAGCACTTTGTGACATCAGCTGATGTAAGAAGGGCTTTATAAATACATTTGATTGACCCTGAACCCCATCCAACCTGACAGAGCTTGAAAGGATCTGCAGAGAAGAATTGGAGAAACTCCCCAAATACAGGTGTGCCAAGCTTGTAGCGTCATACCCAAGAAGACTCGAGGCTGTAATCGCTGCCAAAAGTGCTTCAACAGAGTACTGAGTCAAGAGTCTGAATACTTATGTAAATGTACGTTTTTATTTGACCATTTGCAGTCATTTCTTAACTGTTTTTGCTTTGTCAATATGGTGTATTGTGTGTAGAATGAGGGGGAGAAAAAAACTATGTAATCCATTTTACAATAAGGCTGTGGCTTAACAGAATGTGGAAAAATGTAAGGGGTTTGAATACCTTTAGAATGCACTGAACAACATTGGCTTTCTCTCTGACCGACAGCTTTAGAATGGCTGTGGCAGACCTATTCCCAACACAGCTTTAGAATGGCTGTGACAGACCTATTCCCAACACAGCTTTAGAATGGCTGTGACAGACCTATTCCCAATACAGCTTTAGAATGGCTGTGACAGACCTATTCCCAACACAGCTTTAGAATGGCTGGGACAGACCTATTCCCACACAGCTTTAGAATGGCTGTGACAGACCTATTCCCACACAGCTTTAGAATGGCTGTGACAGACCTATTCCCAACACAGCTTTAGAATGGCTGTGACAGACCTATTCCCACACAGCTTTAGAATGGCTGTGGCAGACCTATTCCCACACAGATTTAGAATGGCTGTGGCAGACCTATTCCCACACAGCTTTAGAATGGCTGTGGCAGACCTATTCCCACACAGCTTTAGAATGGCTGTGACAGACCTATTCCCACACAGCTTTAGAATGGCTGTGACAGACCTATTCCCACACAGCTTTAGAATGGCTGTGACAGACCTATTCCCAACACAGCTTTAGAATGGCTGTGACAGACCTATTCCCAACACAGCTTTAGAATGGCTGTGACAGACCTATTCCCACACAGCTTTAGAATGGCTGTGGCAGACCTATTCCCACACAGCTTTAGAATGGCTGTGACAGACCTATTCCCACACAGCTTTAGAATGGCTGTGACAGACCTATTCCCACACAGCTTTAGAATGGCTGTGACAGACCTATTCCCAACACAGCTTTAGAATGGCTGTGACAGACCTATTCCCACACAGCTTTAGACAGCCTACAGACTTCTGCACCATAGGTCTGCTAGAGTAAGTGTGTGTTTCTGAAAGACCTCCGTCTGGTGCAGTCTGAGCTGCTGTTCACTTGGCTCTTGGGCGCCCTTCGTCTCTCGTGGAGGGGGTGGCCGGCTGTGGTGTTATGCCGGATGCTCCTCTTTGCCTCTATAAGCCATAGAGACATGTCAGGCTCTTTCCTCATTTTATTTGCTAAGGTTTTACATCTACAGGTTCCCTTGGCTTGGCTGCCCAGCTTATTCCACAAGGCTACACGTACAATACATCTACCCCGTCTCTCCTCATCCAATCGGGTGTCTCTCCCTCCTTCACCCTTTCTCTGTGATTATGTCACGACGACCCACTACAGCTCTCTATCGTGTGTTCTATTATTCCTGCTCTTAGAGAAAGAGAACAGCATGTCAGTAACTCTACCTGTCACCAAGAAGAGGGAGAAAGACTGAGGTAAACAGAGAAAAAGCAGTGTGTGTGTGTGGGGGGGGGTAATAAAAATGAGGGAGAGCTTGTATGATCAGACCGCTGAAGACAAATGGTCATGAAATATTAATCCCTCTATTAGAGAGAGTATTGACTCATTCCCCAGCCCATTTCAGAACCCACTCACTCCTCCTCCTTTTTTCTCCTCTTTCCCCCCACTCTCTTTCCGCACACTCTCTACCCCCTTCCCTTTCTCCCTCCCCCGAACACAAGGTAAAGATTGGAGCAGTTCTCCAGGGAGGAACAAAAGACAAATTACCTTTCAGTACACAGCAACACACACACAGTCCGCCATAGTATAGAAAATGAATCAATGAAGTCGTGATATTGAAAGATGGCAGCTAGAGTAATTGGAGCCGTGTGTGTAATGCACAGCTGTGGCGGTCACTGTTTTGTTGTCTGTAATTACCCAGTTACAAGCCTATTGGATCAACCATAATCAGAGCAATACAAAGACAACGTCTGTAGAGAACTAAGACTTTATTTGTCAAAAGGGGGACGTCTGGAATCTTTTTTGAAGGAAACATATTTTACAGGAGAGAGCCTGTCCACTCCAACAGTCCAGTACATATTCAGATATCAATGGAATACAGCAGGATTACTACAGGGATAATGGATCAGCTGCCTGGAGGACTGACCTATAAACCATATGCACGTACAGAAATGCACACTCTCTCCCCAGTCCATCACTTCCTCTCTCCCCAGTCCATCACTTCCTCTCTCCCCAGTCCATCACTTCCTCACTCACTCTCTCCCCAGTCCATCACTTCCTCACTCACTCTCTCCCCAGTCCATCACTTCCTCACTCACTCTCTCCCCAGTCCATCACTTGATCTTGTAGGTGAGGTGTTTGCGGTGCCAGTGGATCCAGGCGGGGGCGGCGACTAGCCCAGTCAGGTAACCAATCACTGCACCCAGACTGCAGGAGACGGGCCACACCTACAGACAATTGTAGATAGAAAAACAATGTGTAGAACAGACATGGCTTGCTGATATGAAAGTAAGGAATTGTGTCAATCTTCTCATGGCCTCTCTGTGTGTATGTTCTGACCTGCCAGGGCCGGTCCCAGTCCAATGGGATGGGGAAGGCTCCTAGCCAGGCTCCGACAACACTGCAGCCGACCACCATCTGTAGAGAGGTGTCCCACACCGACATGGCCCTGAAATACACACACAACTATTGTGTATTGTGGTGGCAGCATCATGTTATGGGTATGCTTGTCACAGGCAGGGAGTTGGTTAGGATCAACAGAAATATGAAAGGAGCAAACGTAAAACGTTACAAGAAAACCTACCTTCTGTAAAACGTAATCCTATGAGAGGGTTTTATTTTGCTGCGGAACAATTACACACATTTTTATGCAAATGACCCACCACAATGGCTTTCTAAGAGGTGCGGAGTGTTCCTGAGTGGTCTAGTTTCAGTGCTGACTTAAATCTGCTTTCAAATCAAATCAGAGACTAGGTTTAAATACTGCTGCCCATCAATGACTCCCAACCAAATTTACTGAGCCTGAGCGATGTTGACAAAATCTATGGATATTTGTTGCCCTAAGAGTTGTGCAAAGTTGGTAGAATCTTAATGAAAATGATAAACAGTGGTAATGACTGACAAAGGTGCTTCCATCTAGTATTAACTCAGGTGGGTTGAGACTTACCCAATTATGTTTCAGGTAGGTTTTTTTGTAGATCTGTAGGAATAATTTTTTTCTTCTCTCTTTTTAGATTTAATTTTAAGCCAGCAAAATGTGACAAAAGTTCAAGCGGGTGTAGACTATCAATAGGCACTATATAGATATTTAACACACAAAGCATCTTCATTGTGAAGCTTGTGATGTCGTTGTGAAGACTGCCTTCTAGTGGACATACGAGGGAGAGCAGCAGAGAGAAAGAAGGAGTTGGAGAAAGAGCTGGGAGACATATGGCTTAAAAATCTATTTTTCGATATATCGAAAAACGTTTTTATTTTTTAACGTTTTTTAAATAAGCTTTGTTGCACAATTAATTATCAATACACTACATTTCAAACAGTCAGGAATAATCAAATGAATTCAGGTACAATTGTACCTAGGCCTAAATATAAGCCTTCAACCCTAATTTAATTATTTGATCAAAATAGTTTAACCTGCTTGTTGTTGTTGCTTGCTTTTTGTTGTTGCTGCAATAAATCACTTATCTGGCTCTCAAGTCTGTCTTTGAAAATGCTATTTTTGTTACAAATGTAAGCTGAACCATGCACAACCACTAATAATGACCAACTTCTGGTAGCAGGTATAGGAAATGAACACAGGTCTCATAAACAATCTCTCAAGCACAAGCCCACCTGCTAGTGAGTAACCAGCTAATCGTTATATTTATATTAAAGCCAACTTGTATCTATTTGCTTGCTAACCAGGTAGAACAGTTGAACTGTTATGAATACACCCGCCTGTCGGTCTCCAACTGTTTGAACACCATTGCCTGTTCCTTATATAAATACGTATTTTTATGCTCATGGCACATTTACAAAACACAGACTAGACAGCCAGCACATAACAGTCTGGCTAAAATGCTGCTAGTGGTACCACAATGCCACACGTGAAAGAAACTGAGCATACAGAACATTTTTTACAATCATGTTCATTGATACTCCCGTCTTGTAGGCTCTGCTCTGTTCTACATTTTGTGGAGTTGAGACATAAAAAATGTACCTTTACAAAGTTGAAGTTCTCTATTACAGTAAAATAATGTCTCAATGTGTTTTGGTGTCCATATCACCGAATCTGTTGGACCAAACCTTAAACGCAAATAGCGAGTTGAAACAGCTTGTTGTCAGAGAGGAAGAAGATGCTCTTTCATTGTAGTTGTTGTTGTGAGTGACAGGGGGAGGGGATTGGTGTCTATGTGCAATTAGGAAGGTGCACCGTGCACACAGCACAGACGGAGGGAAGGAGATGAGACCAGTAAGACAAACACTCAGAAAAACAGAAAAACCTAGATTCTTGCGATAAAGGTATTTGGAACTTTGCGCTAATTTCGAGAGAGTTTGACTAGAGAGAGAATACAAGGATCAGGAAATGCATGAGACCGAGAGAGTCAGAGGTAGATAGAGGTAGTACCCATGTCGGCTGAACACTCTTATCCAAGCCTGAACGTTGGGCCCAAGGACACAGACACACCGCAGAGTGGTTAGACTGGTCAACAACACAGCCAGAGAGAACGTCTCCAACGCAGTCCTAACACAATGAAAAGAGTCAGAAACAGACTTACAACACAATCTGACACACCCAATCTTGGCAGTTGGAAACACACATACTCTTGGCAGAACTCACTCCAGTAGCGGTGCTCCATACAGGATCACTACAGTGTGGAAGAACAGACAGGAGAGGAGTAGGTAGAGACAGGAACGTACCAACCTAGACACCTGAGGGAGCGGAAGAGGAGATTATCAGCTTAAACTGTTCAGTACTGGTCTGATATAAAACTGATCATAACCTCAGATGTGTGTGTGCCTCTGTACCTTGTAGGTGATAGTGTGTTTCTTGGTGGGGGAGCTGACCCCCAGCAGCCAGAACAGGGTGATGTTGACCACGGAAACGGCCCCGGCAACAGAGTACAGCCACAGCAGGTGTGTCCCGTACACAGAGAAACCTGGCACTAGCACCGCTGGCACCACTGTCGCCATAAACACCCCTGACGCCATGATGGCGTGGCTGGACGCCATCTGTCTGATCTCCTGGTCCCACATGGTGCTGGAGAGAGGTCTGGTCAGGTCTACCTGTACTGAGATAGGAAATATGGTATTATGGTATCATGTTACATCGACTGAGAGGAAAAGACGTAGCCGTTACATGGCGAGTCCACAACCACCTGTACAATAAAGGCATGGTTAAAACATGCAGACTTTAACAGCTATTAGCACAAAACCAACTAACTAGGGAAGATACAAGCAATGCCAGTGGATATTCTGAATCGCCTTACATTGAGAACCTCTTGCTTCTGAGATGTTGCGACGTTGACGTTTTTTGGCTGCTAGCTACTGCTTTTGTGGCCTAGCTAGCTTCATCCTCAGACGTATGACAGTAGCTACTATTCTAAATGAGACAAATTAACTATACGTGAGTTTTTCTACATTTCACATAGACACGGACGATAATGTAGTGTTCATTCATCAGACTCACTCACTTCCGTAAACATGGTGCCGGGCAAGGTCAAATACTTGGACCCACCCTACATTGACTGACATATCTGGCAGCCAATAAGGATTTACCCCACCGGGGAGATCAACGAATCAGATTCGGATGTCCCAGATGAACGGGAAGTTTACAATCTTTGTTGACACACGAGCTACACATTTAGGTACAATTTCTTAGCGAAATTGTTGCTTTTTTTGTCTAAACAAAGAAAAGATGGTTTGCGACAATTGTAAGTACGTCCTTTTCAGGATTATTCAGATTTCTGTTCGTAAAGCATGTTATAACGCTTACGTTAGAAAGCGATGCTGTGTTAGCCGATGGCAGGTATCTTAACGTTACTCTGGCTAGTTAGCTGGCTAGCTAACGTTAGTTGATTATGTTCCTCTGATCAACAGTATCTAGTTAGAAACTATTGCAGAAGGCTTGTTTTGTTGTTTAGTCTACGTAATTAACATGCCCTATTGTGTATCCGAGAACGAACGAGAAGTGTTTGTGTGACTCCTGCAGCTAGCAATGAATTCCCATCTCGCCCCATCTTTTTTCTTAATTTCTGTTATTTCTTAACTTTTCTTCCTCGTCCTCTATCTATTCTCTTTTTCTCTCAGGTGAGAAGAAGCTGGGCAGGGTGATAACTCCAGACACCTGGAAGGATGGTGCGAGAAACACTACAGGTAGAGTATTGTAGTTACAGAATTTTGTTTTCCGATGTTTAGAATTCTTTGATACTCATAATTCATTACAGTATTGTATTATGTTTATTAGAGAGCGGTGGGCGGAAGCTGAACGAGAACAAGGCTCTGACATCTAAGAGGGCCAGGTAAGACCGTTGTTGTTTTTGTTGAATGATGGGAGCTGGTTGATGTTTTATATGGTCATTAATATGTTACAGTAATATGATTATGTCAACAGGTTTGATCCTTATGGGAAGCCAGGAAAGTCAGGCTTTGGCATCTGCAGAATCTGCAAGAGCTCTGTTCACCAATCAGGATCTCACTACTGCCAGGGCTGTGCCTACAAGAAAGGTACTATATCTACCTAAGCACACACACCATGTTTTATTACATTTTGGTCGCTCTTTCAGAAGCAAATTGTGTGACACTTTCACCTGATAACAATCTCCCTTATCTCACTTTTTCTTTCTCAGGTATCTGTGCCATGTGTGGGAAAAAGGTTCTGGACACCAAGAACTACAAGCAGACCTCTGTCTGACAGGCTTCTGACAGGCCACCAGGAGGACCAGAGGGAGAGGGGAGGGGAGGGAGGAGAAGATAGAGGGGGAGGAAGGTGTGCACGAGGAATGACGACTTTATCCTGTTGTTCAGACCCCCTGACTGTCTAAAACACTCATAGCAGAGTTGCAGTCAAGGGGTTTTTACTCTGTGTGTGTGTGTGTGTGTGTGTGTGTGTGTGTGTGTGTGTGTGTGTGTGTGTGTGTGTGTGTGTGTGTGTGTGTGTGTGTGTGTGTGTGTCAGATGTGGAGCAGGGTTTCCCTCCCTGTTGTAAAGCTCCTATAATTTTCAGCTTTGTAGCAGCAATACGTGGCCAGCACTGTTCCACACACCAAATCGGAGGCTACTTTTAGTTTTAATAGCTGAACTGATGGTTTCTCTCCTGTTGGGTCAAATATGCTCTGATACAGGAGTTTCCTTTTATTGATTCTTTGTGAATTATATCAAGTGTTATGTTTTTTGAGTGCATTAAAATATTCAATATGTAACGACAATGACATGATTATTTATTACCTTTGTGTACGAAAGACCAAAACTTTACAACAAGTATGTCTGTTCAGTGTACATGGTCTTATTCAGTAGGCATGATCACGAGTCATTACCCTCTTCTGTCTTGCCGTGTTCACGTGCTCGTCGTTTTCTCTGAGATTTCTGACTTTCTAACTGGTTTAACTCGGCACATGTATAACTACAACCAGCTAGCTAGTCGGAAATGTCTTGAGTTTCCTAATTCCGACTAGCACGTGAACGTGGGATCTCTGTCAGCTCTATGCCCCACAGTGATTGGTTTAGAACCTCTGTCATCATCATGATGTGACACAGCATGCCGTAACTGCCTGTGCAACCCAGGGTCAGGTTAGAGAACAGAGGTTGGCTAAGTCATTGACATTTAAATGTCCTGTCTGTCCTCAGGCTCTCCACTCTACCCCACCATACACACATCCAGCCTGTTACACAAAAAGGAAGAGCCAAACCACTACCGTCGTAGTGATATCGTTTTATTGAGAACACACATGATTTATGAAAACAAATATGGCAACATAGAGAGAGGAAAACATTGTTGCACATATTAAGAAATTAACACAGTATAGAAAACATTAGGAATACCTTCCTAATATTGAGTTGCACCCACTTTTGCCCTCAGAACAGCCTCAATTCGCCAGAGCAGGGACAACAAGGTGTCGAAATATTTCACAGAGATACTGGCCCATGTTGACTCCAATGCTTCCCATAGTTGTGTTATGTTGGCTGGATGTCCTTTGGGTGGTGGACCATTCTTGATACACACAGGAAACTGTTGAGTGTGAAAACCCCAGCAGGGGTGTAGTTCTTGACACAGTCAAACCAGTGCGCCTGGCACCTACTACCATACCCCGTTCAAAGGCACTTCAATCTTTTGTCTTGCCCATTCACCCTCTGAATGGCACACATACACAATCCATGTCAATTATCTCAAGGCTTAAAAATCCTTCTTTAACCTGTCTCCTTTGTACACTCGGTGCATCTATAGTAGGACATTTTGGCTTATGGCTCCCAAGTGGGTGGGCCTATGCCCTCCCAGGCCCACCCATGGCTGAGCCCCTGCCCAGTCATGTGAAATCCATAGATTAGGGCCTAATTCATTTATTTAAATTGAGTGATTTCTTTCTATGAACTGTAACTCAATACAATCTTTGAAATTGTTGCATTTATATTTTTGTTCAGTATATTTATGTACAGTAGAATGTTTTAAGATTGTCAGGTTTCTAACTGAGGCTAGCTGAAGGCACCAATTTTTACACACACACACAACATGCAGGTGGTCACGTTCGACTGTTGATCTTCTGAACCCCACGCATCACTAGACACATGTGCACGCACAGACACACGCACACACACATCATTATAATATATACAACAACACCAGAAAAGCCATGTTTCTCTCTCATGGATAACATGTGATTAACATGTGATTTGTCTGTCCAGAACATCAAGCAGCTTAAAGCAGTTTGAAACACATTCCGAGTTGAGTGAGAGAGAGAGTGTGAAGTACTCACGCTGCCTCTATAACCACGGGAACTCCAGCTGGCTGTAGTGCCTCAGATATCGCCATGGCAATCTGCTTGGTCAGATGCTCCTGGACTGGTGAGGGGAACAGTGCACATGCACAGAATGTTGGATATTTGTTACAGTAATGTTCTAAGGTAATATGTGTATGTATATGTCCTTTGTACCATATGCACTATGTATGTGTATGTAAATTAGCGTGTGTGATATTTCCGTTTTTTATTTTTAATACATTTGCAAAAATTTCTTTCACCTGTTTTTGCTTTGTCATTATGGGGTATTGTGTGTCGATTGATGAGGGGGGGGGGGGGGGGGATATTTAATCAATTTTAGAATAAGGCTGTAATGTAAGAAAATGTGGGAAAAGTCAAGGGGTCTGAACACTTTCCCGAATGCGCTGTATACTGTTTGAAGAAGTTTGGAACCACCAAGACTCTTCCTAGATGAGCAATAGGGGGAGAATGGCCTTGGTCAGCGAGGTGACCAATAACCCGATGGACAGTCTGATAGAGCTTCAGAGGTCACTCCACCAATCAGGCCTTTATGGTAGAGTGGCCAGACAGAAACCACTCCTCATTAAAAGGCACATGACAGCCCGCTTGGAGTTTGCCAAAAGGCACCTAAAGGACACTCAGACCATGAGAAATAAGATTCAAGATTCAAGTACAGAGCGATCCTTGATGAAAACCTGCTCCAGAGCGCTCAGGACCTCAGACAGGACAACAACCCTAAGCACACAGCCAAGACAATGCAGGAGTGGCTTCAGGACAAGTCTGTGAATATCCTTGAGCGGCCCAGCCAGAGCCGGGACTTGAAAATAGCTGTGGAGCAATGCACCCCATCCAACCTGACAGAGCTTGAGAGGATCTGCAGAGAAGAATTGGAGAAACTCCCCAAATACAGGTGTGCCAAGGTTGTAGCGTCATACCCAAGAAGACTTGAGGTTGTAATCACTGTCAAACTTCAACAAAGTACTGAGTAAAGGGTCTGAACACTTATGTACAGTGCCTTGCGAAAGTATTCGGCCCCCTTGAACTTTGCGACCTTTTTGCCACATTTCAGGCTTCAAACATAAAGATATAAAACTGTATTTTTTTGTGAAGAATCAACAACAAGTGGGACACAATCATGAAGTGGAACGACATTTATTGGATATTTCAAACTTTTTTAACAAATCAAAAACAGAAAAATTGGGCGTGCAAAATTATTCAGCCCCCTTCAGTTAATACTTTGTAGTGCCACCTGTTGCTGCGATTACAGCTGTAAGTCGCTTGGGGTATGTCTCTATCAGTTTTGCACATCGAGAGACTGAATTTTTTTCCCATTCCTCCTTGCAAAACAGCTCGAGCTCAGTGAGGTTGGATGGAGAGCATTTGTGAACAGCAGTTTTCAGTTCTTTCCACAGATATTCGATTGGATTCAGGTCTGGACTTTGACTTGGCCATTCTAACACCTGGATATGTTTATTTTTGAACCATTCCATTGTAGATTTTGCTTTATGTTTTGGATCATTGTCTTGTTGGAAGACAAATCTCCGTCCCAGTCTCAGGTCTTTTGCAGACTCCATCAGGTTTTCTTCCAGAATGGTCCTGTATTTGGCTCCATCCATCTTCCCATCAATTTTAACCATCTTCCCTGTCCCTGCTGAAGAAAAGCAGGCCCAAACCATGATGCTGCCACCACCATGTTTGACAGTGGGGATGGTGTGTTCAGGGTGATGAGCTGTGTTGCTTTTACGCCAAACATAACGTTTTGCATTGGGTTTTTTTTGCCAAAAAGTTCAATTTTGGTTTCATCTGACCAGAGCACCTTCTTCCACATGTTTGGTGTGTCTCCCAGGTGGCTTGTGGCAAACTTTAAACAACACTTTTTATGGATATCTTTAAGAAATGGCTTTCTTCTTGCCACTCTTCCATAGAAGCCAGATTGGTGCAATATACGACTGATTGTTGTCCTATGGACAGAGTCTCCCACCTCAGCTGTAGATCTCTGCAGTTCATCCAGAGTGATCATGGGCCTCTTGGCTGCATCTCTGGTCAGTCTTCTCCTTGTATGAGCTGAAAGTTTAGAGGGACGGCCAGGTCTTGGTAGATTTGCAGTGGTCTGATACTCCTTCCATTTCAATATTATCGCTTGCACAGTGCTCCTTGGGATGTTTAAAGCTTGGGAAATCTTTTTGTATCCAAATCCGGCTTTAAACTTCTTCACAACAGTATCTCGGACCTGCCTGGTGTGTTCCTTGTTCTTCATGATGCTCTCTGCGCTTTTAACAGACCTCTGAGACTATCACAGTGCAGGTGCATTTATACGGAGACTTGATTACACACAGGTGGATTGTATTTATCATCATTAGTCATTTAGGTCAACATTGGATCATTCAGAGATCCTCACTGAACTTCTGGAGAGAGTTTGCTGCACTGAAAGTAAAGGGGCTGAATAATTTTGCACGCCCAATTTTTCAGTTTTTGATTTGTTAAAAAAGTTTGAAATATCCAATAAATGTCGTTCCACTTCATGATTGTGTCCCACTTGTTGTTGATTCTTCACAAAAAAATACAGTTTTATATCTTTATGTTTGAAGCCTGAAATGTGGCAAAAGGTCGCAAAGTTCAAGGGGGCCGAATACTTTCGCAAGGCACTGTAAATGTCAGATTTCTGTTTTTTATTTTTAATAAATTAGCTAAAAAAAAATTGAAACATGTTTTTGCTTTGTCATTATGGGGTATTGTGTGAATATTGATGAGGGAAAAACTAATTTCTCAGACATTTTAGAATACGGCTGTAATGTAACAAAATGCAGTGTTGTAAAGTACTTAAGTAAAAATACTTTAAAGTACTACTCACAGTTTTTGCCGATTGCTAACACACTGAAAGTGAATGCTTAGACAAAAGCATCAAAACCTTAACTTTTGGAACCATGCCTTAAACAAAGGCACCAAAAGTCCAAACACATTTTCTGATTTGCAATTTGTTTGCAATTCTGCAACACACTGGCAAAACACTACACACGGTTTTACATTAGACACTTGAAATGAAATTGAAATGAAATTTCTTGCAATCAGTTGGAAAACACACATACCTGAAATTTGCAACACACCCACACACACATGAAAACATTTATACAGTAATTGAATACCAAGTAGTCTGAGCCTTAGCACTATAAATAGACCTCAGGTAAGCTCACCTCTTTTGTGAGAACTTTCCAAACATGGAGGCAGCGAGAGGAAGAGGGAGAGGGAGAGGGAGAGCGAGAGCGAGAGGAAGAGGGAGAGGGAGAGAGATACGAGGACAAAGAAGGGGACCAGGCAATAGACAGAGACATATTTCTGACGACATTAGGGACACTTTGCTGGACCATGTCATAAATCATGGCCTGATGTTGAGGGAGGCTGGACAGAGAGTCCAGCCCAACCTGATTCGCTACACGGTAGCATCCATAATACAGACATTAAGATTGGAGAACAGGTATGTCTTCAACTTTGAACACTAGACTGTAATTGTTGCACATCATTCTGCATCAACGCGCAATACAATGTAGTCCTACAATAGTAGGTCTATGCTGCCCAGTGATATTTTTGTTGTTGGTATAGTGCTGTGAAGTACATGTAATACAGTTTTGATGTTACTGTTTACAGTATGTTAAAAATAACCTAACCAATGACATGATATTCGTGCATTTTCTACAGAACTGCCAGACAACCTCCTGAGGGTGGACGGCAACGTCTGTTCACCATGAACAGGAACTGGCCATTATCAATCTAGTGTTGGCCAGCACCACCATCCGCCTACATCAACTACGAGAGCAAATCATCTCAGATCACACAACATTCCATAATATCAACCGTGTCAGTAGATCGACACTCTGCAACATCTTACGTCAACCCCAACTTACGATTGTAACGGCTTTCTTCCTGGGAAGGAGAGGCGGACCAAAACGCAGCGTGGTTATAGTTCATGGTTCTTTAATAAGAGACACTTAACAAAACAATAAACGTGAAAACCGAAACAGTCCTAACTGGTGCAGAAAACACAAAGACAGGAAACAACCACCCACAAAACCCAACACAAAACAGGCTACCTAAATATGGTTCCCAATCAGAGACAATGACTAACACCTGCCTCTGATTGATAACCATATCAGGCCAAACATAGAAATAGACAAACTAGACACACAGCATAGAATGCCCACCCAGCTCACATCCTGACCAACACTAAAACAAGGAACCCCCCCCCCCCCCCCCCCCAAGGTGGGGACTCTGATCGCACAACCTAAACCTATAGGGGAGGGTCTGGGTGGGCTCTGCCGCTGGACGTGGACCCCACTCCATAATTGTCTTAGTCCACCTCCTTAGCGTCCTTTGAGTGGCGACCCTCGCCGCTGACCTTGGCCTAGGAACCCTAACAAAGGGCTCCACTGGACTGAGGGGCAGCTCCGGACTGAGGGGCAGCTCAGGACTGAGGTAGCTCAGGACTGAGGGGTAGCTCAGGACTGAAGGGTAGCTCATGACCGAGGGGTAGCTCATGACCGAGGGGTAGCTCAGGACTGAGGGGTAGCTCAGGACCGAGAGGTAGCTCAGGACCGAGAGGCAGCTCAGGCTGGTTGACGGCTCTGGCAGCTCCTGGCTGACTGGCGGCTCTGGCAGATCCAGGCTGACTGGCGGCTCTGGCAGATCCTGGCTGACTGGCGGCTCTGGCAGATCCTGGCTGACTGGCGGCTCTGGCAGATCCTGGCTGACTGGCGGCTCTGGCAGATCCTGGCTGACTGGGGGCTCTGGCAGATCCTGGCTGACTGGCAGCTCTGGAAGATCATGGCTGACTGGCGGCTTTGGCGGCTCCATGCTGACTGGTGGCTCTGGCGGCTCCATGCTGACTGGCGGCTCTGGCGGCTCTGGACAGACGGGAGACTCTAGCGGCTCTGGACAGACGGGAGACTCTAGCGGCTCTGGACAGACGGGAGACTCTAGCGGCTCTGGACAGACGGGGACTCTAGCGGCTCTGGACAGACGGGAGACTCTAGCGGCTCTGGACAGACGGGAGACTCTGGCGGCTCTGGACAGACGGGAGACTCTAGCGGCTCTGGACAGACAGGAGACTCTGGCAGCTCTGGACAGACGGGAGACTCTAGCAGACGGGAGACTGTGGTTTGGGTCAGACACATTCAGTCAAAACTACAGGCCAGGCAAGGCAGGTGCCCCTGCCACATGCTGCTTTGTCTGAATGTATCCATGCAGTGCCATTGGACATAATCTACTGCCATTACTGTATTACAGTATACTGCAGTGACACTTACTTGCACATAGTCATAGCAAAGGTGAATGTCCCTGGGCAGATGGGAACACACTAACACTCCAGTAACCAACACTAACACTCCAGTAACCCACACTAACACTCCAGTAACCCACACTAACACTCCAGAAACCAACACTAACACTCCAGTAACCCACACTAACACTCCAGTAACCCACACTAACACTCCAGTAACCAACACTAACACTCCAGTAACCCACACTAACACTCCAGTAAACTCCAGTAAACTCCAGTAACCCACACTAACACTCTAGTAACCCACACTAACACTCCAGTAACCCACACTAACACTCCAGTAACCCACACTAACACTCCAGTAACCCACACTAACACTCCAGTAACCAACACTAACACTCCAGTAACCAACACTAACACTCCAGTAACCAACACTAACCCTCCAGTAACCAACACTAACACTCCAGTAAACTCCAGTAACCCACACTAACACTCCAGTAACCAACACTAACACTCCAGTAACCCACACTAACACTCCAGGAACCCACACTAACACTCCAGAAACCCACACTAACACTCCAGAAACCCACACTAACACTCCAGTAACCCACACTAACACTCCAGTAACCCACACTAACACTCCAGTAACCCACACTAACACTCCAGAAACCCACACTAACACTCCAGTAACCCACACTAAGACTCCAGTAACCCACACTAACACTCCAGTAACCCACACTAACACTCCAGTAACCCACACTAACACTCCAGTAACCCACACTAACACTCCAGTAAACTCCAGTAACCCACACTAACACTCCAGTAACCCACACTAACACTCCAGTAACCCACACTAACACTCCAGTAACCAACACTAACACTCCAGTAACCCACACTAACACTTCAGAAACCCACACTAACACTCCAGTAACCCACACTAACACTCCAGTAACCCACACTAACACTCCAGTAAACTCCAGTAACCCACACTAACACTCCAGTAACCCACACTAACACTCCAGTAACCAACACTAACACTCCAGTAACCAACACTAACACTTCAGAAACCCACACTAACACTCCAGTAACCAACACTAACACTCCAGTAACCAACACTAACACTCCAGTAACCAACACTAACACTTCAGAAACCCACACTAACACTCCAGTAACCCACACTAACACTCAGGTAACATTAAAGGCGTCAGAATGCTTCAGTTCCGCCGAACCGAACGATGGGCTCACATACTCCCTTAAAAGACCTTCACTTGAAAAATGAGAAAAAAGTGGCAATAGTACTGTTTTGGGATGCCGTAGCCAGCATACTCTTCCTAAAATAGTCCCAATTTATCATAAAAAATTTGAAGAAATCTGTTATTAATTTTGACGCTTTTGCCGAGTTTTACATCTAAGATGTTTGTTACAGTATTTCTGAAATGAGAAAATGTGCATGAAAACGAGTCGTCTCTCATTGAATGACCAGTGTCAATGACCAGTGTTCCACGAAGGGGCATAGACTTCGGCTACCGACTTCGGCTTGCCTCAAGAAAATATTTTGTGCCCGAACAGCCCAAAAAAAAGTCCAAAACTAACAGAAACTAACAAAACTAACAGAAACTAACAAAATGTAGTCATAATATATGCACAAACTCTTCCAAACTGTTTTGGCTGAGAAGAATGTGGACACCTTAAGCTCTCTCACCTCCAACAACCTGTTAGTCAACCTCTGGTCTGTGAACCAGCAGCATGTGATGTTGCTGACTGCTCCGCTCTCTTGGAGCAGTACAGAAGGAGAGAGTTTAGGTTCCAGGAGGTCCGGTTTGACACTCGAATGACATGGGCGGAACATATTAACAGAGAAGTTGTCAAAAGAATGAACATATTGAATGTGATGCCTTGCCTGTCAGGAATGGAATGGGGGGCAGATGGAGTAGAGAGATAGAGAGATGTTGCAAACAGCAGAGTGGAACATGGTTCATACACACAGTAATATATGATATTATTATCTGTGTTGCCATGGCATTGGTTACCCTGGCAACATTAAGAGGGCAGATCTGTCATTTCTCACTGTAAATAAATATGACACACACACAAACACCAAGTCGAACACAGAACATGTAGAGAACTTCACCAACAAATCAAAATCGAGAACTGTGCATTACATTTACCCCTGAGTTGCAGCATTACGCTATGTCATCCAAACAAGCACACACACACACACACACACACACACACACACACACACACACACACACACACACACACACACACACACACACACACACACACACACACACACACACGTCATAATAGTTCTCACTTTTCATCTCGTTCTCTCGGGAATCTGACCCAGTTTGGGGATTTTCTATTTGGAGGGGCTGAGGGAAGTGGGGCTGGATCAGAGGGGGGTACAAATCAAATCAAATCAAATGTATTTATATAGCCCTTCGTACATCAGCTGATATCTCAAAGTGCTGTACAGAAACCCAGCCTAAAACCCCAAACAGCAAGCAATGCAGGTGTAGAAGCACAGTGGCAAGGAAAAACTCCCTAGAAAGGCCAAAACCTAGGAAGAAACCTAGAGGGGAACCAGGCTATGAGGGGTGACCAGTCCTCTTCTGGCTGTGCAGGGAGGAGATTATAACAGAACATGGCCAAGATGTTCAAATGTTCATAAATTACCAGCATGGTCAAATAATAGGTCTGGGACAGGTGGCACGTCCGGTGAACAGGTCAGGATTCCATAGCCGCAGGCAGAACAGTTGAAACTGGAGCAGCAGCACGGCCAGGTGGACTGGGGACAGCAAGGAGTCATCATGCCAGGTAGTCCTGAGGCATGGTCCTAGGGCTCAGGTCCTCAGAGAGAAAGAGAGAAAGAGAGAATTAGAGAGAGCATACTTAAATTCACACAGGCCACCGGATAAGACAGGAGAAGTACTCCAGATATAACAAACTGACCCTAGGCCCCCGACACATAAATTACTGCAGCATAAATACTGGAGGCTGAGACAGGAGGGGTCAGGAGACACTGTGGCTCCATCCGATGATAACCCAGGACAGTGCCAAACAGGAAGGATATAACCCCACCCACTTTGCCAAAGCACAGCCCCCACACCACTAGAGGGATATCTTCAACCACCAACTTACCATCCTGAGACAAGGCCGAGTATAGCCCACAAAGATCTCCGCCACGGCACAACCCAAGGGGGGGCGCCAACCCAGACAGGAAGATCACATCAGTGACTCAACCCACTCAAGTGACGCACCCCTCCTAGGGACGGCATGAAAGAGCACCAGTAAGCCAGTGACTCTGCCACTGTAATAGGGTTAGAGGCAGAGAATCCCCGTGGAAAGAGGGGAACCGGCCAGGCAGAGACAGCAAGGGTGGTTCGTTGCTCCAGAGCCTTTCCGTTCACCTTCACACTCCCGGGCCAGACTACACTCAATCATATGACCCACTGAAGAGATGAGTCTTCAGTAAAGACTTAAAGGTTGAGACCGAGTTTGTGTCTCTCACATGGGTAGACACACCATTCCATAAAAATTTAGCTCTATAGGAATTAGCTTAGAAATTCTAGGGACAATTAGGAGGCCTGCGTCTTGTGACTGTAGCGTACGTGTAGGTATGTACGGCAGGATCAAATCAGAGAGATAGATAGGAGCAAGCCCATGTAATGCTTTGTAGGTTAGCAGTAAAACCTTGAAATCAGCCCTTGCCTTGACAGGAAGCCAGTGTAGGGAGGCTAGCTCTGGAGTAGCTCTAGCAGCCGTATTTAGCACTAACTGAAGTTTATTTAGTGCTTTATCCGGGTAGCCGGAAAGTAGAGAAATGCAGTAGTCTAACCTAGAAGTAATAAAAGCATGGATACATTTTTCTGCATCATTTTTGGACAGAAAGCTTCAGATTTTTGCAATGTTATGTAGATGGAAAAAAGCTGTCCCCGAAACAGTCTTGATATGTTCGTCAAAAGAGAGATCAGGGTCCAGAGTAACACCGAGGTCCTTCACAGTTTTATTTGAGACGACTGTACAACTATTAAGATTAATTGTCAGATTCAACAGAAGATCTCTTTGTTTCTTGGGACCTAGAACAAGCATCTCTGTTTTGTCCGAGTTTAAAAGTAGAACGTTTGCAGCCATCCACTTCCTTATGTCTGAAACACAGGCTTCTAGCGAGGGCAATTTTGGGGCTTCACCATGTTTCATTGAAATGTACAGTTGTGTGTCATCTGCATAGCAGTGAAAATTAACATTATGTTTTCGAATGACATCCCCAAGAGGTCAAATATATAGTGAAAACAATAGTGGTCCTAAAACGGAACCTTGAGGAACACCGAAATTTACAGATGTTTTGTCAGAGGACAAACAATTCACAGAGACAAACTGATATCTTTCCGACAGATAAGATCTAAACCAGGCCAGAACTTGTCCGTGTAGACCAATTTGGGTTTCCAATCTCTCCAAAAGAATGTGGTGATCGATGGTATCAAAAGCAGCACTAAGGTCTAGGAGCACGAGGACAGATGCAGAACCTCGGTCTGATGCCATTAAAAGGTAATTTACCACCTTCACAAGTGCAGTCTCAGTGCTATATTGCGGTCTTACGGTTGGCTGTCGGTGCTGATGGATAGTGAGTGGTGGGCATAGGTTATGTGGACGCGTAAGTTCCCTGACGGAGAGATGTAACCTAGTCGGCCCTAAAGAATGTCTGTTACCACAGGGCGACAACACTGATTACTTAAGACAGGTAGGTTTGTGTGTGTGTGAGAGAGAGAGAGAGAGAGAGAGAGAGAGAGAAAGAATGTGAGTGAGTGCGGGGGCGAAAGGGAGTGTGTGTATATATTGCACGTGTGTGTGCTTGTGTATAATCTGGTGGTGTGTTGCTGTCAGTAATAAAGACGTGACCCCAGGACCTCAAATGACTGCTACGGACCAGGAAAGGAGAGGCCAACAATGCCTGCAGCGTTCTGCCTGAACGAGACAAACAGGAAACACACACCAAGGTGCCTCGTGCCTGCTGGTGCCCTTCGGTCTGAGATGCAGCAGTGTCATAAACCAGCATGCATTTCCATTAGTAGAGCTCTTTATATAACTACACTGCTCTGACTGTTGTTGCCCAACACAAAACACACTCCATTTACAGTATAGTGTGTCTGTGTGTGTTCCAGGTAGCCACGTTGTGTCTGGCAGAAGTGGTTCGTTACTTGGAACTGCTGTCTGACCAATCAAACTTCAGCTCCTTCAGCTTGACCTCAGCTTGACTCACCCAGTGCATGAGACAGGACAGTGCTGCTGTACAGGCCCTCAACCTCTTCAAGGCAAGTGTGTGTGGCTGCACAACTTAGCCGTACAGCCCTCAACAGTGACGGCATAGTGAGTAAACATGGCAGTTCCGGGTAACACCGAAGATTGTGCCCTCTCTTCTGCTGCCACCTTCATGTCTTTCCTATTACTAGAAACACTATAGTGTTGTGTGTGTGTAGATTTTTAGCTTTTCAGCTCGGGGATTCAATCTAGCAACCTTTCAGTTACTGGCCCAACGCTCTAACCACTAGGCTGACTGACTGACTGATTCTCACACACACAAGTTTGAACAGTGCTCGGCAACACTGCAGGACTGTTACCATGGGTCAGACCCCTGCCTTTCTGGTGTCACACACAATGCTGAGGGGAGGACGGCTCATAATAATGTCTGGAACGGAGCAAATGGAATGGTTTAAAACGCATGTGTTTGATGTATTTGATACCATTCCACTGATTCCTCTCCAGCCATTACCACGAGCCCATCCTCCCCAATTAAGGAGCCACCAACCTTCTGTGAAACACACTGTCGAAGATGTACACACACACACACTAACTCTCTAGCACCATCCTATGTTCTGTGAAGGCGCCAGATGCTGTAGAAGGAAGTGTTGATCTCACTGCTCAGAGACCTGCGGGCTGACTTCAAGTACAGAGAGATGATACAACAACGGATATAAACCAGGTAGAGTGTGTGTGTGTGTGTGTGTGTGTGTGGAGAACCATGAGTTCCTGGTGAAGGCGTCGTTTGACACGGTGCTCTCTGAGCTGAGGGAGAAGATGAACACACTGGAACAGCCTGCAGACGGAACAGCACAGCACATGAACTGGACACACAATTTAATAGTGTTTGTATATGTAGGTCTGGATGCTGAAGAGGAGGAGTCTGACAGCGTGTTGGGTTTTTACCTGAAGGTGACCTGTAAAGAGGAGTCTGACAGTGTGTTGGGTTTTACCTGAAGGTGACCTGTAAAGAGGAGAGGAGTCTGACAACGTGTTGGGTTTTACCTGAAGGTGACCTGTAAAGAGGAGTCTGACAGTGTGTTGGGGTTTTACCTGAAGGTGACCTGTAAAGAGGAGTCTGACAGCGTGTTGGGGTTTTACCTGAAGGTGACCTGTAAAGAGGTGAGGAGTCTGACAGCGTGTTGGGTTTTACCTGAAGGTGACCTGTAAAGAGGAGTCTGACAGCGTGTTGGGGTTTTACCTGAAGGTGACCTGTAAAGAGGAGTCTGACAGCGTGTTGGGGTTTTACCTGAAGGTGACCTGTAAAGAGGAGAGGAGTCTGACAGCGTGTTGGGTTTTACCTGAAGGTGACCTGTAAAGAGGAGTCTGACAGCGTGTTGGGGTTTTACCTGAAGGTGACCTGTAAAGAGGAGTCTGACAGCGTGTTGGGGTTTTACCTGAAGGTGACCTGTAAAGAGGAGAGGAGTCTGACAGCGTGTTGGGTTTTACCTGAAGGTGACCTGTGAAGAGGAGAGGAGTCTGACAGCGTGTTGGGTTTTACTTGAAGGTGACCTGTAAAGAGGAGTCTGACAGCGTGTTGGGGTTTTACCTGAAGGTGACCTGTAAAGAGGAGTCTGACAGCGTGTTGGGTTTTACCTGAAGGTGACCTGTAAAGAGGAGAGGAGTCTGACAGCGTGTTGGGTTTTACTTGAAGGTGACCTGTAATGAGGAGAGGAGTCTGACAGCGTGTTGGGTTTTACCTGAAGGTGACCTGTAAAGAGGAGTCTGACAGCGTGTTGGGTTTTACCTGAAGGTGACCTGTAAAGAGGAGAGGAGTCTGACAGTGTGTTGGGGTTTTACCTGAAGGTGACCTGTAAAGAGGAGTCTGACAGCGTGTTGGGTTTTACCTGAAGGTGACCTGTAAAGAGGAGTCTGACAGCGTGTTGGGGTTTTACCTGAAGGTGACCTGTAAAGAGGAGTCTGACAGTGTGTTGGGGTTTTACCTGAAGGTGACCTGTAAAGAGGAGTCTGACAGCGTGTTGGGGTTTTACCTGAAGGTGACCTGTAAAGAGGAGTCTGACAGCGTGTTGGGGTTTTACCTGAAGGTGACCTGTAAAGAGGAGAGGAGTCTGACAGCGTGTTGGGTTTTACCTGAAGGTGACCTGTAAAGAGGAGTCTGACAGCGTGTTGGGTTTTACCTGAAGGTGACCTGTAAAGAGGATTCTGACAGCGTGTTGGGGTTTTACCTGAAGGTGACCTGTAAAGAGGAGTCTGACAGCGTGTTGGGGTTTTACCTGAAGGTGACCTGTAAAGAGGAGAGGAGTCTGACAGCGTGTAGGGTTTTACCTGAAGGTGACCTGTAAAGAGGAGTCTGACAGCGTGTTGGGGTTTTACCTGAAGGTGACCTGTAAAGAGGAGTCTGACAGCGTGTTGGGGTTTTACCTGAAGGTGACCTGTAAAGAGGAGAGGAGTCTGACAGCGTGTTGGGTTTTACCTGAAGGTGACCTGTAAAGAGGACTCTGACAGCGTGTTGGGGTTTTACCTGAAGGTGACCTGTAAAGAGGAGTCTGACAGCGTGTTGGGGTTTTACCTGAAGGTGACCTGTAAAGAGGAGAGGAGTCTGACAGCGTGTTGGGTTTTACCTGAAGGTGACCTGTGAAGAGGAGAGGAGTCTGACAGCGTGTTGGGTTTTACCTGAAGGTGACCTGTAAAGAGGAGTCTGACAGCGTGTTGGGTTTTACTTGAAGGTGACCTGTAAAGAGGAGTCTGACAGCGTGTTGGGGTTTTACCTGAAGGTGACCTGTAAAGAGGAGTCTGACAGCGTGTTGGGTTTTACCTGAAGGTGACCTGTAAAGAGGAGAGGAGTCTGACAGCGTGTTGGGTTTTACTTGAAGGTGACCTGTAATGAGGAGAGGAGTCTGACAGCGTGTTGGGTTTTACTTGAAGGTGACCTGTAATGAGGAGAGGAGCCTGACAGCGTGTTGGGTTTTACCTGAAGGTGACCTGTAAAGAGGAGAGGAGTCTGACAGCGTGTTGGGTTTTACCTGAAGGTGACCTGTAAAGAGGAGTCTGACAGTGTGTTGGGGTTTTACCTGAAGGTGACCTGTAAAGAGAAGAGGAGTCTGACAGCGTGTTGGGTTTTACCTGAAGGTGACCTGTAAAGAGGAGTCTGACAGCGTGTTGGGGTTTTACCTGAAGGTGACCTGTAAAGAGGAGAGGAGTCTGACAGCGTGTTGGGTTTTACCTGAAGGTGACCTGTAAAGAGGAGTCTGACAGCGTGTTGGGTTTTTACCTTTTTTTTAAAAAAATTTAATTTTTATTTCACCTTTATTTAACCGGGTAGGCTAGTTGAGAACACCTTTATTTAACCAGGTAGGCTAGTTGAGAACACCTTTATTTAACCAGGTAGGCTAGTTGAGAACACCTTTATTTAACCAGGTAGGCTAGTTGAGAACAAGTTCTCATTTGCAACTGCGACCTGGCCAAGATAAAGCATAGCAGTGTGAGCATACAACAAAGAGTTACACATGGAGTAAACAATTAACAAGTCAATAACACAGTAGAAAACAAAGGGGGGGTCTATATACAATGTGTGCAAAAGGCATGAGGAGGTAGGCAAATAATTACAATTTTGCAGATTAACACTGGAGTGATAAAAGATCAGATGGTCATGTACAGGTAGAGATATTGGTGTGCAGAAGAGCAGAAAAGTAAATAAATAAAAACAGTATGGGGATGAGGTAGGTGAAAAGGGTGGGCTATTTACCAATAGACTATGTACAGCTGCAGCGATCGGTTAGCTGCTCAGATAGCTGATGTTTGAAGTTGGTGAGGGAGATGAAAGTCTCCAACTTCAGCGATTTTTGCAATTCGTTCCAGTCACAGGCAGCAGAGTACTGGAACGAAAGGCGGCCAAATGAGGTGTTGGCTTTAGGGATGATCAGTGAGATACACCTGCTGGAGCGCGTGCTACGGATGGGTGTTGCCATCGTGACCAGTGAGCTGAGATAAGGCGGAGCTTTACCTAGCATAGACTTGTAGATGACCTGGAGCCAGTGGGTCTGGCGACGAATATGTAGCGAGGGCCAGCCGACTAGAGCATACAAGTCGCAGTGGTGGGTGGTATAAGGTGCTTTAGTGACAAAACGGATGGCACTGTGATAGACTGCATCCAGTTTGCTGAGTAGAGTGTTGGAAGCCATTTTGTAGATGACATCGCCGAAGTCGAGGATCGGTAGGATAGTCAGTTTTACTAGGGTAAGCTTGGCGGCTTGAGTGAAGGAGGCTTTGTTGCGGAATAGAAAGCCGACTCTTGATTTGATTTTCGATTGGAGATGTTTGATATGAGTCTGGAAGGAGAGTTTGCAGTCTAGCCAGACACCTAGGTACTTATAGACGTCCACATATTCTAGGTCGGAACCATCCAGGGTGGTGATGCTAGTCGGGCATGCAGGTGCAGGCAGCGACCGGTTGAAAAGCATGCATTTGGTTTTACTAGCGTTTAAGAGCAGTTGGAGGCCACGGAAGGAGTGTTGTATGGCATTGAAGCTTGTTTGGAGGTTAGATAGCACAGTGTCCAAAGACGGGCCGAAAGTATATAGAATGGTGTCGTCTGCGTAGAGGTGGATCAGGGAATCGCCCGCAGCAAGAGCAACATCATTGATATACACAGAGAAAAGAGTCGGCCCGAGAATTGAACCCTGTGGCACCCCCATAGAGACTGCCAGAGGACCGGACAGCATGCCCTCCGATTTGACACACTGAACTCTGTCTGCAAAGTAATTGGTGAACCAGGCAAGGCAGTCATCCGAAAAACCGGGGCTACTGAGTCTGCCGATAAGAATATGGTGATTGACAGAGTCGAAAGCCTTGGCAAGGTCGATGAAGACGGCTGCACAGTACTGTCTTTTATCGATGGCGGTTATGATGTCGTTTAGTACCTTGAGTGTGGCTGAGGTGCACCCATGACCGGCTCGGAAACCAGATTGCACAGCGGAGAAGGTACGGTGGGATTCGAGATGGTCAGTGACCTGTTTGTTGACTTGGCTTTCGAAGACCTTAGATAGGCAGGGCAGGATGGATATAGGTCTGTAACAGTTTGGGTCCAGGGTGTCTCCCCCTTTGAAGAGGGGGATGACTGCGGCAGCTTTCCAATCCTTGGGGATCTCAGACGAGATGAAAGAGAGGTTGAACAGGCTGGTAATAGGGGTTGCGACAATGGTGGCAGATAGTTTCAGAAATAGAGGGTCCAGATTGTCAAGCCCAGCTGATTTGTACGGGTCCAGGTTTTACCTGAAGGTGACCTGTAAAGAGGAGTCTGACAGCGTGTTGGGGTTTTACCTGAAGGTGACCTGTAAAGAGGAGAGGAGTCTGACAGCGTGTTGGGTTTTACCTGAAGGTGACCTGTGAAGAGGAGAGGAGTCTGACAGCGTGTTGGGTTTTACCTGAAGGTGACCTGTAAAGAGGAGTCTGACAGCGTGTTGGGTTTTACTTGAAGGTGACCTGTAAAGAGGAGTCTGACAGCGTGTTGGGGTTTTACCTGAAGGTGACCTGTAAAGAGGAGTCTGACAGCGTGTTGGGTTTTACCTGAAGGTGACCTGTAAAGAGGAGAGGAGTCTGACAGCGTGTTGGGTTTTACTTGAAGGTGACCTGTAATGAGGAGAGGAGTCTGACAGCGTGTTGGGTTTTACTTGAAGGTGACCTGTAATGAGGAGAGGAGCCTGACAGCGTGTTGGGTTTTACCTGAAGGTGACCTGTAAAGAGGAGAGGAGTCTGACAGCGTGTTGGGTTTTACCTGAAGGTGACCTGTAAAGAGGAGAGGAGTCTGACAGCGTGTTGGGTTTTACCTGAAGGTGACCTGTAAAGAGGAGTCTGACAGCGTGATGGGTTTTACCTGAAGGTGACCTGTAAAGAGGAGAGGAGTCTGACAGCGTGTTGGGTTTTACCTGAAGGTGACCTGTAAAGAGGAGTCTGACAGCGTGTTGGGTTTTACCTGAAGGTGACCTGTGAAGAGGAGAGGAGTCTGACAGCGTGTTGGGTTTTACCTGAAGGTGACCTGTAAAGAGGAGACTGACAGCGTGTTGGGTTTTACCTGAAGGTGACCTGTAAAGAGGAGAGGAGTCTGACAACGTGTTGGGTTTTACCTGAAGGTGACCTGTAAAGAGGAGTCTGACAGTGTGTTGGGGTTTTACCTGAAGGTGACCTGTAAAGAGGAGTCTGACAGTGTGTTGGGGTTTTACCTGAAGGTGACCTGTAAAGAGGAGTCTGACAGCGTGTTGGGTTTTACTTGAAGGTGACCTGTAAAGAGGAGTCTGACAGCGTGTTGGGTTTTACCTGAAGGTGACCTGTGAAGAGGAGAGGAGTCTGACAGCGTGTTGGGTTTTACCTGAAGGTGACCTGTAAAGAGGAGACTGACAGCGTGTTGGGTTTTACCTGAAGGTGACCTGTAAAGAGGAGAGGAGTCTGACAGCGTGTTGGGGTTTTACCTGAAGGTGACCTGTAAAGAGGAGAGGAGTCTGACAGCGTGTTGGGTTTTACCTGAAGGTGACCTGTGAAGAGGAGAGGAGTCTGACAGCGTGTTGGGTTTTACCTGAAGGTGACCTGTAAAGAGGAGACTGACAGCGTGTTGGGTTTTACCTGAAGGTGACCTGTAAAGAGGAGAGGAGTCTGACAGCGTGTTGGGTTTTACCTGAAGGTGACCTGTAAAGAGGAGAGGAGTCTGACAGCGTGTTGGGTTTTACCTGAAGGTGACCTGTAAAGAGGAGACTGACAGCGTGTTGGGTTTTACCTGAAGGTGACCTGTAAAGAGGAGAGGAGTCTGACAGCGTGTTGGGTTTTTACCTGAAGGTGACCTGTAAAGAGGAGAGGAGTCTGACAGCGTGTTGGGTTTTACCTGAAGGTGACCTGTGAAGAGGAGAGGAGACTGACAGCGTGTTGGGTTTTACCTGAAGGTGACCTGTAAAGAGGAGAGGAGTCTGACAGCGTGTTGGGTTTTACCTGAAGGTGACCTGTGAAGAGGAGAGGAGTCTGACAGCGTGTTGGGTTTTACCTGAAGGTGACCTGTAAAGAGGAGAGGAGTCTGACAGCGTGTTGGGTTTTACCTGAAGGTGACCTGTAAAGAGGAGAGGAGTCTGACAGCGTGTTGGGTTTTACCTGAAGGTGACCTGTAAAGAGGAGAGTAGTCTGACAGCGTGTTGGGTTTTACCTGAAGGTGACCTGTGAAGAGGAGAGGAGTCTGACAGCGTGTTGGGTTTTACCTGAAGGTGACCTGTAAAGAGGAGAGGAGTCTGACAGCGTGTTGGGTTTTACCTGAAGGTGACCTGTAAAGAGGAGAGGAGTCTGACAGCGTGTTGGGTTTTACCTGAAGGTGACCTGTAAAGAGGAGAGGAGTCTGACAGCGTGTTGGGTTTTACCTGAAGGTGACCTGTAAAGAGGAGAGGAGTCTGACAGCGTGTTGGGTTTTACCTGAAGGTGACCTGTAAAGAGGAGAGGAGTCTGACAGCGTGTTGGGTTTTACCTGAAGGTGACCTGTAAAGAGGAGAGGAGTCTGACAGCGTGTTGGGTTTTACCTGAAGGTGACCTGTAAAGAGGAGAGGAGTCTGACAGCGTGTTGGGTTTTACCTGAAGGTGACCTGTAAAGAGGAGTCTGACAGCATGTTGGGTTTTACCTGAAGGTGACCTGTAAAGAGGAGAGGAGTCTGACAGCGTGTTGGGTTTTACCTGAAGGTGACCTGTAAAGAGGAGAGGAGTCTGACAGCGTGTTGGGGTTTTACCTGAAGGTGACCTGTAAAGAGGAGAGGAGTCTGACAGCGTGTTGGGTTTTACCTGAAGGTGACCTGTAAAGAGGAGAGGAGTCTGACAGCGTGTTGGGTTTTACCTGAAGGTGACCTGTAAAGAGGAGAGGAGTCTGACAGCGTGTTGGGTTTTACCTGAAGGTGACCTGTAAAGAGGAGAGGAGTCTGACAGCGTGTTGGGTTTTACCTGAAGGTGACCTGTAAAGAGGAGAGGAGTCTGACAGCGTGTTGGGTTTTACCTGAAGGTGACCTGTAAAGAGGAGAGGAGTCTGACAGCGTGTTGGGTTTTACCTGAAGGTGACCTGTAAAGAGGAGAGGAGTCTGACAGCGTGTTGGGTTTTACCTGAAGGTGACCTGTAAAGAGGAGAGGAGTCTGACAGCGTGTTGGGTTTTACCTGAAGGTGACCTGTAAAGAGGAGAGGAGTCTGACAGCGTGTTGGGGTTTTACCTGAAGGTGACCTGTAAAGAGGAGAGGAGTCTGACAGCGTGTTGGGGTTTTACCTGAAGGTGACCTGTAAAGAGGAGAGGAGTCTGACAGCGTGTTGGGTTTTACCTGAAGGTGACCTGTAAAGAGGAGAGGAGTCTGACAGCGTGTTGGGTTTTACCCGAAGGTGACCTGTAAAGAGGAGAGGAGTCTGACAGCGTGTTGGGTTTTACCTGAAGGTGACCTGTAAAGAGGAGAGGAGTCTAAGCAACAATAAGTTCCCTATGCTGGACGTACAGAAGAACAGAGTCCGGTTCAGCAACAGGTCTGTCGCAATATGATCACTTTCTGTGTGTGTGTGTGTGTGTGTGTGTGTGCAGTCAGCTGAGTTCTCTGAATGAGGAGTATGAGGCTCACAATGCCATCGCCTCGGGTGAGAACAAACACACACTCTGCAACTTCTTATCAGTACAATTTTAATTAGAATTAGAGATCCATGTAGGAATTGAATTTCTAAATATTTCCTGTTGCCCCCCCCCTTTAAACTATGTCCTTTGACCTCCCCAGGCTATGTGGACTCCCTGCAGTCGTTGAGTGATGTCGTCGCCCAGCTGGATGCAGTGATCGGCTTCTCTGTGGCCTCTATTTCCACCCCATCCCCTACACCAGGCCTCCTGGCTGTGGACTGCAGGGGTCTAGAGCTCCAACAGGCCATGCCCACCCTGCCTGGAGTCAAGACACAGCCTTCATAGAGCAGAGCTTATACAGTGCCGTCAGAAAGTATTCAGACCTCTTGACCATTTTCACATTTTGTTACTTTACAGCATTATTTTAAAATTGATTACAATTGTTTTTTTTTCTCAATCTAAACACAATACTCCATAATGACAAAGCTAAATCAGCTTGGCCGGGCAGTTTCTATACATTTTTGCTCATTTATAAAAATTGGCTGTGTGCTTAGGGTGTTGTCTTGTTGGAAGAAAAACCTTCGCCCCAGTCTGAGGTCCTGAGGCTTCTGGAGCAGGTTTTCATCAAGGATCTCTCTGTACTTTGCTTCGTTTATCTTTCCCTCAATCCTGACTAGTCTCCCAGTCCTGCGGTTGTTAGAGATGGTGCCAGGTTTCCTCCAAACATGACGATTGGCATTCAGGCCAAAGAGTTCAATCTTGCTTTCATCAGACCAGAGGTTCTTGTTTCTCATGGTCTGAGAGTCTTTTGGTGCCTTTTGGCAAACTCCAAACGGGCTGTCATGTGCCTTTTTTTACTAAGGAGTGGCTTCCGTCTGGCCATTCTACCATAAAGGCCTGATTAGTGGAGTGCTGCAGAGATGGTTGTCCTTCTGGAAGGTTCTCCCATCTCCACAGAGGAATTTTGGATCTCTGTCAGAGTGAAAATCGGGTTCTTGGTCACCTCCCTGACCAAGGCCCTTCTCTCCGATTGCTCAGTTTGGCCGGGCAGCCAGCTCTAGGAAGAGTCTTGGTGGTTCCAAACTTCTTCCATTTAAGAATGATGGAGGCCACTGTGTTCTTGGGGACCTTCAATGCTGCAGAAATATTTTGGTACCCTTCCTAAAATCTGTGCCTCGACAAAATCCTGTTTCGGAGCTCTACGGATAATTCCTTCGACCTCATGGCTTAGTTTTTGCTCTGACACAAACTGTGTGACCGTATATACAGGTGTGTGCCTTTCCAAATCATGTCCAATCAATGTAACAAAATGTGGAAAAAGTCAAAAGTCTGAATACTTTCCGAATGCACCGTATATCATCACACACACAGTGCTCTGTTTGCCTGTGTGTAGAAGATGGGGGTGAACTACATGAACATCTTGGCCATGTTCTGTTATAATCTCCACCCGGCACAGCCAGAAGAGGACTGGCCACCCCACATAGCCTGGTTCCTCTCTAGGTTTCTTCCTAGGTTTTGGCCTTTCTAGGGAGTTTTTCCTAGCCACCGTGCTTCTACACCTGCATTGCTTGCTGTTTGGGGTTTTAGGCTGGGTTTCTGTACAGCACTTTGAGATATCAGCTGATGTACGAAGGGCTATATCAATAATTTTGATTTGATTTGATGAATGTCGAATGTTTGATATGAGGTGACAATACAGAATATCACCTTTTATTTGAGGGTATTGTCATCTCTGATTTACCATTTAGAAATGAAAGCACTTTATGTATCTAGTCCCCCCATTTGAAGGTGTCATAAGTATTTGAACAAATTTCACTTACAGTGTACTAATGTAGTCAACAGTTTTTAGTATTTGGTCCCATATTCCTAGGACATAATGACTACATCAAGCTTGTGACTCTACAAAGTTGTTGGATGCATTTACAGCTTGTTTTGGATTATGTGTTGTCCAATCGGAAGTGAATGGTGAATACTGTGGCAGGTAGCCTCGTGGTTAGAGCGTTGGGCCAGTAACCGAAAGGTTGCTTGATCGAATCCCCGAGTTGACAAGGTAAAAATCTGTAGTTCTGTCCCTGAGCAAGGCAGTTAAACAACTGTTCTCCAGGCACCGTGGATGTCGTTAAGGCAGCCCCCCACACCTCTCTGATTCAGAGGGGTTTGGTTAAATGTGCAAGACACATTTCAGTTGAAGGCATTCAGTTGTACAACTGACTAATATATTGTCATTTTGTAGTCACTTTTATTGCAAGTAAGATTAAAAGGTGGTTGTGAAAACTTCTACATGAATGTGGATGTTACCATGATTATGGATAATCCTGAATTAATTGTGAATGATGAGTGCAAATGTTAGAGGGACAATGATAACCCCCCCCAAAACAATTGCTAATCTTCCCCATTATTGGTAAAGAGTTTAGCATGCTTTGGTGTATAGACCCTTTATTGAACAAAACAGAACCCAAAACACAACTGCATCCAAGGAGTTTGTAGTCACATTGTTGATGTAGTCATTGCGTGCTAGGAATATGGTATGTTTCAAAGCCAATTGCTCCTTTGGCCACCTTTCCTTCCAGTTCTCTGCTGCCAATGATTGGAACGAACTGCAAAAATCACTAAAGCTGGAGACTCATATCTCCCTCACTAACTTTAAGCACCAGCTGTCAGAGCAGCTCACAGATCACTGCACCTGTACATAGCGCATCTGTAAACAGCCCATCCAACTACCTCATCCCCATACTGTTATTTATTGTTTTGCTCCTTTGCACCCCAGTATCTCGACTTGCACATTCAGCTTCTGCACATCTATCACTCCAGTGTTTAATTGCTAAATTGTAATTATTTCACCACTATGGCCTATTTATTGCCTTACTTCCCTTATCTTACCTCATTTGCACACATTGTATATATACTTTTTCTATTGTGTTATTGACTTTGTTTGTTTATTCCATGTGTAACTCTGTGTTGTTTGTGCCGCACTGCTTTGCTTTATCTTGGCCAGGTCACAGTTGTAAATGAGAACTTGTTCTCAACTAGGCCACTTGGTTAAATAATGGTAAAATAAAATAAAACAATTTAAAATAGGACCAAATAATGTTGACTACTTTGGTGCACTCAGTGAAATTTGTCTAAATACTTGACGTCTTCAAAATGTGGGGGGACTAGATCTACAGTGCTTAAATAGTGCTTAAATTTCAAAACGGTAAAACAGACATGTATTAATATGCTCTCAAATAAAAGATGACCTGATATAAAACATTTAATCGCAAATCCAAAATGCTGGAGGATAGAGCCAAATTAAATCATTTAGCTTCACTGTCCAAATACATACACATTGCAGTGTATGTAGCTCATTGGCTTGTAGTTCCTAACTTCCTAATACTCTCTCTCCATAGCTCATTGGCTTGTAGTTACTCCAACTTCCTAATACACTCTCTCTCCATAGCTCATTGGCTTGTAGTTACTCCAACTTCCTAATACACTCTCTCTCTCCAGGAGGGAGGATTGTTCCAGTCGTTTCAAGAGGGGTAATCTCTGCCGGCCGCCACCACTACTGACCAGGAGGTAAAGGTGGAGCTTAAAGCCATTAAGGTGGAGGTTGACCATAACACATCAGTGAGCTCCAATGCAAGTTCAGACCTTCTACAGGAGTTGCAGCACATGATCCGTTTTCCTTTTCTGCGTAGTCTTTCCTCACCATTTTTCTAGTTTCATAAAACATGTAACCATGTTTCCAATAAAAAAATCCTGTTCAACATTTTGAAATCGTTCTGTATTTTCCTTTGGACATTAATGCTGGTTGCATGAATAAACCCTTTACCTCTCAGCCGAGACGCCAGATCTCTGGAGAGATCAACATCCCGAGGACACTAAGCATCTTTGGAGCATATTACATGGCAGTTCAAATTGGAAGAAACAATTGAGGAACAGTCTCCTTTATACACACGAATAAAAGTTGAGTAAATCATAAACAAATCTTTCGCTTTCACACGAAGTTTAAGTTATAAATAACGTTAGTGTGATTTGACACGTGCATAATTCATAAACAAACCTGAGTGTGAGAACATTTTAGCCTGGCTGACGCGAGAGAGCAGTGACACACTGGTCTGGTCAGGAGTCCGTTGTTGGTGCAATATTCGCACACAACTTTACTTGAGCTTTGATTGGATTTTAGTTTGTTGTTACCAAATGTTGTATAGCAAGGGAGGCTGGTGGGAGCACAGGCTCGTTGTAAATGGGTAGGACGTAATCAAATCAATCGTAAAAATCAGACACACCGCTGATCTAATAGTTTTATTTTCTTACAAACGACCAGTTTCCCGTCTTCTTTTTTTTTTTCTTCCTAGGAAATGAAACCCTTTTTGAATTCATACTAGCATCTACATAATGGTTGTATTAATACTTCACAATATATTAAGTCTAGGGTTGTGTCCCCCTGGTCAGACGTTATTGATGCGTGCCAGATCTTATGCCTGGGAAGGTATTTTACGCATCAAATTAACCACATATGTAATAGCAATCTGGTTCCCGACAGCACAGTCGACGACGTGGCACGCAGCGTCTGAGCAGGGGCAAACGACCTTGATGTTATGGTACACATGCATACGATCCAGGCTGTATGAGGAGCCACAGTCACCAGAATACAAAGACAGAAAAACGAAGGGGGGAGAGAATAGTAGAGGGAGAGATCAGGGTAAGGAAGAGAGAGGGGGAAGTAGGGAGGGAGGAGAGGGAACAAGAAGGGGAGAGAATATGAGAGGGCACTGCAGAACGACTCCTCTGTCCCAGTTTGAAAAAGGCCCGACGCCCCGTATCTGACTCTCTCCAGAAACACGGACTGCATATGAACACAACCATACACATGCACACTTCCAACAAACACACACACAATCTTCCACCAGTCCTACATCTACTAGCCTGGAGAGAGTCTTTAGTGTTAAACGTGATTCTCTTTCACAGAAAGAACAAATCCACTGGGACATTAACAGCTACTGCAGCAAGCCTGGGGTCAACACGACAAACATTTATAATTATAATATATAATAATAAAAAGACATTCAAATACAGTAAGATTTTTTGCTTGTAAATACAAAACTACATGAGAAAGCATTAAAATAATATCTGTTGATCAGAATAACATATTATAAAAGCAGAGGTGCTTGATCAAAGTCCCTCTCTTCCATTAGCAGTACATATGTATATATCAGCCATCCACTGCCTAGTAACAGATGTCTCTGAACAGGAAGCGCTTTCTCAGTGGGTGGGGCTAAATCTCCTTTCTTCCTGTCTTGGGAGGAAGTTCGATTCCCAGGATCCTGGAGAGTCGCCGAGAGGTGAGGGGTCACAGGCGAAGGAAGTCTCATTGGCCACTCCGACATTATCCGAGTAGCCACTTCCCTACCCTCTCCACACTCACTCTCCATCCTCTACCTGGCCATTTGGCGTCCAGAGATGCAATGGTGAGAATCTCATGTGGCCGAGTCCGTTTCTCAACACAGTACACCAGAGGCTAATCCAGACCAGACCAGTCAAATTCAGACCAGCTTCATAGTTCCCTTTAGAAGAGACTCCCAAGTGCATCACTGTCTCAGTCCCTCGCTGAATCTCAGGGTTCCTCAATGCCAGTCCCTGCTGAAAACACTGTGTTCAGTCTCTCTGGCTCCCTATGGCCAGCGTGTGTGAGTGGTGTATATGTCTGTGTGTGCGCGCGCATATATATGAGTGTGTTATGAATGTGTGTTATGTAGTGTGTGTATGTAGATTATAGGGGGTGTGTTTATGTAGTGTGTGTGTACATGTGATGTGTGTGTGTTCAGTTGTGTTGCAGCGTGTTGGACTCTATGGGCGGGGCTGAGTCGTAAAGTGTGTCCGTGTCGTGTGTGGGTTCTCCAGCCAGAGTACAGGGGTTGGACAGAGTTCCCGCTCCACAGTCACAGAAAAACCTAGAGAGAGAGATGGGGGGGGGGGGGGGGGGGGTCATGGATTACAGGACAGGGCGTGAGAGAAAGAAAGACCCAAAACATAATGAAAACATGAATCGAAAAAGATTATTGTCGAAAACTAGTTCTGACAGTCCTTCAATTCTTCTGAAACAAAACGCCACAAGTGGGACCATCTAGTTGGTAGTAAACGGTTGGTATGGGCTACTCACCTATCGTGCCGTATAAACTCCACGTCGTGTCCTTGGTGACACTTCTTGATGCAGTTCACACAGATGGCGTTCCGGTCTGTCGTATTGCAGGTGTGACACCTGGACACACACAGGTCAAAGAAAACATCAGTGGAGTAACTGCTGTGTACTTGTAGTCGTGCATGGGCTGGTGTGTGTACTTGTAGAAGGCGTGCATGGGCTGGTGTGTGTACTTGTAGAAGGCGTGCATGGGCTGGTGTGTGTACTTGTAGAAGTCGTGCATGGGCTGGTGTGTGTACTTGTAGAAGTCGTGCATGGGCTGGTGTGTGTACTTGTAGAAGTCTGGTGTGTGTGTACTTGTAGAAGTCGTGCACGGGCTGGTGTGTGTACTTGTAGAAGTCGTGCATGGGCTGGTGTGTGTACTTGTAGGAGTCGTGCATGGGTTGGTGTGTGTACTTGTAGAAGTCGTGCATGGGCTGGTGTGTGTACTTGTAGAAGTCTGGTGTGTGTACTTGTAGAAGGCGTGCATGGGCTGGTGTGTGTACTTGTAGGAGTCGTGCATGGGCTGGTGTGTGTACTTGTAGAAGTCTGGTGTGTGTACTTGTAGAAGTCATGCATGGGCTGGTGTGTGTACTTGTAGGAGTCGTGCATGGGTTGGTGTGTGTACTTGTAGAAGTCGTGCATGGGCTGGTGTGTGTACTTGTAGAAGTCTGGTGTGTGTACTTGTAGAAGGCGTGCATGGGCTGGTGTGTGTACTTGTAGGAGTCGTGCATGGGCTGGTGTGTGTACTTGTAGAAGTCTGGTGTGTGTACTTGTAGAAGGCGTGCATGGGCTGGTGTGTGTGTACTTGTAGAAGTCTGGTGTGTGTGTACTTGTAGAAGTCTGGTGTGTGTGTACTTGTAGAAGTCTGGTGTGTGTGTACTTGTAGAAGTCTGGTGTGTGTGTACTTGTAGAAGTCGTGCATGGGCTGGTGTGTGTACTTGTAGGAGTCGTGCATGGGCTGGTGTATGTACTTGTAGAAGTCGTGCATGGGCTGGTGTGTGTACTTGTAGAAGTCGTGCATGGGCTGGTGTGTGTACTTGTAGGAGTCGTGCATGGGTTGGTGTGTGTACTTGTAGGAGTCGTGCATGGGTTGGTGTGTGTACTTGTAGAAGTCGTGCATGGGCTGGTGTGTGTGTACTTGTAGAAGTCTGGTGTGTGTGTACTTGTAGAAGTCTGGTGTGTGTGTACTTGTAGAAGTCTGGTGTGTGTGTACTTGTAGAAGTCGTGCATGGGCTGGTGGGTGTACTTGTAGGAGTTGTGCATGGGCTGGTATGTGTACTTGTAGGAGTCGTGCATGGGCTGGTGTGTGTACCTGTAAAAGTCATGCATGGGGTAGGAGGTGTAGCTGGAGATCTTGTAGAGGCATTGTCCTCTGCTCACAGCTTTCTCTATGGCGTCCTGGTTATTCATTATCTTATTATCTGGAAGAGAGGCGGAACAGAGGATGAGAGCCTGTCCACTTGATAGACATTCCCAAAAGATCACATACCCAGAGAGTGCAGTGACCAAGAACCTTTTTCTATACAGTCTAAGCCAGCCATAGTCACTGCGCGTCTCACGGCAACCCTATTGGCGTCTCTCTGCAACAATCTGAATGAATGTGTTGTGCAAGTTATTATTCAGTCAGCTGAATGTGCTGCTTAATTAGTACATCGAACCATGGTTACGCCAGTAACCTCTAGTATCCACTATTAGCAGCTGGGACAAACACAGATAATATTCCTAGGAATTTGACTAGAGCTGTTGAACAGAGTATGACCCCATTCCTGAAAGCAGAGACTCTCAGGAACACATACGTGTCTTCTGTTTCCATCTACGACGAACACAAGCTGTGTAGGACTCGTTAGAAGGGAGAGTGATGAATCTGCGCAGAATGACTGGGGGAAATGAACTGATTAAAACCATATACTTCCTTCAGACTGAAATCTAACAAATATCTTTGAGCTATAACTTTTGAGATAATGGCAATAAGGCCATATTCAAAAGATTCATCAAATTATTTAGTAACATTTGCGTCTAATAGCCAAGTGTCCTACAATGGAGAATGAAATAGCTTGTTTGTCCATGTTAATTAGTATCTATAAATATCATGTGTGAATTCATTTGAATTCTTGCCCCCCCCAACCCCCTTTCTCCGACGGGTAGCCTAGGGTGGCTCGCCCAGCGAGGTTGTTTCACAAGTGGCTACTTCAGAAATACACTGACTACCACTGGTCTGGCCTGTTAGCGCTATATTACCCTACCCTGTTAGCGCTAGGTACCTTTCATGGTGACGTTCACCCCCGAAGCGAGGAACAGGCCTCCGAAACGGTTGTTGAAGATCTGGTTCCCCTCCAGAGTTGCAGTGGCGTGGTTGGTTATCTCGATACCTGAGACAGGAAATGACATCCTCAACACAGGTGACGGATGACCAGTAGGTTACAGTATTGACCAGTCAGGACAGTAAAGTTGATGTAAAATGTTGACACATGGGCAGCTCACCTGCAGCAAAACCGTCAAAGATGCGGTTCTTGCGGAGCACCGGGTGGCTGTTGGTGCTGATGAGGACCCCTGCCTGGGCGTTCCTGAAGATATCGTTCTCCTCCAGAAGACCTCTCCCTCCGTTGAAGATACAGATGCCTCCGTCTCTCCCGTCGTGAATCTTGTTGCGCCGCAGCGTGGGGTTGCTGTCCGTCTTAATCCACACGCCCGCCATGGCGTTGTCGAAGATCTCATTGTCCTCGATGAAACCCAGACCGGAGTTGTAGACCAGGATGCCTCCGTTCTGTCCTCCCCAGATCTTGTTGCGTCGGATCTTGGGGTTGCTGCCCGTCCTATAGATAACCAACAGTGTTAGTAAAACCGCTATCTAACATTAGTCACACGGTATGGTGCGCACCGCGTGTCCTGCGTTGGACTGGCGTGTGAGGAGGCAGGACGTACCGTATTTGAACGCCGGAGTACATGTGATTGTAGATGTCGTTGTCTTCCAACACCCCATGGCCGTTGTCATAGAAATACACGCCAACCTGAGAGGGAGGAAGGGCGTTAGGTTGGACTGATGAACCTAACGAGACAGGCCTCCAATTCTCACAGGATACAAGAATATCCCTTATGTATTTGTTCTTCCAATGATAACGGTGAGAGAATGAGTGTGGGCTGTGTGTTACCTGTTTGCCGCTGTGGATGCGGTTCCTGCGGAGGACAGGTGTGCTGCCGGTGGTCACCCAGACTCCTGCCAGCGTGTTGCTGTACACCTCGTTCTCCTCGATCACACCCTGGCCCTTCTCATGCTGAACACACACAACATTTAGCAACATCTCCTGAGACGCACAAGTCCAAGGATCTATATGAGAAAAATGATTTGAAGAGTGTGTGTGTGTTTACCACGTAGATGCCGCCGTGCTGTCCGTCGTGGATCTTGTTATGGCGTACAATTGGGCAGCTGTTGGTTCTGATTTGGATTCCTGCCAGAGCGTTGCCATGGATATCGTTCCCCTCGATCAGGCCACGCCCATCGCCAAATATGTACACGCCCCCTTGGTTACCATTAAAGATTGCATTACCCCTAGAGACGGACAGAACGTCAACAAACAGCCCATAATACTGAGAGAGGGGTTAGTGTCTATAATTTCATAGAGTAGTTTTATGTGTGTGTGTTTCCTGCATCGTAGTGCAACTATGTGTGTGTGTGTAACAGTATTGTAGGGTTACTGTGTGTGTGTGTAACAGTATTGTAGGGTTACTGTGTGTGTGTGTGTAACAGTATTGTAGGGGTGTGTGTGTAACAGTATTGTAGGGTTACTGTGTGTGTGTGTAACAGTATTGTAGGGGTGTGTGTGTAACAGTATTGTAGGGTTACTGTGTGTGTGTGTAACAGTATTGTAGGGGTGTATGTGTAACAGTATTGTAGGGGTGTGTGTGTAACAGTATTGTAGGGTTACTGTGTGTGTGTGTGTAACAGTATTGTAGGGGTGTGTGTGTAACAGTATTGTAGGGGGGTGTGTGTGTGTGTGTAACAGTATTGTAGGGGTGTATGTGTAACAGTATTGTAGGGTTACTGTGTGTGTGTAACAGTATTGTAGGGGTGTATGTGTAACAGTATTGTAGGGTTACTGTGTGTGTGTGTAACAGTATTGTAGGGGTGTGTGTGTAACAGTATTGTAGGGTTACTGTGTGTGTGTAACAGTATTGTAGGGGTGTATGTGTAACAGTATTGTAGGGTTACTGTGTGTGTGTAACAGTATTGTAGGGGTGTGTGTGTAACAGTATTGTAGGGGTGTGTGTGTGTGTGTGTGTAACAGTATTGTAGGGGTGTGTGTGTGTGTGTGTGTAACAGTATTGTAGGGGTGTGTGTGTGTGTGTGTAACAGTATTGTAGGGGTGTGTGTGTGTGTGTAACAGTATTGTAGGGTTACTGTGTGTGTGTGTAACAGTATTGTAGGGTTACTGTGTGTGTGTGTAACAGTATTGTAGGGGTGTATGTGTAACAGTATTGTAGGGGTGTATGTGTAACAGTATTGTAGGGGTGTGTGTGTAACAGTATTGTAGGGTTACTGTGTGTGTGTGTGTGTAACAGTATTGTAGGGGTGTGTGTGTAACAGTATTATAGGGGGGTGTGTGTGTGTGTGTAACAGTATTGTAGGGGTGTATGTGTAACAGTATTGTAGGGTTACTGTGTGTGTGTAACAGTATTGTAGGGGTGTATGTGTAACAGTATTGTAGGGTTACTGTGTGTGTGTGTAACAGTATTGTAGGGGTGTGTGTGTAACAGTATTGTAGGGTTACTGTGTGTGTGTAACAGTATTGTAGGGGTGTATGTGTAACAGTATTGTAGGGTTACTGTGTGTGTGTAACAGTATTGTAGGGGTGTGTGTGTAACAGTATTGTAGGGGTGTGTGTGTGTGTGTGTGTAACAGTATTGTAGGGGTGTGTGTGTGTGTGTGTAACAGTATTGTAGGGGTGTGTGTGTGTGTGTAACAGTATTGTAGGGGTGTGTGTGTGTGTGTAACAGTATTGTAGGGTTACTGTGTGTGTGTGTAACAGTATTGTAGGGGTGTATGTGTAACAGTATTGTAGGGGTGTGTGTGTGTGTGTAACAGTATTGTAGGGTTACTGTGTGTGTGTGTAACAGTATTGTAGGGGTGTATGTGTAACAGTATTGTAGGGGTGTGTGTGTGTGTGTAACAGTATTGTAGGGGTGTGTGTGTGTGTGTAACAGTATTGTAGGGGTGTGTGTGTGTGTGTAACAGTATTGTAGGGGTGTGTGTGTGTAACAGTATTGTAGGGGTGTGTGTGTAACAGTATTGTAGGGGTGTGTGTGTGTAACAGTATTGTAGGGGTGTGTGTGTGTATGTAACAGTATTGTAGGGGTGTGTGTGTGTATGTAACAGTATTGTAGGGGTGTGTGTGTGTATGTAACAGTATTGTAGGTGTGTGTGTGTATGTAACAGTATTGTAGGTGTGTGTGTGTATGTAACAGTATTGTAGGTGTGTATGTGTAACAGTATCGTAGGGTTACTATGCATGTGTAACAGTATTGTAGGTGTGTGTGTGTAACAGTATTGTAGGGGTGTGTGTACCGTATCGTAGGGTCGCTGTTGGAGGTGATCCAGACTCCAGCGAAGTTGTTGGCGTAGATCTTGTTTTCTATAAACTGTCCCCGTCCTTTCTCATGCACATAGATGCCCCCTGTCTGGCCATGGTGGATCTCACAGCGAACCACTGTAGGGTTGGCATACGCCTTCACCTCAAAGCCTGCTATACGATTCCTGTGGATGTTACAACTCTCAAAATAACCCTGAGGGGAGAGAGATACTGTCAGCATTGCAATGTACAGCACCAATGTAAAAACCTGGGAAATGGTGGGTGAGAGGTTATAGGTCAGTGAGTTACCATGCCGTGGTCGAAGGTGAAGACTCCTACATCTCGGCCGTGGTGGATGTGGTTTCGTCTGATGATGGGGTTGCCGTGGTTTTTAACCCAGATTCCCGCCAATGCATTATTACTGATCTCATTATCCTCATAGATACCCTGCAACACATTATGACACCATTATCCTCATAGATACATTATGACACCATTATCCTCATAGGTACCCCGCAATATATTGTCACATCATTATACCACAGCATTGTTGAATACTTGTTTCTGATTGGCCAGGAGGGCATTAAAACCAGAAAACGGGACAGTTGGGAAATACACCGGGACACCTTGCAATCATGATGCAATATGCCCCTTACAGTCGTGGCCAATAGTTTTGAGAATGACACAAATATTAATTTCTGCTAAGTTTGCTGCTTCAGTGTCTTTAGATATTTTTGTCAGATGTTACTATGGAATACTGAAGTATAATTACAAGCATTTCATAAGTGTCAAAGGCTTTTATTGACAATTACATGAAGTTGATGCAAAGAGTCAATATTTGCAGTGTTGAACCTTCTTCAAAACCTCTGCAATCCGCCCTGGCATGCTGTCAATTAACTTCTGGGCCACATGATGATGGCAGCCCATTCTTGCATAACCAATGCTTGGAGTTTGTGGGTTTTTGTTTGTCCACCCGCCTCTTGAGGATTGACCACAAATTCTCAATGGGATTAAGGTCTGGGGAGTTTCCTGGCCATGGACCCAAAATATTGATGTTTTGTTCCCCGAGCCACTTAGTTATCACTTTTTCCTTATGGCATGGAGCTCCATCATGCTGGAAAAGGCATTGTTCGTCACCAAACTGTTCCTGGATGGTTGGGAGAAGTTGCTCTCGGAGGATGTATTGGTACCATTCTTTATTCATGGCTGTGTTCTTAGGCAAAATTGTGAGTGAGCCCACTCCCTTGGCTGAGAAGCAACCCCACACATGAATGGTCTCAGGATGCTTTACGGTTGGCATGACACAGGACTGATGGTGGCGCTCACCTTGTCTTCTCCAGACAAGCTTTTTTCTGGATGGCACCAAACAATCAGAAAGGGGATTCATCAGAGAAAATGACTTTACCCCAGTCCTCAGCAGTCCAATCCCTGTACCTTTAGCAGAATATCAGTCTGTCCCTGATGTTTTTCCTGGAGAGAAGTGGCTTCTTTGCTGCCCTTCTTGACACCAGGCCATCCTCCAAAAGTCTTTGCCTCACTGCTGTGCATGCAGATGGACTCACACCTGCCTGCTGCCATTCCTGAGCAAGCTCTGTACTGGTGGTGCCCTGATCCCACAGCTGAATCAACTTTAGGAGATGTCTTGGCGCTTGATGTACTTTCTTGGGCGCCCTGATGCCTTCTTCACAACAACTGAACCGCTCTCCTTAAAGTTCTGGATGATCTGATATATGGTTGTTTTAGGTGCAATCTTACTGGCAGTAATATCCTTCCCTGAGAAGCCCTTTTTGTGCAAAGCAATGATGACGGCACGTGTTTCCTTGCATGTAACCATGGTTGACAGAGGAAGAACAATGATCCCAAGCACCACCCTCCTTTTGAAGCTTCCAGTCTGTTATTCGAACTCAATCAGCATGACAGAGTGATCTCCAGCCTTGTCCTCGTCAAGACTCACACCCGTGTTAACGAAAGAATCAGACATGATGTCAGCTGGTCCTTTTGTGGCAGGGCTGAAATGCAGTGGAAATGTTTTTTGGGGGGATTCAGTTCATTTGCGTGGCAAAGAGGGACTTTGCAATTACTTTAAATTAATCTGATTACTCTTCATAACATTCTGGAGTATATGCAAATTGCCATCATACAAACTGAGGCAGCAGACTTTGTGAAAATTTATATTTGTGTCAACACTTTTGGCCACGACTGTACACATGCAAACCGTAACTTGCTACAATTACAGAAAGCTAAACCAACAACCACACACACCAAAATTGGAAACATAGTAAACACAGGTCCAACGATGAAAAACATAGCTAGCAAGCAATTTGTTTTTGCAAATACATACTTCTTTTAATAGCACCTGATCTAGCGTGGTGAGTGAAACACAGATTTACCTGGTCACTACTGTTGCAGTCACGATCCAAGTGGTGCTATGCTGTCAAATCCTTCTACATGTTTCTAGTTTGACCCGCTTGCTTTCAACATCTGATATATATTTTTTAAACTCAGTTGCCATGTTGGCAGGTTTGCTAGCAACAAACTATTTAGCTAACTTCTAGCCTAGTGTTTGATATGCAATGCTATCTCCTCGTAATGAACAGTGTTGACGAGTGTCCTGACGAGAAGGCACACACTTCTGCTCTGCCAAGTAAAAACAGGCATCAGCTCCTTGTTATGGATGTAGGCAAAGGAATGTCAATAGAAAACAGTTTAAACAAATGCAAATGCAGCTACTTTGCTGTTATTCTGGCTGCAGAGGCCATGACTGTGTTAGCCGTAGCTAGTTGGCTAGCTAGCAAGCAAGGGATAAGAACGTTGCCAGCGAGCATGGCAACGGAACATAGAGAACCAACGACTGGGTAGCGAACTATTCCAATGAAAGACTAGATCACATCTCTAGCAACCAGAAGATTTGATAGTATGAATTCACTTAAACATTTAAATATCAACGAATACATTTAATTTCTACCAGTAAATGTGTGCTTTAACATTGTTTTCCTTGGCAACTGTGGTATACGCCTCTGCTCCTCCGTACATTACCTTGGCAAACGGACTCGGCTCCCCCTCGTCCAATATTTCCAAGGTAATGCATAGAACGTGGGCGTTTATCCCTTACGTATCCCATAGATACCATGCAATACATTATCCTCATAGATACCGTGCAGGAATACATAGTCAGAGAGGTTTTTTAAGAGTGGTTAGTGGTGTGTATGGTCGGTGATGTGTTTGTTTACCTGTGCATGGTCGGTGATGTGTTTGTTTACCTGTGCATGGTCGGTGATGTGTTTGTTTACCTGTGCATGGTCGGTGATGTGTTTGTTTACCTGTGCATGGTCGGTGATGTGTTTGTTTACCTGTGCATGGTCGGTGATGTGTTTGTTTACCTGTGCATGGTCGGTGATGTGTTTGTTTACCTGTGCATGGTCGGTGATGTAAAGTCCAACGTTCTCACAGTCGCTGATGTTGCAGTGTTTGATGGTAGGACACGCCCCCTGGCCGCTCACACACACAGCCGAGCCCACTGGAGTAGAGAAACTACATTACCCAACATCCCCCACTGGAGACAAGCTAAACAGGCAAAACACAGGCAAAACATACAAGCCCTACTGCGGACTGTGTGCACATTACCTGTGCAGGTAGATCTGATGATACAGTGGTCTATGTTGGGAGAACAGTTGACAGTAATCTCCAGACAGTGGTGGGCGTTGTGGTGCTGAGCCGACTTATCATCCGGGTTAAACTGAAGATGAAACATCAGGTTAGAGGGGAGATGTGGGGAGAGTGTGTGTGTGTGTGAGAGAGAGAGAGTTGGATCGGTGTTAGCAGCGTACCCTAATAGTCATGTATCCTACGTAGGCGTCCTCTGATCCCTCCATGAAGACAAACGTTGAGTCTCTGGTGTTCTCAATAACCACTTTATCAGACACCTTACCAGGAGCTACACACACACAAAAGAAAGGCAATTTCTACCACTAGATAATACAGACAGAGGCAGAAAGAGTAAGAGACAGACAGACCACACAGTACCTGCTCCAATCATGGTGATAGGGGACTCTATGTAGATCCACTCGTCAGTGTAGATCCCAGAGTGGACAAAGATCAGCCCATCAAAATGACTCTCCTGCACCCCTCCTAACGCATCTTCTATGGTGTCATAGTACTGGAGACAGACACGGTTACATCAAATCAAGCTAGAATTGAGCTGACTCACAGCCATATTGAAAAATGTGCTTTCAGTAGACCATGAGTATAATTATGTGTATCTTACCAGCATATTCTCCCTGCCTTTGAACCTCCCAGGGTTGCTGTAGAAATGTTCAGCAAAGCCTGGCTTCACGTGGGCTCCTTTATACTGCAACACAATTTTACAACAATGTTAAAATAACATCAACACAATGTTTGTCTAACCACACACACACACACACACACCAGTATAATACATAGAGTAGCCAGCCAAATAGAACATGTAGCCAACCAGGCACCCCTGGGCCTGTCAGATTATTTTCTCCAAAAGCAGCTATTTTGGTGGCCTCTGGTACATTCGAATGTATTGATTCCATTTAAAATACACAGCCAAATGACTTAATACTTTAGAGAATCTCCCAGATTGGAAAAATGTGTTGTGGTATTTTTTAGGAAAGACATGGCCTTAAAATTACTTTAAAAAAAATATGAATTCAGTGTATTGTTAGTTGTTTTGTATTTTGTCTAGTTCCAGGCCTATATGATCAGGACTATTTCCCAAGAAAGAGAACATAACCTTTTTTACTGTTAACATTGAACCTTACTGTTAACATTGAACCTTACTGTTAACATTGAACCTTTTTTACTGTTAACATTGAACCTTTTTTACTGTTAACATTGAACCTTTTTTACTGTTAACATTGAACCTTTTTTACTGTTAACATTGAACCTTTTTTACTGTTAACATTGAACCTTTTTTACTGTTAACATTGAACCTTACTGTTAACATTGAACCTTACTGTTAACATTGAACCTTACTGTTAACATTGAACCTTTTTTTACTGTTAACATTGAACCTTTTTTACTGTTAACATTGAACCTTTTTTACTGTTAACATTGAACCGTTTTTACTGTTAACATTGAACCTTACTGTTAACATTGAACCTTTTTTACTGTTAACATTGAACCTGTCTTTTCTTGATTAGTCATATTTACAGTTTCACTACAAGATATGAATTGTCACAATGTTTCTTCTTCAAATTCTATATTTTATAAAAAAATATAAAAAAGTACAGTATATACATTCTTTTTTTCAGGTTTTTGCATTCAAAAATCACTTCTTTAAAAAAATTAAATTGTCCACAACAATGCTTAATAAACCACAGCAGGAGACCACTTTTGAGGACTGTGAAAAGTCATAAGACATTTTAACTTTGGGATGTAGTTACCCTTTAATTCCAGTGAGCACCTAGCAATAGGTTGTTAGCTTGTTTTTGTAGCGCACATACCATGGTAGAGTTGGCAAAACAAATACCAGTGGTGAAACGGTACACGATTATCATACTGGAGTAAAAGTAGAGATACCTTAATAGAAAGTTACTCAAGGAAAAGTCACCCAGCAAAATACTACTTGAGTAAAAGTATTTTGTTTTAAATATACTTAAGTATCAAAAGTAGAAGTTAAAATTTAACTAATTTAGAATGCCTTATATTAAGCAAATCAGACGGCACCATTTTCTTGTTTTAAAAATGTACGGATAGCGAGGGGGAACACTCCGAAACTATTTACAAAAGATGCATTTGTGTTTAGTGAGTTCACCAGACTATAGGCAGTAGGGATGACCAGGTGTTCTCTTGATAGGTGTGTGAATTTCACCATTCTCCTGTCCTGCTAAGCCTTCAAAATGTAACAAGTACTTTTGGTTGTCAGGGAAAATGTATGCAGTAAAAAGTACAATATTTCTATAGAAATATAGTGAAGTAAAAGTTGTCAAAAATATAAATTAGTTAAGTAAATATACCCCAAAAAACTACTAATACTTTCAAGTATTTTTACACCACTGACAAATACCCACTGACTTGATGAAAATAATCATGATATCATTCTGCCAGGTAAGCTTGGACTACTTGTTAACATTTCATTGAGAAGCAGGGCTTGACATTCACTTTTTTTTAGCCATTCCGTTAGATTAATGTAATGTTTGTTCACGAAGCAGCACGGCAGGAGCACGCATTAAACTGAACGAGAGGCTCAATTGGACAAGTCATAATCATATCAATATGGAGAGAAAATAGAACACATTGTTATAGACGACCACAAGACACTGCAGTGTCCTCTAGAAAAATAGGCTTCGGCTATTGGCCCAGATCGCCCTACATTCGAAAGAGAGAAAAAAACTAAACATTTTCTGACCGGATATTTGGCGCTGCTGTAAGACTCTTAGGTCTGTTTACATTGTTATCTTGCTTTGTGTAAATATGACATATTTATTTAAACAGGCTAAAGCAAATAGGACTGTAAGTAATTTATTCAGAATGTCAAATATGCATTGCCCTGCTGTGCACTGCCTGGTCCTATTCTGATCAGGGTCATTGTTTTGAGAGTGATTTTTATTACTTGAATGAACTTAAATCTATATTCTGGTTGTCCACCATTTCTTTTTTTTACTTTCCCCCAGACAAACCTTAATGTCAAGCCCTGAGAAGGTTTATGGGAAAGCCTTTCCATCTACCAGAAGACTGTTTTCATTAGCATCATTGCTAACGGCCCCCCACACACACACACACACACAGGAGCATTCTCGTTGCCTATTCAGTAAGCTGCAGGAAATAAAAATCACTGATGCATTCTGTTCATATCGTATGATAAACTTGGGCAAATTAACACATTTTCAAGACATTTTGTTGATTACCCCCTAAGGTCAAATGCTTTTATATTGTTGAAACCGTTTTAATGCCTGGATTCCAAAAGGGCCCTAATGATCATATTTGGACCAGAACGAGGCTCCCCGCTAACTATCGTTCCTGCAGTGATGATTCACCACCTTCCTCAAATGTTTTCAGAATTTATCTCCAGATAATGGCCAAAAACCCTGGGCCTACCAGTAGCCTTTGCAAATTAGGGAGACAAATGAACGTCTCTCTCACCGATGCGATTCTGAATGGTTACACGGACTGACAAGAGTCAGTCCCTTTAGCACCACTGTCTGACAAGCCCCGTCATCATAGGAAAGGAAACCTAGGAAATCCTTTGATTTACTTGTCCCGATGCAATACCATGGACCTATAACCACATTGCATGATTTATGACTGGCAAGGATTATAGATCTGCTTTACTTAGTCGGACACCTTTTATAAACGAGTCAACATTTGCTGTTCAATTGTCAATCACAGCACAGTAAATAGCCTACTATCCACCACGACTCCGCGTGGCTGGCTCTATGAAACATGCAATAGAAAATAAATCAATGTGCCAGAAAATAATAGTTAGACTAAGTGGTGGATTTCAACTCATCGTTACCACTTACATTACATGTGACGAGCAAATTCTCTCCCTCCTCAGTGTATAGAAATTCGACTGCAAACAAACACAATGACCGAGACACAAATTGTACCGGTAGGTGGGACAGACAGCAGACTTAGTTTCCCTGTCATCGCCACTGAGGTATGGGTCATCGCCCTCTGTGACTGACAGGCGCCTATCCTAGATCGCCAGAAAATGCACATCGTTCATTCTAGCGGACTCGACAGACAAGCGAATTTAAACTTTAAAATGAAAAGGAGCCTAGTTAAAATGAAGTAGAAAAAGTAGCAGGCTGAAAATGATTATGTAACCGGCTAATTAACCAAATTCATGCACTAATGGAAAACACTGACACACACAGTCGACGCACCAGTTGTTGGAAGCTGTCCTTCCAGGGGTTGGGGTGGTCGTGTTCCTCAGGACTGACCTGGTAGAACTTGCCTGGCTCGGGGTGCATCATGGGACGGGTGTACTCAAACACCTCCATGTACAGACGCTTCCTGGACACAAACAGAAAAGGCAAAGGTCAATTTCAGGCATAGAGGGATGGACAAATCCACAGCCTTCATGTCAGTGTGGACCAATAACGATCGATAGTGACAGATTTTTTTTTGGGGGGGGGTGGTGACATATCAGTTAACTACAATGGGCAAGAAAATGTGTCACTGTTTTCCCTTCAGTATATAGAGTCACAGTCCACTGAAGATTGTGTACCAGAGTATAGGGTCGTTGGCTAGCTGGCTGAAACGTTTGCAGACACAGGCAGTCTGACAGAGGTCCTGCTCCAGGAGGTATGAGAAGATCTTCAGAACCACCTCATCTGGAAGCTTCTGCTGCAGGTACTGCTCTGCTAGAGCCGCTACACACAGATTCCATTAGTATTAATAGATGATCCATACAGTTGTAGAAAGAGCCACGCAGACACCTCACGTCATTGACTAGTACGCCGAGACACACATTCTTACCTGGCAGGTCGTGGCTCCTGCCAGAGACCCTGGCTCGTTTGGCTCGGTGACCGAAGGGTTCTGTCGTCGAGGTGGACGCTCCCTGTGTCAGAACACATATCAGTAACACACACAAACAGCTACCTCCCCCAATGACTGGGACACTAACACACACACATTCTGTCCCTCACACCAATACTGTCCTCTTCCATTCTCCCGAAATGTACACTGGTGCCAGTGGGAGTTTACACTGTTTCAAAAATAATGTATCAGAATAACATAATACATGCCATTCAGCAGACACTTTTATCCAAATCGACTTAGTCATGCATGTATACATTTTACATATGGGTGGCCCCGGGAATTAAACCGGCAACCCTGGTGGTGCAAGCACCCTGCTCCACCATCAGAAATACAGGACCACTAACCAGTCCTTTTAAACCCATTAAGGGACGTGAACAAACACAGAATGGTGCTCTCTCTCGGTCTGACCTCCATAGCGGTCTTGCTGGGGCAGGCCGCTGCAGTACTGGAGGCTGTTCTCTTGGGCAGTAGAGACTTGCGTCGGAGCTGGTAGGGGCTGTTCCCAGCTGCAGGCCCAGACTCCTCCACAGCCACCTCCGCTGCTGCAGCTGGAGCCTCCTCATCTGCTGGACAACCAGAGGACACAGTCAGAACAAAGTTCTGATTTTTCCACTAATAGGTCCTTTGACCAATTACGTCAGATCTTTTCCATAGCTGATCTGATTGGTCGAAACAAATTAGTGTGAAAAATATCAGAATTGCGCTGCCTGTGTAAACACAGCGCAAAGACACATACATCTTCTCCATCAGCACAGTTCAACAGACAAACACCAGCAGGCAAATGCCATTTAAACAACACCATCCACCCACACAGAATAATCACTACTGTAGTTGGTAAGGGTGTAAAGGGCTGATTAAACACACATTAGTAATGACAGCTGATCAGTGTCATCCTACTCCGCCTCTTCTAAAACGACTTTAGGTCATTCATAGACTGGGTGGTGTCATGGATGTGTTTAATATATGACAGGGGTAGGCTATTGTATTACAAGGCTGTGTGGGTGACAGATTATGGTTGGTGATTGATAACTGCAGATGCGTCCCTGCGGTTTGACTACCAGAATAGGGCCTGACTGTGCCCCACAATGTCCTTCCCTAGCTGGCCACCGGCCTCTTGACCATCACACTGCGATAACAAAGCCACAGCCCCTATAAGCCCCGAAAAGTTGACCTGCGGGTAAACGGGCCGACCAGACCTGCACCGACGAGTCAAAACTCAACTACGTAGGTACTACTGTTCGCTAGTAAATCTGCCAGGTAAACAAACACAGATAGCTAGCCAACGTTAGCGCTCAGTTAGACATAACTGGTTAGCATAACTAGGTAGTTAGCTTGATGAATTAAAATGCCTGATGAGTGTGAGCCACGCAGTTAACTAGCTGGTTGACTGCTTAACAAGAAAATGTACTTGTCTAAATTGCGGTTGATCGTTCATCGCTGAAGTAGACATTCATAGCTAGTCGTTAGCGAGCTAAAGTAACTCGCTAGTTACTGGAGTATGGGCAGCACACCCCAAAAATGTCAGTTCAAAATACAACGCAGATTAATTTCATCAGAAGCCATGATAGCTAGCTAGTAACGTTACTGCCATGCCCATGAACATTCACAATCTGCCAAAGTCGGTGGGTTCGCCTTGGTCGACGTTATGAATGGCTGCATAGTTATATGGGCTAGTTAACGTCAGCTAGTCAACGCGTTAGCGAACTACGCAGCAGGGAAAGCACTCACGCTACCCCCCCAGCCCCACTGGTAGCCACAGTCACTCAAGCCAAACAAAGCGCGGCCTGTGCCACAGAGGTACAAGCCTCGGCTTTGCCTAAATAACACTCTCGTTCCAGGTAGCTGAGGCTGGGGGTCACTGTGGAGCCTTGCCGTCCTGACACGACTACAGCCCTACAGTGCTCTGGCGATGGTCCCTCTCACCTCGGTCCCCCTCGTTCCGGTCGGGCTGCACCGGGCGCGGCCTTGAGACTCGCCTGGGTCTCCGGTTGGTGGCTCTGACGGAGTTCATTTTTTGGAGAGTCTGTTGTTAAAATACAGAACGCTTTCCTCGACCATCCGCTTCACGCTTTAACACCAGGCCTCGACTACAACCCGGTGAGCCTCTCTCTCAAACCACCCTGCGCGCTAACTATCTACCCGGGTGTAGTTAGTGTTTTTCGGACTGCTCGCCACCAGCTCCGTATCTAGCAGGAGGAGCCATTAACTCACACAGGGACATTCGGAAAAAACACTGGAGGATGTCTGCCACCAATCACACCCTGGGCTCACAGCGACCTCCTGTGGCCAAGCATACACAGGTCCTCTTGAGAACGCTGCCCTCGTGTAGCTTGGAGTGCAGACTGGCTCCAACGCTACAAACACACCTGAATAAATCAAGGTCTTGTGGAGCAGTTGCTTAGCTGAATCAAGTGTGATAAAGCAGGAGGGGAGAGAGGGGATCTTTGCTTTGCATAGCCGAAGGGCGTTTTTGGATAGGATAACCACACAATAGAGGCAGTGGGCCAGAACCAAACATATGGATATAACCCAGGATAGGCAGTGGGCCAGAACCAAACGTATGGATACAACCCAGGATAGGCTACAGGATAGTAGAGTGGGCACGCTGGTCAGTAAAAGCAATGGTCTGTAACATAATTGATATAATTGAGGGCAAAACCAGGTATCTCCAGCCTGGTGCTGTAGCACTTGTGTGTGTGCTACTTCCATGCTCAATATCATGTTTTATGGCATTCGCTTGCGCAGATGTTGCGTGTTAATGGGTAAGTGGCTACTGTACTGCACACTAAACCTAGTCGCCTAGTTGTGAATCTGATCACTAGGGGACGGTCTAGAAATATGGTGCAATGTTGCCCTCTAGTCGTCCTTTGATGTGTACATAATAATACACTGAACAAAAATATAAACGCAACCATGTCAACGGTTTGGCTGAGTTACAGTTCACAGAAGGAAATCAGTCAATTGAAATACATTCATTAAGTCCTAATCTATGGAATTCACTTACCTGAGAATACAGATATGCATCTGTTGGAAGTCTGTCCCAAAATTATTTGATTTGCTGGTTTTAAGCATTAAACTTTCATATAGCTCTTTGTTGACTGTTGCTGAGTGCTATCGTCCATCAGCACCGGCCTGTACCCTACCTGCCCTAAACTCTCTCCTGAACTGGGATATGCTTAAACCACCTGACCAAGTCCTAAAGCCATGGGACTCTCTAAATCTATCTCAGATTATTACCAGTCCCACAAGGTATGACTCCAAACACCCAGAGAAGGCTACTCTCCTCAATGTTATCCTCACAAATAATCCTGCTAGGTATCAGTCTGGTGTTTTCTGTATTGACCTTAGTGTAATCACTGTTTTACAGCCTGTGTTCATAATGGCTGCTCAGTGAAACGACCTGTGCTGATTTGTCATAGACACTCCTTCATGAACTGGCCTCTGTAAATGGTATAGATTCAGCTTGATCCACTCTGTCGAAGACGCTTGGACCTTCTTTTTTTTAGATTTTCAGTGGTATTGTTAACAAACACACCCCCATAAAGAAAATGAGAATTAAAAACAGGTTCAACCCGTGGTTCGACCGTGATCTTGCAGAGTTACTCCACCTCAAAAATTGCATTCGGCGAAAGGCTCGGCACATGCATACTCAGGCTGATCGGCTGTCGTTCTGGCAAATAATATATAAGTGCACTCAGGCTGTCCGGAAGGCCAAAGTTAGTTACTTTAAGGAACAGTACTCTCTCTGTTGGTCTAACCCCAAGAAGTTCTGTAAAACAGTTAAAGACCTGGAGAATAAACCCTCCTCCTCACAGCTGCCCATGTCCCTTAATGTTGATGATGTGGTTGTTACTGACAAGAAGCACACGGCTGAGCTCTTTAATCACCACTTCATTAAGTCAGGATTCCGATTTGACTAAGCCATGCCTCCTTGCCCGTCTAACATTTCCTCATCTCCCACCCCTTCTAATGCGACTATCCCCAATGCTTCTCCCTCTTTTTCCCCTGCCCTGCTACGAAGTTTGTCCCTGCAGGCAATCACTGATCCCAAGTTGCAAAAGGAGCTCCTTAAACTTGACCTAAAAAAAACATCTGGGTCAGATGGTTTAGACCCTTTCTTCTTTAATGTTGCAGCCCCTATCATCACCAAGCCTGTCTCTGACATTTATAACCTCTCTCCTTTCCGGGGAGGTTCCCATCGCTTGGAAGGCAGCAACAGTGCATCCTTTATTTAAAGGGGGAGATCAAGCTGATCCTAACTGTTATAGGTCTATTTCTATTTTGCCCTGTTTATCAAAAGTGTTGGAAAAACTTGTCAATTATCAACTGACTGGCTTTCTTGATGTCTATAGTGCTCTCTCGGGTATGCAATCTGGTTTCCGCTCAGGTTATGGATGTGTCACTGCAACCTTAAAGGTCCTCAATGAATGTCACCATTGCCCTTGATTCTAAGCAATGTTGTGCTGCTATTTTTATTGACTTGGCCAAAGCTTTTGATACGGTAGACTATTCTATTCTTGTGGGCCGGCAAAGGAGTATTGGTGTCTCTGAGGGGTCTTTGACCTGGTTTGCTAACTACCTCTCTCAAAGAGTGCAGTGTATAAAGTCAGAACATCTGCTGTCTCAGCCACTGCCTGTCACCAAGGGAGTACCCCAAGGCTCGATCCTAGGCCCCACGCTCTTCTCAATTTACATCAACAACATAGCTCAGGCAGTAGGAAGCCCTCTCATCCATTTATATGAAAATTATACAGTCTTATACTCAGCTGTCCCCTCCCCGGATTTTGTGTTAAATGCTCTTCAACAAAGCTTTCTTAGTGTCCAACAAGCTTTCTCTGCCCCTTAACCTTGTTCGGAACACCTCCAAAACACAGGTCTTGTGGTTTGGTAAGAAGAATGCCCCTCTCCCCACAGGTGTGATTACTACCTCTGAGGGTTTAGAGCTTGAGGTAGTCACCTCATACAATTATTTGGGAGTATGGCTAGACAATACACTGTCCTTCTCTCAGCACATATCAAAGCTGCAGACTAAAGTTAAATCTAGACTTGGTTTCCTCTATCGTAATCACTCCTCTTTCACCCCAGCTGCTAAACTAACCCTGATTCAGATGACCTTCCTTCCCATGCTAGATTACGGAGACTTTATAGATCGGCAGGTAAGGGTGCTCTTGAACGGCAAGATGTTCTTTACCATTCGGCCATCAGATTTGCCACCAAAGCTCCTTATAGGACACATCATCATCATGTATACCCGTCACAAGACCCACTGGGGTTATTTATAAAACCCTCTTAGGCTTCACTCCCCCCTATCTGAGATATCTACTGCAGCCCTCATCCTCCATTTACAACACCCGTTCTGCCAGTCACATTCTGTTTAAGGTCCCCAAAGCACACACATCCGTGGGTCGCTCCTCTTTTCAGTTCGCTGCAGCTAGTGACTGGAACGATCTGCAACAAACAAACTGGACAGTTTTCTCTCAATCTCTTCATTCAAAGACTCAATCATGGACACTCTTACTGACAGTTGTGACTTCTTTGTGTGATGTATTGTTGTCTCTACCTTCTTGCCTTTTGTGCCTTTGTCTGTGCCTAATAATGTTTGACCATGTTTTGTGCTACTACCATGTTGTCTTGCTACCATGTTGTTGTTATGTTGTGTTGCTACCATGCTGTGTTGTCATATGTTGCTGCCTTGCTATGTTGTTGTCTTATGTCTCTCTTTATTTAGTGTTGTTTCTTGTCGTGATGTGTGTTTTGTCCTATATTTATATTGTTTTTTTAAAATCCCAGCCCCCGTCCCCGCAGGAGGCCTGTTGCATTTTGGTAGGCCGTCATTGTAAGTAGGAATTTGTTCTTAACTGACTTGCCTAATTAAATAAAGGTTCAATAAATTTTTAAAAACGTTTAAAAAAGTTAGGGAGGAATTGTGTCCAGATCCTTGCATCATGGGGCTGTGCATTATCGTGCTGAAACATGAGGTGATGTGGCAGATGAATGGCACGACAACGGCCCTAAGGATCTCGTCACGATATCTCTGTGCATTTAAATTGCAGTAGATAAAAATGCAATTATGTTCGTTGTCTGTAGCTTATCCCTGCCCATACCATAACCCCACCTCCACCATGGGGCACTCTGTTCACAACGTTGACATCAGAAAAGCGCTCGACCACACCACGCAATACACGCTGTCTGCCGTCTGACCGGTACAGTTGAAACTGGGACTAATCCGTGAAGAGCACATTTCTCCAGCGTGCCAAGTGAGCATTTGCCCACTGAAGTAGTTTACGGCGCCAAACTGCAGTCTGGTAAAGACCCTGGTGAGGACGACGAGCACGCAGATGAGCGTCCCTGAGACGTTCCTGACGCTTTGTGCAGAAATTCTTCAGTTGTGCAAACCCACTGTTTCAACAGCTGTCCGAGTGGCTGGTCTCAAACGATCCCGCAGGTGAAGAAGCCGGATGTGGAGGCCCTGGGCTGGCGGTTACATGTGGTCTGTGGTTGTGAGGCCAGTTGGTCGTACTGCCAAGTTCTCTAAAATTATGTAGAAGGCGGGTTATGGTAGAGAAATTAACATTACATTCTCTGGCAACAGCTCTGGTGGACATTCCTGCAGTCAGCATGCCAATTGCATGCTCCCTCAATTTGAGACATCTGTGGCATTGTGTTGTGTGACAAAACGGCACATTTTAAAGTAGCCTTTTATTGTCCCCAGCACAAGGTGCACCTGTGTAATATTCATGCTGTTTAATCAGCTTCTCGATATGCCACACCAGTCAGGTGGATGTACTATCTTGCCAAAGGAGAAATGTTCACGAACAGGGATGTAAATACATTTGTGTACATCATTTGAGAGAAACAAGCTGTTTGCATATGGAACATTTCTGGGATCTTTTATTTGAGCTCGTGAAATAAACACTTTACATGTTGCGTTTATATGTTTGTTCAGTATAATTTGGTGGGTGCTTATATTTGTCCTATTAATACACGTGTGATTTTGAAATGTGTTTTTTTTTTCTGAGTGGGGTCACAGGCAGTATCAACGCCGACCCTGGAGCAATTTAGGGTGTAGTTCCTTGCTCAAGGGCACACCGGCAGAATTGTCACCTTGTCGGCTCGGGGATTCAAACTAGCGACCTTTTGGTACTGGACTAACGCTCTAATCGCTAGGCTACCCCGCTGCCCTGGTAGGTGGTAAGTGGTAGTAGCTAGGCCTAGGGACTGGGGGTTGATTTGGGACTGGGCATGTGTTTTTCCACATTCAGGTGGACTCATGGACCTGCCTTGCACCTGCAACCTTGAAATAACATATTTGGAGTGTGTGTGTGTTTGATACACTGTGTGTGTATGAGGCATATCTACCAGCATTTTCCGTCCTCATGATAAACCGGCTGCGTGCAGCTGTGTAACTCTCTCTCTCTCTCTCTCTCTCTCTCTCTCTCTCTCTCTCTCTCTCTCTCTCTCTCTCTCTCTCTCTCTCTCTCTCTCTCTCTCTCTCTCTCTCTCTCTCTCTCTCTCTCTCTCTCTCTCTCTCTCTCTCTCTCTCTCTCTCTCTCTCTCTCTCTCTCTCTCTCTCTCTCTCTCTCTCTCTCACACACACACACACACAGAAGGGTTGGGAGATTGGTCTTTGTCCTTGAACAATTTGGATGTGCTGAAGGACAGAATGTTTCTGATAACACAATAAATGAATCAAGTACGTGAGGGTTAGTTTTGGCTTCTCTCTGTGCTGCCAGTACACACTATACCTAACATTTAAACTTTCTAGGCTAAATTAGGCGCATCTCCAAAACTCGAAGCACCTCAAATACTTTGGAGTTGCATTTGACCCTGGTTTGCAAACAACAACAAACACAAACATTATAACTTTATATATCTCTTAAAAACATTAAACATATCTTGAACTTTATATTGAGAAGACAGGGGAAATGTGAACCGCCAAAACTTCGCTCCCAATGGGCTCGGGAGGCGAAGGTTGAGTCATGCGTCCTCCAAAACATGACCCGCCAAACCGCCCTTCTTAACACCCGCCAGCTTAACCTGGAAGCCAGCCGCACCAATGTGTTGGAGGAAACACCGTTCGACTGAGGTCGACCTGCAGGCGCCCAGCCCACCACAAGGAGTCACTAGAGCACGATGAGCCAAGTAAAGCCCCCCCCGGCCAAACCCTCCTCTAACCCAGACAATTGTGCGCCACCCAATGGGACTCCAGATCGTGGCTGGGTTGTGATACAGCTCAGGATCGAACCCGGGTTTGTAGTGATGCCTCTAGCACTGTGATGCAGTGCCTTAGACTGCTGTACCACTCGGGAGGGCCCATCAGATGTAAAAGTTTAAACTCAACAGTGTACGTCTCTGTTTCTCTTCACGTCTCCAGCAGTGTCAAAAGTGTCCCTAAAAGTGCCCCACACCAGTAAATAAAACCAAAGTTCACACGATCGGCCCAAAACTTAACAAGACTTTTAATTGGCTAAACCAAATCAGGCCACTATTTCACATATCAACGCAATAGGTCAAACTAATTAAGTAGACTGTACAACAAAGAATTCAAACCAACAGTGCCTCTTAAATAATTGACAGGTTTCTTTCTTTGAAGTTTAAACATGAAAGCCAACATTTGTTTCATGCAATGCAAAACAACATAGTAGAAGGTAGTGTTTCTAATACATGGTTTTAACAGGGTTTTAAATTTTTTATATGTTAAGTGTTAAGCTAATATTGGTGATTTACCACCACATGCAGTCCTGGAGTGTTGAACCAAACCTTTTCTGTCATTCATTTATTGTGTTTAGTAGATGGTGGTGAAATTGTTTGAAGACATTCACAAACAAGACAATTTGAAGAAGACAATGCTCTGATCATGGCTGATCTGCTACTGGATCCTGGACTTCCTGACGGGCCGCCCTCAGCTGGTGTGGATGGGCCCTCAACATGGGGGGCCCTCATGGGTGTGTGCTTAGTCCCCTTCTGTACTCCATGTTCACCCACGATTGCATGGCCACGTACGACTCCAACACCATCAAATTTTCTGACGACACAGCGGTGGTAAGTCTGATCACAGACGGCAGTGACAGCCTACAGGGAGACCTGGCAGTGGGGTGCCCGGACAACAACTTCTCCCTCAACGTCAGTAAGACCAAGGAGCTGATCGTGGACTACAGGAAACAGGCGGGCAAGCAAGCCCCCATCCACATCGAGGGGGCTGTAGTGGAGCGGGTCGAGAGCTTCACGTTCCTTTGTGTCCACATCACTAAGGACTTAACGTGGTCCACACACACCCACACAATTGTGAAGAGAGCGTGACAGTTTCAGGAGGCTGAACAGATTTGGCATGACTCAAAAAGTTCTACAGCTGCACCATTGAGAGCATCTTGACTGGCTGCATCACTGCTTGGTATGGCAACTGCACCTCCCTCAACCGCAAAGTGCTACAGAGATTTTGTTGAGAGAATGCCAAGAGTGTACAAAGCTGTCAAAGTGTGGCTACTTAGATTCTTCAAACATATAAAATATATTTTGATTTGTTTAACACTTTTTTGGTTACTACATAATTCCATATGTGTTATTTCATAGTTTTGATGTCTTCACTATTATTCTACAATGTAGAAAATGTATGTAGAATGTAGAAAATAGTAAAAATAAAGAAAAACCCTTGAAAGAGTAGGCGTCTCCAAATTTTTGACTGGTACTGTATCTATTTATATATATATATATATGTGTGTGTGTGTGTATATATATATATATATATATATATGTGTTTATATATACAGTGCCTTGCGAAAGTATTCGGCCCCCTTGAACTTTGCGACCTTTTGCCACATTTCAGGCTTCAAACATAAAGATATAAAACTGTATTTTTTTGTGAAGAATCAACAACAAGTGGGACACAATCATGAAGTAGAACGACATTTATTGGATATTTCAAACTTTTTTAACAATTCAAAAACTTAAAAATTGGGCGTGCAAAATTATTCAGCCCCTTTACTTTCAGTGCAGCAAACTCTCTCCAGAAGTTCAGTGATTATCTCTGAATGATCCAATGTTGACCTAAATGACTAATGATGATAAATACAATTCACCTGTGTGTAATCAAGTCTCCGTATAAATGCACCTGCACTGTGATAGTCTCAGAGGTCCGTTAAAAGCGCAGAGCGCATCATGAAGAACAAGGAACACACCAGGTAGGTCCGAGATACTGTTGTGAAGAAGTTTAAAGACGGATTTGGATACAAAAAGATTTCCCAAGCTTTAAACATCCCAAGGAGCACTGTGCAAGCGATAATATTGAAATGGAAGGAGTATCAGACCACTGCAAATCTACCAAGACCTGGCCGTCCCTCTAAACTTTCAGCTCATACAAGGAGAAGACTGATCAGAGATGCAGCCAAGAGGCCCATGATCACTCTGGATGAACTGCAGAGATCTACAGCTGAGGTGGGAGACTCTGTCCATAGGACAACAATCAGTCGTATATTGCACAAATCTGGCCTTTATGGAAGAGTGGCAAGAAGAAAGCCATTTCTTAAAGATATCCATAAAAAGTGTCGTTTAAAGTTTGCCACAAGCCACCTGGGAGACACACCAAACATGTGGAAGAAGGTGCTCTGGTCAGATGAAACCAAAATTGAACTTTTTGGCAACAATGCAAAACGTTATGTTTGGCGTAAAAGCAACACAGCTCATCACCCTGACCACACCATCCCCACTGTCAAACATGGTGGTGGCAGCATCATGGTTTGGGCCTGCTTTTCTTCAGCAGGGACAGGGAAGATGGTTAAAATTGATGGGAAGATGGATGGAGCCAAATACAGGACCATTCTGGAAGAAAACCTGATGGAGTCTGCAAAAGACCTGAGACTGGGACGGAGATTTGTCTTCCAACAAGACAATGATCCAAAACATAAAGCAAAATCTACAATGGAATGGTTCAAAAATGAACATATCCAGGTGTTAGAATGGCCAAGTCAAAGTCCAGACCTGAATCCAATCGAGAATCTGTGGAAAGAACTGCTGGAGAAAACTGCTGTTCACAAATGCTCTCCATCCAACCTCACTGAGTTCGAGCTGTTTTGCAAGGAGTAATGGGAAAAAATTTCAGTCTCTCGATGTGCAAAACTGATAGAGACATACCCCAAGCGATTTACAGCTGTAATCGCAGCAACAGGTGGCACTACAAAGTATTAACTGAAGGGGGCTGAATAATTTTGCACGCCCAATTTTTCAGTTTTTGATTTGTTAAAAAAGTTTGAAATATCCAATAAATGTCGTTCCACTTCATGATTGTGTCCCACTTGTTGTTGATTCTTCACAAAAAAATACAGTTTTATATCTTTATGTTTGAAGGCTGAAATGTGGCAAAAGGTCGCAAAGTTCAAGGGGGCCGAATACTTTCGCAAGGCACTGTATATAATGTTTCATGTGCTGAAATAAAAGATCCCAGACATTTTCTATACACACAACTTTTTTTCCCCTCACATTTTGTGCACAAATTTGTTTATATCCCTTTTAGCGAGCATCTCTATTTTGCCAAGATAATCCATCTGACAGGTGTGGCATTTCGAGAAGCTGATTAAACAGCATGATCATTACACAGGTGCACCTTGTGCTGGAGACAATACAAGGCCATTCTAAAATGTGCAGTTTTGTCACACAACACAATGCCACAGATCTCTCAAGTTTTGAGGGAGCGTGCAACTGCCATGCTGACTGCAGGAATGTCCACCAGAACTGTTGTCATAGAATGTAATGTTAATTTTTCTTCCATAAGCTGCCTCCAACATCGTTTTAGAGAATCGAGAAATCGAACAGCTGATCAAGCTCTCATGTGACCGAATGCTGCAGACAACGCATTCACGGATCACTATGGAGGAGTTTTGGTTCCTGACTCAAAGGGAATACTGTGCCGTCTCCCTCCGAGCATTAAAACACACGGCACTCTGATTCAGCTCTCTCGTCTGCATTAAAAACAAATATCGATCGAAGTTGGATGTGACAGGGGAGATGAGGTGCGCACTGTCGATCACGACCCCTGACTTTGAGAAGCTCCGATGCGACATGCACACCCATCTCATTACTGGTGGTGAGATAAATAGATTAAGTCAGACTAATTTGCAATTGACTGTTATATAATTTTCAGATATCAAAATGGGGTCGCGGGCCAAAAAGGTTTGGGAACCAGTCCGCTAATCCCTACCCTCTGACCCCAAACCCTACCTTCTGACCCCTTCCCCTAAACCCTGCCCTCTGACCCCTAAAACCTACCCTCTGCCACCTAAACCCTACACTCTGCCCCCTAAACTCTACCCTCTGTCCCATAAATCCTACACTCTGTCCCCTAAACCCTACCCTCTGTCCCCTAACCCTACTCTCTGACCCCTTCCGCTACCCTCTGACCCCTTCCCCTACCCCTAAACCCTACCCTCTGCCCCCTCCCCTAACTCTGAGGATCTTGCAAAGCTCTACAAGTATTGAATAAATCAAAATCAATATGGATACAGATAAACTATTACTGCAAAACAGTAACCTTGCTCTCTGATAGGCTGGGTGAAATCAAGGATACCGCTCCCATCACTCACTCCATTGTATAAGCTGCTTATGGTGTATAAGGGCTTATGGTGTTGGAGCTGGGGGATAGGATGTAAGGTGTTGAGGGTAGGAGGTAGGGGATCAGTGAGGGTGTTCAGTCTGTGTTTGCATGTGTGTGTTTAGTTTAGTCTGATGTGTCAAAACCATGGACCACGAGCCACATTAAAGCTGGCAAGAGGCCCTGAAGTCTGAATATACTGTACACTGCATTCCCCTGGACTTTTTCCACATTTTGTTACATTACAGCCTTATTCTAAGCGGTGTGGTCAGCATGTTATTCTAAAATAGATACATTTTTTAAAATACTAATCCTTCTACACACTATACTCCATAATGACAAAGCTAAAACAGCTTTTTTGATTTTTTTTCCCCTTCAAATTTCTTATAAATAAAATATATTACATTTACATAAGTTTACTTTCTGAATGTACTGTGTTTATGTCTAAAGGGAAGAATGTGGAACGTTCCATTACACTACTCTCCTACATGCATTCACACACTGTCTTCTGTCCTCCTCCTCCATTCTCTTCTCCCTACATCCCTCTATATCATCCTACTCTCTTCCCCACTCTCCATGCACCCGTATTGTTCCGGGGCTGGAGGGCTGTGTGTGTATGTTGTGGTCAAGGACCCCAGATCATTTGGTCCTTATATAATAACACATTTACAAACCTTTCATAAGGTAATGGATGAGGGAGAGAAAGAGCGAGAGAAGAAGAGGTAGATAGAGAGGGAGTGAGAGAAAGAGGTAGAGAGAGAAAGAGAGGTAGATAAAGAGAGAGAGAAAGAGGTAGAGAGAGAGAAAGAGGTAGAGAGAGAAAGAGAGGTACATAGAGAGAAAAAGAGGTAGATAGAGAGAGAAAGAGAGGTTGATAGAGAAAGAAAGAGAGGGAGTGAGAGAAAGAGGTAGAGAAAGAGAAGATAAAGAGAGAGAGAAAGAGGGAAGTAAGAAAGGTAGAGAGAGAGAGAAAGAAAGCGGTAGATAGAGAGGGGGAGGGAGGGAGCGAGAGAAAGAGGTAGAGAGAGAAAGAGGGGGAGGGAGTGAGAGAAAGAGGTAGAAAGAGAAAGAGAGGTACCGGTACATAGAGAGAGAAAGAAAGAGAGGTAGATAGAGAGAGGGGGAGGGAGGGAGCGAGAGAGAGGTAGAGAGAAAGTGGGGGAGGGAGCGAGAGAAAGAGGTAGAGAGAGAGAAAGAGAGGTAGATAGAGAGAGAGAGGTAGATAGAGATATGGAGAGAGAGAAATTAAAGGGTCCACAGTGATGAAAGCAAAACTGCACTGTCAACCTTCACCATAAGGGAGAGAAGAAACGAGAGATGGAGATGGGAGAGAGAGAGGCAGGTCAGGTAGTGATTGAGTGAGAACGTGGAGGAGAGAAAGAGAGAGAATGGGTTAGAGGGAGAGATAAAGAAATTGAGTGTTTTGCAGGAAATGTATCAAAATAACTGCACTTATTTTAATATTTTAGAATAGAAATCAGGGTAACTTCACTTGGGTAATATTTTATTGACTCGTTAGATCTTCAAAACTATTTTTCATAATAATTGTCCGCTTTATGTTCTTCAAAGAACTGCAACAATAAAAATAAAAGTAAAATACGGTATAAAATGTATAAAATTAAAAGGCTAAACAAACACTTTTATGAACAATACCACAGCTCAATGCTTTTTCTTTACTTCAGATATAGAGCATAGAGGAGAGAGAGGAGAGAGGGAGGAGAGAGAGAGGAGAGAGGAGGGAGGAGAGGGAGAGAGAGGAGGAGAGGGAAGAGAGAGAGAGAGAGGAGAGGAGGGGAGGAGGAGGGAGAGAGGTGGAGAGAGGGAGAGAGAGGGGAGAGAGAGAAGAGAGAGAGAGAGAGAGAGAGGGGGAGGGAGAGGAGAGGCGGAGGGAGAGGCGGAGAGAGAGAGGAGGAGAGAGAGGGAGAGAGAGGAGGGAGAGGTGGGAGGAGAGAGGGAGAGGGAGAGAGAGAGGAGCGAGAGAGAGAGAGGAGAAGAGAGAGGAGGAGAGAGGAGGTGAGGGGGAGAGAGGGAGAGGAGAGGAGAGAGAGAGAGGGAGAGAGCGGATGAGAGGGAGAGAGGGAGAGAAGAGAGAGGAGAGAGAGAGAGGGAGGGGGAGAGGAGGGAGAGAGAGAGGAGAGAGAGAGGAGGGAGGAGCGGGAGGAGATGGAGAGAGAGAGAGAGAGAGCGGGAGAGGAGAGAGAGAGGAGGAGGAGAGGGGAGAGAGGAGAGAGAGAGGGAGAGAGATGAGAGGAGAGAGAGAGAGAGAGAGAGATGGAGGAATGTAGTGTTGGAGGAAGGGAGAGAAAAAGAAAGAGCTATGTTGGGAGAGAGAGCGAGATGGAGGAAAGCGAGAGTAATGGAGGGAGAGGGAGAAAGGACAGCATAAGGACAGTCATAAGAAAAGAAGGAAGGAGACAAAGTGGTGCAACTTAAGTTAACATCATGCTAATCATATTCATGAGCGAGACTCAAACATCGACTTTACAGCTGAGAAATGTGTGTGTGCATAAACGTGTGTGTGTGTGCATGTGTTAAAGCCACACAGAGTCAGTGATGAATTAAAATGGAAGTGTGATGCATTGCAGTAGTCATAACTAACCTCTGTACTGAGACAGGAGAGAACAGCAGAACCAGATATATAGAACAGGTCTAGAACCCAACATAGAAGAGGACTAGAATCCATAAAAACCTCACAAAAGAAATGGGCGAAAAATATTTTGACGAATACGCGTCCCAAGATAACCGAAATGCAGCACGACACAAGTCTAGCACAAAAGCACTATACAAGCTAACATCAAATGAATTACTACATCAGCCAGGTACTTCTTGCAACGATGTGATAGATTTCACTTTTGCTAATTAGCAAATCAAAAATCACATCTGTAAGCAGATGTGTTTCTTTAGATTAATGTGATACCTGTTACTGTAATCTTCCATCTCTCTGCACCTTACAGGCTTGCTGCCCTATGCACATAGACATGGAACACTGGTCACTTTAATAATGTTTACATACTGTTTTACTCATTTCATATGTATATACTGTATTCTAGTCAAGGCCATCCTATTTAACTAATTTTGTACATATAATATTCTTCAGATATATTTAATATTCTATCCATATTCTGTCTGTAATGTATATACATCCAATCACACAGTTTGAACACATCTACTCATTCAAGGGTTTTTCTTATTTATAAAAAAAAAATTTTACTATATTCAACATTGTAGAATAACAGTGAACATATCCAAACTATGAAATAACACATATGGAATCATGTAGTAACCAGAAAAGTGTTAAACAAATAAAAATAAATGTTATATTTGAGATTCTTCAAAGTAGCCTCCCTTTGCCTTGATGACAGTTTTGCACACTCTTGGCATTCTCTCAAACAGCTTCAAGAGATAGTCTCCTGGAATGCATTTCCAACAGTCTTGAAGGAGTTCCCACATATGCTGAGCACTTGCTGGCTGCTTTTACTTCACTCTGCGGTCCAACTCATCCCAAACCATCTCAATTGGGTTGAGGTCGGGTGATTGTGGAGGCCAGGTCATCTGATGCAGCCCTCCATCACACTCCTTCTTGGTCAAATAGCCCTTACACAGCCTGGAGGTGTGTTTTGGTTTATTGTCCTGTTGAAAAACAAATTATAGTCCCACTAAGCAGAAACCAGATGGGATGGTGTATTGCTGCAGAATGCTGTGAAAGCCATGCTGGTTAAGTGTGCCTTGAATTCTAAATAAATCACTGACAGTGTCACCAGCAAAGCACCCACACACCATCACACCTCCTCCTCCATGCTTCACGGTGGGAACCACACATGGGGACATCATCTGTTCACCTACTCTGCGTCTCACAAAGACACAGCGGTTGGAACCAAAAATCGCAAATTTGGACTCAGAACAAAGGACAGATTTCCACCGGTCTAACGTCCATTGCTCGTGATTCGTGGCCCAAGCAAGTCTTGTCTTCATATTGGTGTCCTTTAGTAGTGTTTTTTTTGCAGCAAGGCCTGATTCATGCAGTCTCCTCTGAACAGTTGATGTTGAGATGTGTCTGTTACTTGAACTCCGTGAAGCATTTATTTGTGCTGCAATCTGAGGTGCAGTTAACTCTAATGAACATATCCTCTGCAGCAGACAACTCTGGGTCTTCCTTTCCTGTGGCGATCCTCATGAGAGACAGTTTCATCCTAGCACTTGATGGTTTTTTGCGACTGCACTGAAATTTCCAGGATTGACTGACCTTCATGTCTTAAAGTAATGATGGACTGTAATTTCTCTTTGCTTATTTGAGCTGTTCTTTCTATAATATGGACTTGGTATTTTACCAAATAGGGCTATCTTCAGTATACCACCACTATCTTGTCACAACACAACTGATTGGCTCAAACGCATTAAGAAGGAAAATATTCCTCAAATGAACTTTTAACAAGGCACACCTGTTAATTGAAATGCATTCCAGGAGACCTCAGGAGACCTCATGAAGCTGGTTGACAGAATGCCAAGAGTGTGCAAAGCTGTCATCAAGGCAAAGGGTGGCTACTTTGAAGAATCTCAAAAATAAAATATATTTTAATTTGTTTAACACTATTTTGGTTACTACATGATTCCATGTGTTATTTTATAGTTTTTATTCTACAATGTAGAAAATATAAAAACATATAGAAAACCCTTGAATGAGTAGGTGTGTCCAAACTTTTGACTGGTACTATATATATATATATATATACTCCGGATTCCAACATTGCTCGTCCTAATATTACTATATTTCCTAATTACATTCTTTTACTTTTTAAATGTGCATTGTTGTGTATTGTTAGATATTACTGCACTATTGGAGCTAGGAACGAAGCATTTCGCTACACTCGCAATAACATCTGCTAAATATGTGTATGTGACCAATAACATCTGCTAAATATGTGTATGTGACCAATAAAATGTGATTTGATTTGATCAAACTGGTATAACTAAAGACAGCCTTTCAATACCATTAGAACCCAAGTTGATTCAACATTTTCCATCTAATCAAAAGGGAACTGTTTCCTCAGCTGACCTCTACTCATATGCCAATCAAACTACAGACCTGTCAATCAAACTACAGCCACCCTTTTAAGTTGTCAATTAAAAGTGAGCCAATTAAAAGTCTGTTCCACACTTGCACTCCTGAACAATGCCAACCTCTTCCTATAGCCTCATCTCCTCTTTATCGCTCTGTCTCTCCGCCTCTCCGTCTCTCCTCTAAAGCCTTATCTCTCCCTCTCTTTGTCTGGCAGTGATGCATGCTGCCTTCCAGCACAGATGGATAATGAAAGGGAGAGCGAGTGAGAGACAGATAAAGAAAGGGAGAGAGAGAAAAGAAAAGGGAATGAGAGAGAGATGAACTGAAGGAGGAAGATGTGATCATGCTGAAGGAGTAAAATCAGTACCTGATCAGCTGAACAATGCCAACGAGCGTCCATGCCTGCCTGACTGCCTAGCTCACACATCACATCACACACACACACACGGTTTACACACACTGCTCTGCCACTGTCTTCAGAAACACACACACATCGGTTAGCAGCAGCTCTGTCAGCGTGGAGAAACGAGGAGAGAATAGGAGATGTACTGATACACTAACTACCTATCACTGCTGACAGAGAGAGAGAGAGAGAGAGAGAGAGAGAGAGAGCAAGAGGAGACAGAGCGAGAGAGGGGGGGGGTCTGAGGTTGCTATAGTTGGTTCTACCCATAAAACACACGCACACACACACACGTACACGCACGCACACAAGCATACACACACACACACACAGAAAAACATCCAAACTAAATTGAGCAGAGTGAGACAGAGTTGACACTCTTCAACATTATTAATAATTCAGACTCATAGGAGGGACTCTCACTAAATTCAGGAAGAAAACACACACACACTGCACCATATCAAGCATACATATGACCTAATTCCTATCTTGGTATACCACCGGCTGCACACACACACACACACACACACACACACACACACACACACACACACACACACACACACACACACACACACACACACACACACACACACACACACACACACACACACACACACACACACACATCTGAGGTGTAAAGAGCAACACTGTCGGTGAATCTCAAACCACCGCCTCGCCCCTACCAACTCGCTCTGAGGGCCCTCCGGTGTCACGTGTTGCTCAGAGTGACTTCCAGAGAGTGGAGAGGGGATCAGTAAACCCATCAACGTCGGGACACACTGGTGCTTTGAATGATGCAATTCATGTTCCACTTTTAAATAATAAAATGAGCATGAAATTCTATTGCACAAATCCCCCCAGATGTAAAGATTAGTAACAGTTAAACATTTCATTTGGGAGGTATTTCATCTGTTACATGTGTCAAGTCTCCAAATCCGACATAAACAAATGCATGTGACATATAATTAGGAACACCTCTCCGTTGTTTTGTAGGTAAGGGGATAGCACTTAGCTTTGAAGCCTGCAGCGTTGAAGAGGGTCTAATTAGCCACTACACCCTGTATCATTTTCACTGCTTCAGCATTTGGACACTTGTGCATATGGCGGAGGTGCACGTGAAAGCGCCAATGGAGGGCCGAAGGGCGAGGGGAAGGGAGTGATTTGGGATTCAGCCTGTGTCTCACTCAGTCACTTAAACCCTCCCTCCATCCATCCATCCATCCATCCATCCAGATCCATTATTGATGCCTGAGGCTCACAGCTCTGTATTCCATTATTTATGTCTGAGACAGCTGGCAGCCTATACCCAGAGGAGCTATACACTATGGAGCACAACAGAAAGAGAGAGAGGGTTCACTATCTCCATGGCAACTCGCATCATTGGATAAAAAAAAAATTCAGAGCATGGCAGAACATTTCATGACCCAGAATCCCTCTCCACACAGAGAGCCCGTTCATCATCATAACCTCCTGACTAGCCATAGCAGACAAGCGGTGGTCATAGCAGCTCATAGCAGGTTAACACAGCTCATTGCAGCACACATTTGAGTCCAAATCCATTTCTGACTCATAGTTACCTCTGCTGCAGAGGATAAGTTCATTAGAGTTAGCCTCTCTCAGACTCTCTCAAATAAATTCCTCACAGAGTTCAAGTAACAGAAACATCTCAACATCAACTATTCAGAGGAGAACACTACTAAAGGACACCAATAAGAAGAAGGGTCTTGCTTAGGTCAAGAAACACGAGCAATGGACATTAGACCGGTGGAAATCTGTCCTTTGGTCTGACGAGTCCAAATTGGGTATTTTTGGTTCCTACCGCCATGTCTTTGTGAGAGAGTAGGTGAACAGATGATCTCCCCATGTGTGGTTCCCACCGTGAAGCATGGAGAAGGAGGCGTGATGGTGTGGGGGTGCTTGGCTGGTGACACTGTCAGTGATTTATTTAGAATTCAAGGCACACTTAACCAGCATGGCTATCACAGCATTCTGCAGTGACACACCATCCCATCTGGTTTGCGCTTAGTGGGACTATCATTCGTTTTTCCACAGGACAATGACCCAACAAACCTCCAGGCTGTGTAAGGGCTATTTGACTAAGGAGGAGAGTGATGGAGTGCTGCATCAGATGACCTGGCCTCCACAATCACCCGACCTCAACCTAATTGAGATGGTTTGGGATGAGTTGGGCTGCAGATTGAAGTAAAAGCAGCCAACAAGTGCTCAGCAAATGTGGGAACTCCTTCAAGACTGTTGGAAAAGCATTCCAGGTGAAGCTAGTTGAGAGATACCAAGAGTGTGCAAAGCTGTCATCAATGCAAAGAAGAATCTAAAATCGAAAATATATTTTGATTTCTTTAACACTTTTTTGGTTACTACATGATTCCATATGTGTTATTTCATAGTTTTGATGTCTTCACTATTATTCTACAATGTAGAAAATAAAAAAAATTAAGAAAAACCCTTGAATGAGATGTGTGTCCAAACTTTTGACTGGTACTGTATGTAAATGAGATATTTCTGTATTTCATTTTCAATACATTTCTAAAAAGATGTTTTCACTTTGTCATTATGGGTTATTGTGTGTAGATGGGTGAGCATGAAAAACAATTTAATTCATTTTGAATTCAGGCTGTAACGCAACAAAATGTAACACAAAAATAAGTCAAGGGGTATGAATACTTTCTGAAGGCACTGTATATGGTATCTATTTGGGGCTCCCGAGTGACGCAGCGGTCTTAGGCACTGCAGCTCAGTGCTAGAGGCGTCACACTACAGACCCTGGTTCGATTCCAGGCTGTATCACAACCGGCCGTGATTGGGAGTCCCATAGAGCGGTGAACAATTGGCCCAGCGTTGTTAGGGTTTGACTAGGGTAGGCCACTGTAAATAAGAATTTATTTCCCGAACTGACTTGCCTTGTTAAATAAAGGTGAAATAATTGTTTTATAAAAATCTATGTGTGAGGTTACGAATAGCTAAGTTATCCTGTTTATGCCTTAGATAGCGTCATAGTTCGTTTCCTACCTGCTGCGTAGTTCCTCCTCCTTGCTTCTTATTTGTGGCGGTTGTCGTGGTGATGTCGCCGGCATTGGAGGCGGGATCTAATCGGTTGCCCCCGGCAGCAGCGCTGGATTGGGGAGTGATGGAGGAGGAGGGCATGTCCCCAACCAATCGTGTGCTGCCCTCCAGGCGGATGTGGGCGTGTCCCTCGGCGGCCATGTTGAGTATCTTCAGTCCGTTGTAGTAGAGACCGGCCATCTGACCCTGGAACTGACCTGCTTCCTTTCCTCTTCCTACCGTCACCGTCGTCTGGCTGTTGAAGATGGTCAGCTGGCGGCCTGGACACACACACGCATACATAGGCGTCGTCGTGTGATGATAATACACACATTAAGCATGATGTTAATGAGTTGTAAGCATGGTGTTAGGTTGTTGTAAGCATGGTGTTAGGTTGTTGTAAGCATGGTGTTAGGTTGTTGTAAGCATGGTGTTAGGTTGTTGTAAGCATGGTGTTAGGTTGTTGTAAGCATGGTGTTAGGTTGTTGTACGCATGGTGTTAGGTTGTTGTAAGCATGGTGTTAGGGTGTTGTAAGCATGGTGTAGGGTGTTGTAAGCATGGTGTTAGGGTGTTGTAAGCATGGTATTAGGTTGTTGTAAGCATGGTGTTAGGTTGTTGTAAGCATGGTGTTAGGTTGTTGTAAGCATGGTGTTAATGAGTTGTAAGCATGGTGTTAATGAGTTGTAAGCATGGTGTTAGGTTGTTGTAAGCATGGTGTTAGGTTGTTGTAAGCATGGTGTTAGGTTGTTGTAAGCATGGTGTTAGGTTGTTGTAAGCATGGTGTTATTGTGTTGTAAGCATGGTGTTAGGGTGTTGTAAGCATGGTGTTAGGTTGTTGTAAGCATGGTGTTATTGTGTTGTAAGCATGGTGTTAGGGTGTTGTAAGCATGGTGTTAGGTTGTTGTAAGCATGGTGTTAGGTTGTTGTAAGCATGGTGTTAGGGTGTTGTAAGCATGGTGTTAGGGTGTTGTAAGCATGGTGTTAGGGTGTTGTAAGCATGGTGTTAGGTTGTTGTAAGCATGGTGTTAGGGTGTTGTAAGCATGGTGTTAGGTTGTTGTAAGGATGGTGTAGGGTGTTGTAAGCATGGTGTTAGGTTGTTGTAAGCATGGTGTTAGGTTGTTGTAAGCATGGTGTTAGGTTGTTGTAAGCATGGTGTTAGGTTGTTGTAAGCATGGTGTTAGGGTGTTGTAAGCATGGTGTTAGGTTGTTGTAAGCATGGTGTAGGGTGTTGTAAGCATGGTGTTAGGTTGTTGTAAGCATGGTGTTAGGGTGTTGTAAGCATGGTGTTAGGTTGTTGTAAGCATGGTGTAGGGTGTTGTAAGCATGGTGTTAGGTTGTTGTAAGCATGGTGTTAGGTTGTTGTAAGCATGGTGTTAGGTTGTTGTAAGAATGGTGTTAGGTTGTTGTAAGCATGGTGTTAGGGTGTTGTAAGCATGGTGTTAGGTTGTTGTAAGCATGGTGTAGGGTGTTGTAAGCATGGTGTTAGGTTGTTGTAAGCATGGTGTTAGGTTGTTGTAAGCATGGTATTAGGTTGTTGTAAGCATGGTGTTAGGGTGTTGTAAGCATGGTTTTATGGTGTTGTAAGCATGGTGTAGGGTGTTGTAAGCATGGTGTTAGGTTGTTGTAAGCATGGTGTAGGGTGTTGTAAGCATGGTGTTAGGGTGTTGTAAGGATGTTAGCATGTCATAAGCGTGTTGTTAGCAGGGTATAAGCATGTTGTAAGCATGTTGTAAGTCTGTTGTTAGCATGATGTAAGCATGTTGTAAGCATGTTGTTAGCATGTTGTACGTATGTTGTAAGCATGGTGTTAGGTTGTTGTAAGCATGGTGTTAGGGTGTTGTAAGCATGGTGTTAGGGTGTTGTAAGCATGGTGTTAGGGTGTTGTAAGCATGGTGTTAGGGTGTTGTAAGCATGGTGTTAGGGTGTTGTAAGCATGGTGTTAGGTTGTTGTAAGCATGGTGTTAATGAGTTGTAAGCATGGTGTTAGGTTGTTGTAAGCATGGAGTTATGTTGTTGTAAGCATGGTGTTAGGTTGTTGTAAGCATGGTGTTAGGGTGTTGTAAGCATGGTGTTAGGTTGTTGTAAGCATGGTGTTAAGTTGTTGTAAGCATGGTGTTAGGTTGTTGTAAGCATGGCGTTAGGTTGTTGTAAGCATGGTGTTAGGGTGTTGTAAGCATGGTGTTAGGTTGTTGTAAGCATGGTGTTAAGTTGTTGTAAGCATGGTGTTAGGTTGTTGTAAGCATGGCGTTAGGGTGTTGTAAGCATGGTGTTAGGGTGTTGTAAGCATGGTGTTAGGTTGTTGTAAGCATGGTGTTAGGGTGTTGTAAGCATGGTGTTAGGTTAGAGTCATCATGTTGACATATCGAATGATTATCCTCAAATATGGTTATTACAGCCTTAAGAAGCCCAATGAAGGAAGCATTATGAAGACATATGAAGCTCTATGAAGCACACACAGGTCATAGCTTTGTCTCTGGTCACAGTTAAAGGGAGTTCAGGCATTTAAAAGAGCTCTGCTGAGGGTTAAGAGGTCAATTTGAAACAAAACAGTGCATTGAACATCTCTCAAGTCATACATGTAATATCTAGTTCTGAACTTTACTTTGACTATACAGATTATGATGTTCAACATTGATATATGCTTTAGTGAACACTTTAAATGTTTACAATTGGAGAAACAATATTATGAAAAATCTTAAACAAGTACATTTTTATCTGTATTAGTTTCACATTTATTCAGATGAATCTTCCCATTGTCCGTTTAACCTGGTATTATTACCGCTTTATCTACAGTTTACAGTAAATTGCTGTATTACAGAACAGTACAGTTACACTACAGTTTACACAGTCTGACAATATTATACTCTAACAGTTACTATAACGTTTAAACTTAGTTATGGATTTATCATTTTAGATGTTAGTTGATGGTCACAGTTTCAACTTCCTTCAGGTTGACTTTTAGCTGAAAGTTTAAAGGCATTTTAATGAATGTTTTTACCTTTGTCGAGTAGCCAATCGTCAACTATTCGACCGAGCCGATAGGGGATTCTCTGTCTAGCGATGGCCAGGCGCTCGTTATCAATGTTGCCTTTAATTTAAAGATGAAAACACAGTAATTACACCTGGCACAGGAGCTGGACAACAAAATAAACAGCCTTGAAGAGAAAGTCAAAGTCCTGACCAAGGTCCTGTCGGTCCGAACATTGTTGCTGTTGTCATTAACTTCCATAAGAGTTACGTTCATGAGCAGCAACCAGCAAGCAGACATCGACTTTCTGTTCTTGGACTTTGATTTAAAGAGACATTTAAACAGTTACTTAACATCTGACAGACAGGAGACAGCTCTGACTGGGTTTAGAGAGTTTGATGAAACAAGAGAATAATAATGATAATCACTGTTAAAGCTAACAGATCAACCTTCATACACCTCTGTCTAGTGTTTAGCCTTTTAGCTAACAGATCAACCCTCATACACCTCTGTCTAGTGTTTAGCCTTTTAGTTAACAGATCAACCCCCATACACCTCTGTCTAGTGTTTAGCCTTTTAGCTAACAGATCAACCTTCATACACCTCTGTCTAGTGTTTAGCCTTTTAGCTAACAGATCAACCCCCGTACACCTCTGTCTAGTGTTTAGCCTTTTAGCTAACAGATCAACCCTCATACACCTGTCTAGTGTTTAGCCTTTTAGCTAACAGATCAACCCTCATACACCTGTCTAGTGTTTAGCCTTTTAGCTAACAGATCAACCCCCATACACCTCTGTCTAGTGTTTAGCCTTTTAGCTAACATATCAACCCCCATACACCTCTGTCTAGTTTTTAGCCTTTTAGCTAACAGATCAACCCCCATACACCTCTGTCTAGTGTTTAGCCTTTTAGCTAACAGATCAACCCCCATACACCTATGTCTAGTGTTTAGCCTTTTAGCTAACAGATCAACCCTCATACACCTCTGTCTAGTGTTTAGCCTTTTAGTTAACAGATCAACCCCCATACACCTATGTCTAGTGTTTAGCCTTTTAGCTAACAGCTCAACCCTCATACACCTATGTCTAGTGTTTAGCCTTTTAGTTAACAGATCAACCCCCATACACCTCTGTCTAGTGTTTAGCCTTTTAGCTAACAGCTCAACCCTCATACACCTACGTCTAGTGTTTAGCCTTTTAGCTAACAGATCAACCCTCATATACCTCTGTCTAGTGTTTAGCCTTTTAGCTAACAGATCAACCCTCATATTCCTCTGTCTAGTGTTTAGCCTTTTAGCTAACAGATCAACCCTCATACACCTCTGTCTAGTGTTTAGCCTTTTAGTTAACAGATCAACCCCCATACACCTCTGTCTAGTGTTTAGCCTTTTAGCTAACAGCTCAACCCTCATACACCTACGTCTAGTGTTTAGCCTTTTAGCTAACAGATCAACCCTCATATACCTCTGTCTAGTGTTTAGCCTTTTAGCTAACAGATCAACCCTCATATTCCTCTGTCTAGTGTTTAGCCTTTTAGCTAACAGATCGCTAAATAACTCCTGAAAATATATGATTAATACTTAAGATAACAACAACAATATAAAATGTTTAAAAACCCAATGCTAAAATAAATACAATCAGTTTTTCCTCTTCGTTTCCCCCCCAGTCTAGTTAATACATTTAAATGTTTATTGTGTTGCTGTTTGGCCAAATGCCCCAACGGCTATTATTATTTTCTTTTTTTAAATAAATCACAACTGCTATCTGTATTAAATGTTTACATGGTTCATTTACGTGTCACACTATTTAACATAGCAACATACATGTCCAGTCATGTCAGTACAGACTCCCTGGAGTCAAGGCAACAGCGGAAGTGTGACTACAAATTTCTTTTTTATGTTTAAACAGGGAAAACAACATCCTAAAATACACATTTGGTCTTCAGCAAGTCATAACACAAGTGGTAATAGTAACGTAGTATGATGTAGTATTAACATAAGCAACATCTTTACATTAATACTGATAGAAACAGTTACGATACATAGTCCACTTCCTTTAATTCAGGAAGAAGCCGAAGCCCTGTCATGTGATTGGCTGTGGTCGGTCCCTACCTGAGGGGTAGCGCTCTATGATTGGCAGGTCGTCCAGCTGCAGGGTTGCGTTGCCTCCGCTGCGGGTAAACCGAACTATGTGGTACTTCCCATCATTAACGGATTTAGCAGTCTCTTCAATGTTGATGTCATCTGTCCCCACGTTAAACACTACCCGAATATTTCCTTTATCCTGGGGAGAGAGAAATGGAGAGAGAAATGGAGAGACATAGAGACATAGAGAGAAATGGAGAGACATAGAGACAGAGAGAGAAATGGAGAGACATAGAGACAGAGACAGAGAGACATAGAGACAGAGAGAGAAATGGGGAGACAGAGACAGAGAGAGAAATGGAGAGACATAGAGACAGAGACAGAGAGACATAGAGACAGAGAGAGAAATGGAGAGACAGAGACAGAGAGAGAAATGGAGAGACAGAGAGAGAAATGGAGAGACATAGAGACAGAGAGAGAAATTGAGAGAAATGGAGAGAGAAATGGAGAGAAATGGAGAGACATAGAGACAGAGACAGAGAGACAGAGAGAGAAATGGAGAGAGAAATGGAGAGACAGAGACAGAGAGAGAAAGAGAGCAAAATAGCAAGAGAGAGAGAGAGAGAGGATAGGAAGAGAGAAAGGTTTATAGCTGGTAGTGTGGCAGAGTGCTGAGTTGAGGAGGACAGAGTGCAGTGATTCTGTAGAGGTCAGTGTAGTCTTTACTATCTGTAGCTGTAGGTAGTCTCCCAGTCCCGAGGCGCTGTCAACCCGTAGCAGAGTAGCGTGTTTCTGCTGTGTGCTGAAGCCCAGCGCCAGCCGGTCAGCCCGTGTGCTGGGGCGCTCGTTAGGAGGCCAGGTGTACACGATCACACCCCCGTCACGACCAAAGATATAAGTGGTCCCCGCTGTGGACAACAAATTGGCTCAAAAAGGAAGTAGTAAACAGGAAATAGGACATAGGAAATAACAAGTGACTCACCGTCATTGCAGAGCGGTCCCCCGAATGATGTCATACTGCAATCACAGCTAAATCCCTCCCACTGCTGTAAACACACGCCCTGACTGGCGCAGGAGTCTTCCTGACAGGTAGTACTGGGACCTGAAGAGCCAAAGAGACAAATCCTTCAGCTTCTTCACGAGAAAAGCTCATGTCAACCAGAGAATGCTTAAGGTAACAAAATAATCAGAATAAGCCCTTAAAAACTCTGGATAGGTCGACAACAGCCAAGGCAAAAACAATATTCATTCACATTTTAAGTGAACCAGTTCCTTTAAGAGTTGAGCCCTTTTGGATTGTTGAATTGTTATTACAATTCACTTCACATCCAGCAGCTGTCTGTCCATGAGGTTGGCCAGCCGTAGGCTAGATACAGGGAGGGAGGGGTCAAACAGAAGAGGGTGGGGTTAGAAGTAGGGGGTGGGATTAGAATCATGCTTCCAAGTGACAGAGGTGAAGAGGGTGTGTTCTAACTTAAACAGGAACGATGTCGCTGAGGGGAAGATGTCACTACAGTGGCATAGACAGGTCATGTCAGAACACACCACACACCCACGTACCTGCAAGAGTGTAACCGAGGTGGCTCGCGTGATGAGTCTTGCCTGAGACCTGAACACATGCATTGAGCCCTGAGCTACTGCCTAGCCCTAGACTTTAGCCCAGTGTGTTAACACAGTCTTGTGGTGTGCAGGAGACTCAGGTTCGAACCCAGTTGATCACAAGAATACACACAGACACGCACACACAGAGCGATCTACCTTGCAGGTCAGCTTTCGTCAATGCAACTTTTGTCAGCCAAAAAGAATGACAAGCAAAATATGTTAGATGGTTAGTAAAAAGAAAGCATAGAAATGCCTGTGATAAAACAAACAGGTAGAGAGAGAGAGAGAGAGAGAGAGAAGTGAGTGGGAAGAAAGAGAATAGAGAGAGAGAGAGGGGGAGGAAGAGAAGAGAGAGGGGAGAAAGAGAAGAGAGAGCAAGAGAGGGGGAAGAAAGAGAGAGAGAGAGAGAGAGAGAGAGAGAGAGAGAGAGAGAGAGAGAGAGAGAGAGAGAGAGAAAGAGAATAGAGAGAGAGAGAGAGAGGGGGAGAAAGAGAAGAGAGAGCAAGAGAGGGGGAAGAAAGAGAGAGAGAGAGAGGAGAGAGAGAGAGAGAGAGAGAGAGAGAGAGAGAGAGAGAGAGAAAGAGAATAGAGAAGAGAGAGGAGAGAGGGGGAGACAGAGAAGAGAGAGCAAAGAGAGGGGGAAGGAAAGAGAGAGAGAGAGAGAAGAAGAAGAGGGGGAGAGAGAGAGAGAGAGAGAGAGAGAGGGGGGAGAGGGAAGAGAGACGAAGAGAGAGAGAAGAAGAGAGAGAGAGAGAGAGAGAGAGAGAGAGAGAGAGAGAATAGAGAGAGAGAGAGAGGGGGGGGAGAAAGAGAAGAAGAGCAGAGAGGGGGAAGAAAGAGAGAGAGAGAGAGAGAGAGAGAGAAGAGAGAGAGAGAGAGAGAAGAGAGAGAGAGAGAGAGAAGAGAGGAGAGAGAGAAGGGGAGATGAGAGAGAGAGAGAGAGAGAGGAGAGGGGGAGAGAGAGAGAGAGAGAGAGAGAAGAGAGAGGGGGAGAGAGAGAGAGAGAGAGGAGATAAAATAATAATAAAAACAGAAATATAAATAATACAAATAAAACAGCTGTTAGCTGGAGAAGAGGTAGAATAAATAAAAACAGCTGTTAGCTGGAGAAAGAGGTAGAATAATAAAAAACAGCTGTTAGCTGGAGAAAGAGGTAGAATATAAAAACAGCTGTTAGCTGGAGAAAGAGGTAAGAACTAATAAACACAGCTGTTAGCTGGAGAAAGAGGTAGAATAATAAAAACAGCTGTTAGCTGGAGAAAGAGGTAGAATAATAAAACAGCTGTTAGCTGGAGAAAGAGGTAGAATAATAAAAACAGCTGTTAGCTGGAGAAAGAGTAGAATAATAAAACAGCTGTTAGCTGGAGAAAGAGGTAGAATACATAAAACAGCTGTTAGCTGGAGAAAGAGGTAGAATAATAAAAGACAGCTGTTAGCTGGAGAAAGAGGTAGAATAATAAAAACAGCTATTAGCTGGAGAAAAGAGGTAGAATAATAAAAACAGCTGTTAGCTGGAGAAAGAGGTAGAATAATAAAAACAGCTGTTAGCTGGAGAAAGAGGTAGAATAATAAAAACAGCTGTTAGCTGGAGAAAGAGGTAGAATAATAAAAACAGCTGTTAGCTGGAGAAAAGAGGTAGAATATAAAAACAGCTGTTAGCTGGAGAAAGAGGTAGAATAATAAAACAGCTGTTAGCTGGAGAAAGAGGTAGAATAATAAAAACAGCTGTTAGCTGGAGAAGAGGTAGAATAATAAAAAGCTTGGAAAGAGTAGAATAATAAAAACAGGCTGGTTAGCTGGAGAAAGAGGTAAGATATAAAAACAGCTGTTTAGCTGGAGAAAGAGGTAGAATAATAAAAACAGCTGTTAGCTGGAGAAAGAGGGTAGAATAATAAAAACAGCTGTTAGCTGGAGAAAGAGGTAGAATAATAAAAACAGCTGTTAGCTGGAGAAAGAGGTAGAATAATAAAAACAGCTGTTAGCTGGAGAAAGAGGGTAGAATAATAAAAAAACAGCTGTTAGCTGGAGAAAGAGGTAGAATAAATAAAAACAGCTGTTAGCTGGAGAAAGAGGTAGAATAATAAAAACAGCTGTTAGCTGGAGAAAGAGGTAGAATAATAAAAACAGCTGTTAGCTGGAGAAAGAGGTAGAATAATAAAAAACAGCTGTTAGCTGGAGAAAGAGGTAGAATAATAAAAACAGCTGTTAGCTGGGAGAAAGAGGTAGAATAATAAAAACAGCTGTTAGCTGGAGAAAAGAGGTAGAATAATAAAAACAGCTATTAGCTGGAGAAAGAGGTAGAATAATAAAAACAGCTGTTAGCTGGAGAAAGAGGTAGAATAATAAAAACAGCTGTTAGCTGGAGAAAGAGGTAGAATAATAAAAACAGCTGTTAGCTGGAGAAAGAGGTAGAATAATAAAAACAGCTGTTAGCTGGAGAAAGAGGTAGATATAAAAAAGCTTAGAAGATGTAAATAAAAAAACAGCTGTTAGCTGGAAGAAAGAGGTAGAATAATAAAAACAGCTGTTAGCTGGAGAAAGAGGTAGAATAATAAAACAGCTGTTAGCTGGAGAAAGAGGGTAGAATAATAAAACAGCTGTTAGCTGGAGAAAGAGGTAGAATAATAAAAACAATTAGCTATGATCTGCAATTGTAAAAAGGGGAGGTCCTGGTATGTGTTTGTCTTCCTAGACTTTTTGTGTAATTGCTAATGGTGTGTGTACCTGTGTGTGTGTGTGTACCTTCACAGCCCCTCTCCACCTGTCCGGTCGTAGCAAGGGCGTCGGCCAGCAGGTCGGGTAATCGGCCGTTGAGGTCGACGGTTGCTAGGCAACCCTGGAAGCCTTCGCGGGAATGGACGAGCTTGGGAAGGTCACGGTACATCTCTTTAGCCACGCCCCCTACGTACAGGTCACCTATAGGAACACAGCACAGCTTGAGTGGCAGCTCCTCGCTCCATACCTGGGTCTCGCTTAGCTGACAGAACTGCCCTCTGCTATAAGAGACAAGGGCTGAGAGACTCCATACATAGGTATTATGGTATGTACAGTATGTGTCTGTGTCGATGTGTGTTACCTTTGAGATCCAGGTTCTTGGCCCCCATAGTGGTCTGTGTAGTGACCTTGGTGTCTATCTTAACAGTGTGCAGGTTGTTGGTGTCTCTGGATATGAGGACGTTGTGCCAGTGGTTGTCATTCAGAGGAGAGTTGGAGTTCCCTTTGATCAGGTGAGCCCCGTTCCCCAGGTCGGACACATAGTGGAGGTAGCTGGGGAGGGAGGGAGATTAGGAACGTTACAATATGAACTTTAATACCTGAGTAGATAGTAGATAGATATCTAACTCTGACCAGTCCTTTCATCAAGTGGAATCATCTCCTCTGTTCAGTAGCAGTAGTGTATAGACACACAGGTAATTACCCTTTGACCAGCTCCACCACTATGAAGTCGTTTCCGTCTCCTCTGTTGTAGAGTACGAGTCCGTCCGGGGAGGTGGTTTTGAACTGGAGGAACAGGTGCATGGAGTAGTAGGCCTGGAGCGTTGGCAGGGTCACGTAGCTCGACCGTGACCTGAACGTCACCGGGTCTGCCACGATGCTCTTATAACCAATCACAGCGTTCAGCTCGCAATAGTCGATGTCGCCGTTCTTACCTAGGATCGAGATGACCAAGGATGAGGTGTGTGTAGTTGTGTACGTACGTGTAAGGTGCTGTGTTTGGGATGAGTTACTTACTTAAAACACTAATGTATTACATATTACTTGTTACATTTAACTAAAGTAAGGCGTTATATTACAATATTACAATGAGCAACGTCAGCTTTGATCAGTAGTTGCACCTTTCGTCTGTGGCGTTGCCTTGCTAGTCTACAAGTACGGCTGCTTAATCCGTCATATCTAGTGTAAGCCCAATGTCTGTACAGCTAACCTGTCTTTTCATTCAAAATCTGTCTCTCGAGCCGCCAGATCTGGTCACAGTCCGCACTTACGGGGACCCATAGAGACGTATAGAGGGCACTCTATGGGCTTTGCTACCACAGAAGCGTGTTCAATGGCAAAGATCAGAGATGCGCCATCTATACATTTCTATGGACAACAGCTGTCATGACATTTCTCCAGCCTTTCTCCGCTCGCTCCACAACTAAATGAGGAAACAAGTCGAGATCGGCTCATGGAAACGCGCCCGTTAAGAGATATGATTGTGAAAGTAAGGCACTCGTTGTTTGACAAAGTAACTGTAGTAATGTTACTCAGTAATCTGATTATATTAACATGTTACCACCAACACTGTGTGTGAGGTGTGTGTGTGTGTGGGTGTGTGTGAGGTGTGTGTGTGTGAGGTGTGTGTATGTGTGGGTGTGTGTGTGTGTGAGGTGTGTGTGTGTGAGGTGTGTGTGTGTGAGGTGTGTGTATGTGTGGGTGTGTGTGTGTGAGGTGTGTGTGTGTGAGGTGTGTGTATGTGAGGTGTGTCTGTGTGTGAGGTGCGTGTGTGTGAGGTGTGTGTGTGAGGTGTGTGTGTGTGAGGTGCGTGTGTGTGAGGTGCGTGTATGCGTGTGTGAGGTGTGTGTGTGTGAGGTGTGTGTGAGGTGTGTGTATGTGTGGGTGTGTGTGTGTGAGGTGTGTGTATGCGTGTGTGAGGTGTGTGTATGTGTGGGTGTGTGTAGGTGTGTGTGTGTTTACTCTGTCCTTACAGAGGTCTACATAGGGCATCCCATTGAGAGTGAGGCCCTGCAGGTGCCCTATGAAGTTGGAGGGCACAGCGGGCATGAAGCGCTTCTCCGTCACAATGCCTGTCTCCACGTTGTGGAACTCCAGCTGGGTGTGGTCACCTGCCATCTGACCTGGAGGGGTTAGAGGTCAGGGGTCAGGGGAGAGGTTAGCAGACCGGGGTCAAATACATTGATTTAGCTTCACCGGAGTGCAGGGTGAGTGGAGTTTGCACTTTTGGGACTATTCCATTGGCTACATTGGACCAGGTCAGCTAAATACAAGACACTTGGGCTTGAATGTACTTGAACAATGTCTGCAGGTTATGGGTTTGAGGCCAGGGGTTAAGGTTAGGACTGAAAGGTCAGGGTTGACAGCGTTGGGGGGTTGTTATGGTTACCTTCTACAGATTGCAGGTCGTCGACGGTGAGTTTGAGGCTCTTCCCGCGTCGCACCACTCTGACCGTGTGCCACTCATTATCATTCAGCCCCAGCCCTGCAAAGATGGTCTCTGGACCCTTACCTACACACATTCCAGTTAGTTAATATACACACACATACACCTTACGCACACCCACACGAAGGGTTAACACATGCACACATGCAGGCAAGCACGCACAAACACATTCTCCACCATGTCTCCTGCCACAGTGTCCTACCCTATCTGACCACATGGTGGCACTAGATACTCAGCTCTGAAGCAAGAGGGACAAAGAGCAGTAATACAGCAGGAGGAACTCTCTCCTTTCATCCCTCTCTCCTTCCCCTTTACTCTCCTTTCATCCCTCTCTCCTTCCCCTTTACTCTCCTTTCATCCCTCTCTCCTTCCCCTTTACTCTCCTTTCATCCCTCTCTCTCTCTCCTTCCCCTTTTCTCTCCTTTCATCCCTCTCTCCTTCCCCTTTACTCTCCTTTCATCCCTCTCTCTCTCTCCTTCCCCTTTTCTCTCCTTTCATCCCTCTCTCCTTCCCCTTTACTCTCCTTTCATCCCTCTCTCTCTCTCCTTCCCCTTTTCTCTCCTTTCATCCCTCTCTCCTTCCCCTTTACTCTCCTTTCATCCCTCTCTCTCTCTCCTTCCCCTTTTTTCTCCTTTCATCCCTCTCTCTCTCTCCTTCCCCTTTTCTCTCCTTTCATCCCTCTCTCTCTCTCCTTCCCCCTTTCTCTCCTTTCATCCCTCTCTCTCCTTCCCCTTTACTCTCCTTTCATCCCTCTCTCTCTCTCTCCTTCCCCTTTTCTCTCCTTTTATCCCTCTCTCTCTCTCCTTTCATCCCTCTCTCTCTCTCCTTCCCCTTTTCTCTCCTTTCATCCCTCTCTCCTTCCCCTTTTCTCTCCTTTCATCGCTCTCTCTCTCTCCTTCCCCTTTTCTCTCCTTTTATCCCTCTCTCTCTCCTTCCCATTTTCTCTCCTTTCATCCCTCTCTCTCCTTCCCCTTTTCTCTCTTTTCATCCCTCTCTCCTTCCCCTTTTCTCTCTTTTCATCCCTCTCTCCTTCCCATTTTCTCTCCTTTCATCCCTCTCTCCTTCCCATTTTCTCTCCTTTCATCCCTCTCTCTCTCTCCTTCCCCTTTTCTCTCCTTTCATCCCTCTCTCTCCTTCCCCTTTTCTCTCTTTTCATCCCTCTCTCCTTCCCCTTTTCTCTCTCCTTTCGTCCCTTTCTCTCTCTCCTTCCCCTTTTCTCTCCTTTCATCCCTCTCTCTCTCCTTCCCCTTTTCTCTCTCCTTTCGTCCCTTTCTCTCTCCTAATTTTCTCTCTCTAGTGTCTGTTGAAGGCGATCTCTGGGGAGTGTTGTGAGTCTCTCTCCCTCTCATCAGGATAGACCAGAGTGTCAGTGTGTGTGTGTGTGGGGGGGGGGGGGGTGATAAGCTATAGGAGGAATGAGAAGATGAGAGGTAAACAGCCTGACAGATTCAGCTGTGGGAAATGGCAGCACCATGACACACACACACACACACACACATCATATTGCCACGTGTGAGGTCTCTGTGTATATGCATGTGTAGGTGAGGTATGTGTGAGTGTAGGTGACTTGTGTGTGTGTTAGGTGTGATTAGTTTTCAGGAGAGGACAGAGGGCTCCCCTGAGGAGTCTCAGCTGTGCTCTGGGCACAAGTCTCTCATCCCATTACCATGGATCACTGCCTGAGATTGGTGTTTTTTTTTTGTGTGTGTGTGTGTGTGTGACCGCACACTGTTGGGGTGAATAGGCTGATGTGAGAATGAGGCAGTGATCCATGCCAACCTGAGAACAGCCAGGACACACACACACGCACACACATGTACACACACACACACACACACACACACACACACACACACACACACACACACACACACACACACACACACACACACACACACACACACACACACACACACACACAGGACATGAAATATGGTAATGGAAGAGTGACTAATTTGCTGAAAAAATTGTCTCCCGATGGAACTTATACAAATGAAATGTATGTAATATTGTATTTACTGAGTTGTACGAACTCTTGTCATGTTTTATAATCAACTCCTAATATTAAGCTCTTTCAATGGCAGTATTTGTTTTTACTCATAATGGCTGATAATAACTCATAATGGCTGATAATAACTCATAATGGCTGATAATAACTCATAATGGCTGATAATAACTCATAATGGCTGATAATAACTCATAATGGCTGATAATAACTCATAATGGCTGATAATAACTCATAATGGCTGATCATTACAAAATCATAATAACACCTTTTAAGGTTTCTATGCTTATGAAAAGCATTATGTTACATACTGCCGATAGACATAGACAAGTTGTCTAGGTATGTTCCCATGGCAACACCTTCTCCCTTTGTCAGTACCAGGATGCCGTCATAGAGTCGTCTTCCGTGGTGAAAGGACAAACACACATACACAGAGCTCAACTCACGACAGCCTACAGACAAACAAAGCACTCAGAGGAAGGGAGGGGTGGATGGATAGATGGCTGGATAGATGGATAGATGGCTGGGTGGATGGATAGATGGCTGGGTGGATGGATAGATGGCTGGGTGGATGATAGATGGCTGGTTGGATGGATAGATGGCTGGATGGATGGATAGATGGCTGGATGGATGGATAGATGGCTGGGTGGATGGATAGATGGCTGGGTGGATGGATAGATGGCTGGGTGGATGGATAGATGGCTGGGTGGATGGATAGATGGCTGGATGGATGGATAGATGGCTGGGTGGATGGATAGATGGCTGGGTGGATGGATAGATGGCTGGGTGGATAGATGGCTGGATGGATAGATGGCTGGGTGGATGGATAGATGGCTGGGTGGATGGATAGATGGCTGGCTGGATGGATAGATGGCTGGGTGGATGGATAGATGGCTGGGTGGATGGATAGATGGCTGGGTGGATGGATAGATGGCTGGATGGATAGATGGCTGGGTGGATGGATAGATGGCTGGGTGGATGGATAGATGGCTGGGTGGATGGATGGCTGGGTGGATGGATAGATGGCTGGGTGGATGGATAGATGGCTGGGTGGATGGATAGATGGCTGGGTGGATAGATGGCTGGGTGGATGGATAGATGGCTGGGTGGATGGATAGATGGCTGGGTGGATGGATAGATGGCTGGGTGGATGGATAGATGGCTGGGTGGATGGATAGATGGCTGGGTGGATGGATAGATGGCTGGGTGGATGGAGGGAAGAAAAGGATGGAGGGGTAGAGAATCTTTCATTTTCAGCATGAAGGAGATATAATTATCCGGAAGCCCTGAGAAGCTTTCAGTCCATCTCTGTGACGGAACTCCACACCTCCACACTCCTCTGTACACCTCTCTCGGTGTCTTTTTCCTTGGCTCTTCTCTCTCTTCCCTGTGTACCTCACCCCTTTTCCTGTTCCCCCTCTCACCTCATTCACTAACACTCCCCACCCACCATTTTTCCTGTTCTCCCTCTCACCTCATTCACTAACACCCCCCCCCCTTTTCCTGTTCCCCCTCTCACCTTATTCACTAACACCCCCCCACCCCCCATTTTCCTGTTCCCCCTCTCACCTCATTCACTAACACCCCCCCTTTTCCCCATTCCCCCTCTCACCTTATTCACTAACACCCTCCCCTTTTCCTGTTCCCCCTCTCACCTTATTCACTAACACCCCCCCCCTTTTCCTGTTCCCCCTCTCACCTTATTCACTAACAACCCCCCTTTTTCCTGTTCCCCCTCTCACCTTATTCACTAACACCCCCCCACCCCCCATTTTCCCGTTCCCCCTCTCACCTCATTCACTAACACCCCCCTTTTCCCCGTTCCCCCTCTCACCTTATTCACTAACACCCCCCCCCCTTTTCCTCTTCCCCTCTCACCTCATTCACTAACACCCCCCCTTTTTCCTGTTCCCCCTCTCACCTTATTCACTAACACCCCCCCCCCCCCTTTTTCCTCTTCCCCCTCTCACCTCATTCACTAATCCCCCCCCCTTTTCCTCTTCCCCCTCTCACCTTATTCACTAACCCCCCCCCTTCGCCTCTTCCCCCTCTCACCTCATTCACTAACACCCCCCCTTTTTCCTCTTCCCCCTCTCACCTTATTCACTAACACCCCCCCCTTTTCCTGTTCCCCCTCTCACCTTATTCACTAACACCCCCCCTTTTTCCTCTTCCCCCTCTCACCTTATTCACTAACACCCCCCCCCCCCTTTTTCCTGTTCCCCCTCTCACCTCATTCACTAACCCCCCCCTTTTTCCTCTTCCCCCTCTCACCTCATTCACTAACACCCCCCCCCCCTTTTCCTGTTCCCCCTCTCACCTCATTCATTAACACCCCCCCTTTTTCCTGGTCCCCCTCTCACCTCATTCCCTAACACACCCCCACACCCCCTTTTTTCCTGTTCCCCCTCTCACCTCACCCCCACCCCCCTTTTTCCTCACTCTGTCTTTCCTCTCTTACATTATCTCTAAAATGGCTGCCTTAGTAACCCTGGACTCTAGCAGAATCAAACACACAGTCACACACACCAGCGCACACAAACACACACACACACACGTTCTAACACACACAGAGGTAGTGTGAGATGGAGCGTGACTTACTGGCGGTACAGTTAATCCTGATACAGTCTGGAGGGAGAGCAGAGCAGAGGGTTAACACTGCACAAAGATACAACTCCACGCGCTGGGGACCAACACACCAACACACTCCACACACACACACCTCGCTGAGAACACACACTCTCCTTGCCTTCTGAGGGCAAGCTGGGAGGAGGTTATTGGCTAATCAAAGCAGAGGATAGGGCTTTCTGCTATCTGCTCTGAGCGAATGACATGGTAGCACTGGGAATCCAGCAAATAAGATTGATGGATCTCTGAATTGTCTTGCTCTGTAATTGGCTGAGGGAGAGCGAGAGGTCTCAGTGTGACATGTGTGTCATTGGCTACTCTGGTGAGAGTGACAGCCTCCGTGACCATAACATCCATAATATCAGGACACTGAGGTGGGCGTGGCCCCAAATTTCTGTCACCGAGCAACAGAGCACCAAATCCCACCCCTGGTGGAGCAGAGGAACATGGGAGGTCAGAGGTCATGGTTCCCATAATACCCCAGGTGTGTCGGGTGTCGTCAACCACAGCAGAGACGCAGATGCTACAGCCAGAGACCAACACACACCCCTGCATCTATTGGTGAGTGTGTGTGCGTGTGTATTTGTGTGTGTGCGTGTGTGTCTCTGTGTGTGTGTTTGTGTATGTGTGCATGTGTTTGTGTGTGTGTCTCTGTGTGTGTATTTGTGCATGTGTGTGTCTGTGTGTGCACGTGTGTGTGTGCATGTGTGTGTGTGTCTCTGTGTGTGTATTTGTGTATGTGTGTGTCTCTGTGTGTGTGCGTGTGGGTGCATGTGTGTGTCTCTGTGTGTGTATTTGTGTATGTGTGTGTCTGTGTGTGCGCGTGCATGTCTCTGTGTGTGTATTTGTGTATGTGTGTGTCTCTGTGTGTGCGTGTGTGTGTGTGCGTGTGTGTGTGTGTCTCTGTGTGTGTATTTGTGTATGTGTTTGTCTCTGTGTGTGTGCGTGTGGGTGCATGTGTGTGTCTCTGTGTGTGTATTTGTGTATGTGTGTGTCTCTGTGAGTGCGTGTGTGTGTGCGCGTGTGTGTGCATGTGTGTGTCTCTGTGTGTGTATTTGTGCATGTGTGTGTCTGTGTGTGCGCGTGTGTGTGCATGTCTCTGTGCGTGTATTTGTGTATGTGTGTGTCTGTGTGTGCGCGTGTGTGTGCATGTCTCTGTGCGTGTATTTGTGTATGTGTGTGTCTCTGTGTGTGCGTGTGTGTGTGTATTTGTGTATGTGTGTGTCTCTGTGTGTGCGCGTGTGGGTGCATGTGTGTGTCTCTGTGTGTGTATTTGTGTATGTGTGTGTCTCTGTGTGTGCGCGTGTGTGTGCATTTGTGTGTCTCTGCGTGTGTATTTGTGTATGTGTGTGTCTCTGTGTGTGCGCGTGTGTGTAGGGGTGCAGTGGTCATCTGGGAGTGAGCAGGGAATGCAGCCTCGGACCGGGAGGACCAACCCTCTGTTCAACAATACTCACACCAAAAATACAATACAGTACAACAATGTAAGAGTGTATGTGTGTGTGTGTGTGTGTGTGTGTGTGTGTAATAGCAGATCTTGGTTTAGCTCTATGTACATGTGCTCTGCTCTCAGGTTATTTTTGAGTGTGTGTGGGTATAGGCCTACTGTGTACTTAGGTTTACAGTGTGTGTGGGTATAGGCCTACTGTGTACTTAGGTTTACAGTGTGTGTGGGTATAGGCCTACTGTGTACTTAGGTTTACAGTGTGTGTGGGTATAGGCCTACTGTGTACTTAGGTTTACAGTGTGTGTGGGTATAGGCCTACTGTGTACTTAGGTTTACAGTGTGTGAGGGTATAGGCCTACTGTGTACTTAGGTTTACAGTGTGTGAGGGTATAGGCCTACTTTGTGTGTGTGTAACTAGGTTGACAGTGTTGATGTTGTAACTAGGTTGACAGTGTATGTGTGTGTAACTAGGTTGACAGTGTATGTGTGTGTGTAACTAGGTTGACAGTGTATGTGTGTGTAACTAGGTTGACAGTGTATGTGTGTGTAACTAGGTTGACAGTGTATGTGTGTGTGTAACTAGGTTGACAGTGTATGTGTGTGTGTAACTAGGTTGACAGTGTTGGTGTGTGTAACTAGGTTGACAGTGTATGTGTGTGTGTAACTAGGTTGACAGTGTATGTGTGTGTGTAACTAGGTTGGCAGTGTTGGTGTGTGTAACTAGGTTGACAGTGTTGGTGTGTGTAACTAGGTTGACAGTGTATGTGTGTGTGTACCTAGGTTGACAGTGAGTCGGACACGCCCCCCGTCCAGCTCCAGTCGGAGCGTGTCGGCTGAGTTCCGTGATGTTGTTGCCATGAGAACACCGTAGGCCCGCTGGGAGCGAAAACGTAGCGACACATCCTCTGCTTCGGTGTGCATCGATACGGGCAACTGGACCTTCATAAACTTACTACCATCATAGGATAGGATGGTCGCATCTAGAGAGGGAGGAGGGAGGGAGGAGGGAGGGGAAGATATTAATATCAGGCAGTGACCAGTCCAGTCCAGATGAGACCACATCAAAGCAGATCAAACCAGTGTCTCCAGTTTGACTTAAATTCCAGAAAATATTCAATTCAAAGCTGTTTTCCGCTGAGAGAGAGTGATGGTTCTATATTTGCTCCTCTGCCTCTACCTTTCTCTGATGCTTCAATCTGTCTGTCTGTCTGTCTGTCTGTCTGTCTGTCTGTCTGTCTGTCTGTCTGTCTGTCTGTCTGTCTGTCTGTCTCTCTCTCTCTCTCTCTCTCTCTCTCTTTCTCCCTTTCTCTTTCCATGGGACACCATTGGTGGCGAAATCAACAGGGAGAGAGAGGTCTCACGAATACTAATGAGCTCAGAGTGTGTGTGTGTGAATAAGTGAGTGAATTTCAGAGGGAACCGTAACAGTGAGTGCTCAGTAAAGCGAGCAAGGAGAGAATGGAGAAGAGAGAAGGAGAGATAGGGAGAAGGAGGGAGAAGAAGGGAGAGGGAGAAGGAGAGATAGGGAGAGGGGGAAGGAGAGATAAGGAGAAAGAGAGAGGGTGAAAAGCTAAACTGCTAATGAATCCTCATTAACTGGAGGTTAGCCTGTTACATCATGATAACATAACTAACACCCACACAAACGCACACATACATACATGTGTATGTGTGCGTTGGAGCAATTTCTTAACAGCTGACTAAATGAAATGAGAAAATGGTGCTTCAGCAGAGCACCTGAGAGAGAGGGGGAAAGAGAGAGAGGGGGGTAGAAAGAGTGAGAGAGGGGAGTAGAGAGAGAGAAGGAGGGGGTAGAGAGAGCGGGTAGAGAGAGAGAGAGAGAGAGAGAGAGAGAGAGAGAGCGAGAGGGGGTAGAGAGAGAGAGAGGGGGCAGGGAGAGAGAAGGAGGGGGGTAGAGAGAGAAAGGGGGTAGAAAGAGTGAGAGAGGGGAGTAGAGAGAGAGAAGGAGGGGGTAGAGAGAGAGTGGGCAGAGAGAGAGAGAGAGAGAGAGCGAGAGGGGGTAGAGAGAGAGAGGGGGGGGGCAGGGAGAGAGAAGGAGGGGGGTAGAGAGAGAGAGGGGTAGAGAGAGGGGGGGGGCAGAGTGAGAGAGGGGGTAGAAAGAGTGAAAGAGGGGGTAGAGAGAGATCGGAGGGGGGGTAGAGAGAGAGGGGGTAGAGAGAGAGAGAGGGTGTAGAGAGAGAGAGAGAGGGGGGTAGAGAGAGAGAGAGAGAGGGGGCAGAGAGAGAAAGGGGGGGTAGAAAGAGTAAGAGAGGGGGGTGGAGAGAAAGAGAGAGAGATGGTCGAGAGAGCAAGAAGGGGGAGAGAGAGAAAGAGGGGGTGTAGAGAGAGGGAGGGGGGGGTCTGTACGTTAACACTAGAGGCTTAATACCTAAAATGTATCAATTGAAAGTGTGGGTTAACAGCTCCAATCCAAATGTTGTTGGTCATTACTGAGACGTAGTTGTGAAGCAAACAGCATACCACCCTTCATCCCACTGCTGACTTGCTTCTGAAGCTAAGCAGGGTTGTTCCTGGTTGGTTCCTGGTTGGTCCCTGGATGGGAGACCAGATGCTGCTGGTCCCAATGCCCCAATGCCCCAAGTGACTGGGGACACTGCCCTGTGTATGGTGCCGTCTTTCAGATGGGACGTTAAACGGGTGTCCTGACTTTCTGGGGTCATTAAAGATCCCATGGCACTTATCGTAAGAGTAACCCTGGTGTCCTGGCTAAATCCCCAAGCTGTCACTTAATCATCCCCAGCATACAATTGGCTCATTCATCCCCCTCCTCTCCCCTGTAACTATTCCCCAGGTTGTTGGTGTAAATGAGAACGTGTTCTCAGTCAACTTACCTGGTAAAATAAAATGAAAGAGTGTTTTGAACACTGATGTTAACCTTTCCATTTGTAACTTTTTCCAGCAAGACAGATCTTCCAAAGGTGGTGGAGCGGCGATCTTTACCAAGGAACACCTTCAGTGCTCGGTTGTCCACACCAACTCCACCAAACAATTTGACTTGCTGGTTTTAAGCAATAAGCTTTCAAACAGCTCTTTGTTGACTGTTGCTGGGTGTTATCGTTCTCCATTAGCACCGGCCTGTACCCTACCTGCCCTAAACTCTCTCCTGGCCCCTTACACTAAGTCTGAATCTGTCCTGCTAGGTGACCTGAACTGGGATATGCTTAAACCACCTGACCAAGTCCTAAAGCCATGGGACTCTCTAAATCTATCTCAGATTATTACCAGTCCCACTAGGTATGACTCCAAACACCCAGAGAAGGCTACTCTCCTTGATGTTATCCTCACAGACACTTTCTAAATAACTTTAATGAGCCTTCCTCCATAACCTGGCCTCTGTAAATTGGTATTGAATCAGCTCTGTCAAAGACGCTTGGACTTTCTTTTTTGATATTTTCAGTAGTATTGTTAACATGCACACCCCCATAAAGAAAATGAGAATTAAAAAACAGGTTCAGTCCCTGGTTCAACCACTCTATTCCACCTCAAGAACATAATTTGGCAAAAGGTTCGGTACACAAATACTCAGGCTGACTGGCTGTCGTTCAGGCAAATGAGAAATAAGTGCACTCAGGCTATCCGGAAGGCCAAAGTTAGTTCCTTTAAGGAGCAGTTCTCTCTCTGTGGGTCTAACCCCAAGAAGTTCTAGAAAACACTTAAAGACCTGGAGAATAAACTCTCCTCCTCACAGCTGCCCATGTCCCTTAATGTTGATGATGTGGTTGTTACTTAAAAGACGTGTATGGCTGAGCTATTTATTCACCACTTCATTAAATCAGGATTCCTCTTTGACTCAGACATGCCTCCTTGCCTGTCCAACATTTTCTCACCTCCCAGCCCTTCTAGTGCGACTAGCCCCGATCCTGTTTTCTCCCTGCAGACAGTCACTGTGTCTGAGGTGCAAAAGGAGCTCCTTAAACTTGACCTCCAAAAAACATCTGGGTCAGATGGTTTAGACCCTTTCTTCTTTAATGTTGCTGCGCCTATCATCACCAAGTCTATCTCTGACTTTTCTAACCCGTCTCTCCTCTCTGGGGAGGTTCCCATTGCTTGGAAGGCAGCTACGGTTCATCTGATCCTAACTGTTATAGGTCTATTTCTATTTTGCCCTGTTTACCAAAATTGTTGGAAAAACTTGTCAATAATCAACTGACTGGCTTTCTTGATGCCTATAGTGTTCTCTCGGGTATGCAATCTGGTTTCCGCTCAGGTTATGGATGTGTCACTATAACTTTAAAGGTACTCAATGATGTCACCATTGCCCTTGATTTTAAGCAATGTTGTGCTACTATTTTTATTGACTTGGCCAAAGCTTTTGATACGGTAGACCATTCCATTCTTGTGGGTCGGTATTGATGTATTGGTGTCTCTGAGGGGTCTTTGGCCTGGTTTGCTAACTACTGCTCTCAGAGTGTAGTGTATAAAGTCAGAACATCTGCTGTCTCAGCCACTGCCTGTCATCAAGGGAGTACCCCAAGGCTCGATCCTAGGCCCCATGCTCTCCTCAATTTACATCAACAACATAGCTCAGGCAGTAGGAAGCTCTCTCATCCATTTATATGCAGCTGATACAGTCTTATACTCAGCTGATCCCTCCCCGGATTTTGTGTTAAATGCTCTACAACAAAGATTTCTTAGTGTCCAACAAGCTTTCTCTGCCCTTAACCTTGTTCTGAACACCTCCAAAACACAGGTCATGTGGTTCGGTAAGAAGAATGGCCCTCTCCCCACTGGTGTGATTACTACCTCTGAGTACTTGGGAGTATGGCTAGACAATACACTGTCCTTCTCTCAGCACATATCAAAGCTGCAGGCTAAAGTTAAATCTAGACTTGGTTTCCTCTATCGTAATCACTCCTCTTTCACCCCAGCTGCTAAACTAACCCTGATTCAGATGACCTTCCTACCCATGCTAGATTACAGAGACATACTTTATAGATCGGCAGGTAAGGGTGCTCTTGAGCGGCAAGATGTTCTTTACCATTTGGCCATCAGATTTGCCACCAATGCTCCTTATAGGACACATCATTGCACTCTATACTACTCTGTAAACTGGTCATCTCTGTATACCTGTCGCAAGATCCACTGGTTGTTTTATTTATTATTTATAAAACACTTAGACCTCAGTCCCCCCTATCTGAGATGTCTAATGCAGCCCTCATCCTCCACATACAACACCCGTTCTGTCAGCCACAATCTGTTAAAGGTCCCCAAAGCACACACATCCCTGGATCGCTCCTCTTTTCAGTTCGCTGCAGCTAGTGAATGGAGCTCAAATTGGACAGTTTTATCTCCATCTCTACATTCGAAGACTCAATCATGGACATTCTTACTGACACTTGTGGTTACTTCCCGTGATGTATTGTTGTCTCTACCTTCTTGCCCTTTGTGCTGTTGTCTGTGCCTAACAATGTTTGTACCATGTTTGTGCTGCTACCATGTTGTCTTGTCCTGTGTTGCTGCCATGCTATGTTGTTGTCTTAGGCCTCTCTTTATGTAGTGTTGTGGTGCCTCTCTTGTCGTGATGTGTGTTTTGTCCCATATTTATATGTTATTTATTTTAGATTTTTAATCCCAGCCCCCGTCCCCGCAGGAGGCCTTTTGCCTCTTAGTAGGCCGTCATTGTAAATAAGAATTGGTTCTTAGCTGACTTGCCTAGTTAAATAAAGGATAAATAAAAAGAGAGGGAGAGAGAGAGATGGGGGGGGGGGGGGGGGAGAGTTCATTTTTATTGTTTATTTCACTTTTGTTTATTATCTATTTCACTTGCTTTGGCAATGATAACTTATGTTTTCCATGCCAATAAAGCCCTTGAATTGAATTGAGAGAGAGAGAGAGAAAAATAGAAAGAGAGGGGCAGAGAGAGAGAGAGAGAGAGAGAAAGAGGGGAGTAGAGAGGGAGGGAGAGATGGGAGATGGAGAAGGAGGGATGCTGATGAAGGCAGTAAGTGTGAACGTGTCCTTGTGACGACAGCTCTGGAATAAAGCTGAAGAAACAAACAGATCTGAGAGAAAATTTGGAACAAAAAGAGAGAGTGAGGGATGGAGGGATGGCGAGAGAGGAGAGAGAGAAAGAGGGATGGAGGGATGGCGAGAGATGGGAGAGAGAGAGAGGGATGGAGGGATGGCGAGAGATGGGCGAGAGAGAGAGAGAGAGAGGTAAAACCACAGGTAGAAGGTGGGAGCAATCACTCTCTCCAACTGTTTCTCCATCTGTCCCTCCTTCTACTGAACCACCAGTTACTGAGGCTGATTCTCTCTCTCTCTTTTTCACACATTGTTCAATTTTCATCTCCCTATAGAGGACAGATCTGAGGTGTGTGTATTTGTTAGATATGGGAAGACTAATAATTATCGTGGTAACAGAATCCGCTGCTTCACACTGACACCAGGATCTCTATCCTCCCTCTCCCTGACTCATCTCTTTTCTTTTCTCCAAACTGTCTCTCACTTCATCTTTCCCCCAGTCTCTTAGGGATTCTATTCATCCATCCCTCACTCAATCATCCCTCTTGGTCTTTCTCTTTTTCTATGTTGTCTCTCTCCATGACTCCCTCCTCCCCCTCCCCTGCCTCATCCCTCAGAGCGACGCTCTCTCTCCATCCCTCCCTCCTCCTCTCTCTCCATCCCTCCCTCCTCCCCTTCTCTCCATCCCTCCCTCCTCCTCTCTCTCCATCCCTCTCTCCTCCTCTCGCTCCATCCCTCCTCCCTCACCCTTCTCTCCATCTCTACCTCCTATCCCCCTCTCTCCATCCCTCCTCCCTCACCCTTCTCTCCATCTCTACCTCCTATCCCCTTCTCTCCATCCCTCCCTCTTTCCCCTCTCTCTCCATCCCTCCCTCCTACCTACCCTCTTCTCTCCATCCCTCCATCATTCCCTCTCTCCATCCTTCCCTTCGCCCCTCTCTCTCATCCATCTCTCCCTCCACTCTCTCCATCCCTCCCTCCTCCCCCTCTCTCTATCCTTCCCTCCTTCCATCCCTCCCTCTGCCCCTCTCTCCATCCCTCCTCCCTCCCCGCTCCATCTCTCCCTCTGTCCCCGCTCTCCATCCCCCCCCTCCTCCCCCTCTCTCCATCCCTCCCCCTCTCCCTCCTACCCCCTCTCTCCATCCGTCCCTCCTCCCCTCTCTCTCCATCCCTCCGTCTTTCCCCCTTTCTCTATCCCACCCTCTATCCCTCTCCATCCATCCCTCCCTCCTCCCCTCTCTCTCCATCCCTCCCTCTTTCCCCTCTCTCTCCATTCCTCCCTCCTCCACCCTCTCCATCCCTCCCCCTCTCTTCATCCCTCCCTCTTTCCCCCTCTCTCCATCCCTCCCTCCTCCCCCTCTCTCTATCCTTCCCTCCTTCCATCCCTCCCTCTGCCCCTCTCTCCATCCCTCCTCCCTCCCCGCTCCATCTCTCCCTCTGTCCCCGCTCTCCATCCCCCCCTCCTCCCCCTCTCTCCATCCCTCCCCCTCTCCCTCCTACCCCCTCTCTCCATCCGTCCCTCCTCCCCTCTCTCTCCATCCCTCCGTCTTTCCCCCTTTCTCTATCCCACCCTCTATCCCTCTCCATCCATCCCTCCCTCCTCCCCTCTCTCTCCATCCCTCCCTCTTTCCCCTCTCTCTCCATTCCTCCCTCCTCCACCCTCTCCATCCCTCCCCCTCTCTTCATCCCTCCCTCTTTCCCCCTCTCTCCATCCCTCCCTCCTCCCCCATCTCTCCCTCCTCTCCTCTCTCTCCATCCCTCCCTCTTTCCCCCTATCTCCCTCCTCCCCACTCTCTCCACCCCTCCCTCCCTCCCCCTCTCTCCATCCCTCCCTCCTCCCCCTCTCTCCATCCCTTCCTCTTTCCCCCTCTCTCTATCCTTCCCTCCTCCCCCCACTCTCCACCCCTCCTTCCATCCCTCCCTTCGCCCCTCTCTCCATCCCTCCTCCCTCCATCTCTCCCTCTCTCCCTCCGTCCCGCTCTCTATCCCTCTCTCCATCCCTCCCTCCTCCCCCTATCTCCATCCCTCCCCCTCCCTCCTACCCCGCTCTCTCTATCCGTCCCTCCTCCCCCTCTCTCCATCCCTCCCTCTTTCCCCCTTTCTCTATCCCTCCCTCTTTCCATCTCTCCTCCCTCCCCCTTCTCTCCATCTCTCCCTCCTACCCCTCTCTCCATCCCTCCCTCTCTCCATCCCTCCCTCCTCCCCTCCCCTCTCTCTCCATTCCTCCCTCTATCCCCCTTGCTCTATCCCTCCCTTTCCCCTCTCTCTCCATCCCTTCCCCCTCTTCATCCCTCCCTCTTTCCCCCTCTCTCCATCCCTCCCGCCCTCCTCCCCCCATCTTCCCCTCTCGCCATCCCTCCCTCTTTCCCCCTCTCTCCATCTCTCCCTCCTCCCCACTCTCTCCATCCCTCCCTCTTTCACCCTCTCTCCATCTCTCCCTCCTCCCCACTCTCTCCATCCCTCCCTCCTCCCCCTCTCTCCATCCCTCCCTCTTTCCCCCTCTCTCCATCCCTCCCTCCTCCCCCTCTCCTCACCTCTCTCACAGGCCCGTCCCAGGTATCCGGTCCCAGAGCAGTCACACACATATCTGTTCCAGCCCTCCCTGCAGAGGTCAGAAGTTGGGGTTAATGGTAAAGTCAAGGGTCATGCCAGAGTAGATAAAATTCACCATTCGCTAAGCATGGCCCCCTTGGTTACTGTTGCAACTTGGGTAAAAAATAAATTCAGTGGAGCCCAATTCCCCATTCAACCACTGGCAAAATCCCCTCACAATGATCTCAAACTGTGTTTTTAACACACAATAAAATGAAACACACACTACCCATCGCTAATCAGGAGACTCTCTGGGAAGTTGTGGTGGACTGCCATTACACTTGCTTTACGGGAACCTGGTCAAATGAAGTATGTAGTGTGGCTAGCCACTGGATAACTGTGAATTCACTGTCAGCATGCAATCTAAGGTACTAACCATTTCTGGAGCTAACTAGTACTCTTAAATTGCATCCTGATGTCAACAGCAGATGAGAATTATATTCATAGTATAGCTAACTAACCTAGCTAACATACATTTGGAGAAAACAACTTATAACAACTGGCTAGCTAGCTAGTGTTAGCAACATTTTCAATGCTGGTCATGCAATGAGAGCTAACTAACCAGATCGCAAACAATGCAACAAAATTATAAATCCGGATTTGAAAAATACTCAATCAACAGCATTTCAGGAATCAATTATTGTTAAATTATTCTGCCATTTTAAATATTTAATTAAAACATTTTTTTTTAAAACATCCCAGTTTTTTCCATTGCCCTCATTGGCTTTCATGTGTTTGAAACATACGGTCTATCTATGGTTTAAAACCAGAGCTTGTTCTAGGCGTTGGACTCGAGCTTGGTTAGCGACAGTTGTCCACCGAAGCACTGAGATTGGTTGTCCAAAATTCTGGGGCGGGCTTAGCGAAGGGTCAATTCAAGGTGCTTTATTGACATGAAAAACATTCTTTAAATATGCCTAAAAGTCTTCTCTCAGTCTAGAACTTAGTTAAAAGTGCAGGGAGTCCTTTGGAAACAGTCAAGCACACATCAACATAGTCCCATACTGTACAGTAGACTTGACTTGAGTAAGTAGCTGCGTTACCTGCAGGTGGCGCTGTGTTGGCAGGGGTTGGACAGACACTGTTTAGGGGGCTCTCTGGAGCAGGAAGGTTTCACCCCTACAGCCCTCTGAGCCTCAGCCAGCCGACGGATGTCTTTACTCTGACCGTCCACAAACAGGTCTCTCACACAGCCCACATATCCATAGTTCAACAACGCTGTCCACACCTACAGGGAAAAGGAGAGACAGGTTACTTACACACACACACACGCACACACACGCACACACACACATGCACATAAACAAATGCACACACACACACACACAGACCTCAGTAGGAAAGATGAGTCCTTGGCGGTCCTCCGGTAATCCTCCCAGGTACAGGATATCATCCAGGTCTAGAATCTCACTGTCCCCTGGAGCGGTGTACGCTGTACGCTGTGAGTTCACTGAGATAGTACCTACACACACACACACACACACACACACGGTTAGGGTTAAGAGGGATCAATGATTAGGGTGCTCTGACACTGACCGTAAGTCGTAAATGGCTCAAATGTTAATGTAAAGGTTAAGTTACCTTTCCCACTGACCACTTGCCAGGCCGTCATTATAAATAAGAATGGCTGTTAATCAGTTAAAGGTGAAATAAAATCAGATACCTGAGCGCCCGTCCCTCTGGAAGTCGACGTGGTACCACTCGCCATCGTTGACTTTCCTGTCGATGGCCTTGGTCTTGGTGGTTCCTGAGCCCATGTCCAACAGAAGATACAGGTGACCATCCAGCATCTCGATGGCAAAGAAATCCACCTGCAACAGAAACGGCAACAATAGAAAAACAGCACAATATGAACATCAGCACCGACACCAGTATAAACATCAACACCAGTATCAACATCAACATCAGCACCGACACCAGTATCAACATCAACACCAGTATAAACATCAGCAGCGACACCAGTATAAACATCAACACCAGTATCAACATCAGCAGCGACACCAGTATAAACATCAACACCAGTATCAACATCAACATCAGCACCGACACCAGTATAAACATCAACACCAGTATAAACATCAGCAGCGACACCAGTATAAACATCAACACCAGTATCAACATCAACATCAGCACCGACACCAGTATCAACATCAACACCAGTATAAACATCAACATCAGCACCGACACCAGTATCAACATCAACACCAGTATAAACATCAGCAGCGACACCAGTATCAACATCAACACCAGTATAAACATCAACATCAGCACCGACACCAGTATCAACATCAACACCAGTATAAACATCAGCAGCGACACCAGTATAAACATCAACACCAGTATCAACATCAACATCAGCACCGACACCAGTATCAACATCAACACCAGTATAAACATCAGCAGCGACACCAGTATAAACATCAACACCAGTATCAACATCAGCACCGACACCAGTATCAACATCAACACCAGTATAAACATCAACATCAGCACCGACACCAGTATAAACATCAACACCAGTATCAACATCAACATCAGCACCGACACCAGTATCAACATCAACACCAGTATAAACATCAGCAGCGACACCAGTATCAACATCAACCCCAGTATAAACATCAACATCAGCAGCGACACCAGTATAAACATCAACACCAGTATCAACATCAACATCAGCACCGACACCAGTATCAACATCAACACCAGTATAAACATCAACACCAGTATCAACATCAACACCAGTATAAACATCAACACCAGTATCAACATCAACATCAGCACCGACACCAGTATAAACATCAACACCAGTATCAACATCAACACCAGTATAAACATCAACACCAGTATCAACATCAACATCAGCACCGACACCAGTATCAACATCAACACCAGTATAAACATCAGCAGCGACACCAGTATCAACATCAGCAGCGACACCAGTATCAACATCAACACCAGTATCAACATCAACACCAGTATAAACATCAACATCAGTATCAACATCAACACCAGTATCAACATCAGCACCGACACCAGTATCAACATCAGCAGCGACACCAGTATCAACATCAACACCAGTATAAACATCAACATCAGTATCAACATCAACACCAGTATCAACATCAACACCAGTATAAACATCAACACCAGTATCAACATCAACACCGACACCAGTATCAACATCAACACCAGTATAAACATCAACACCAGTATCAACATCAACACCAGTATAAACATCAACACCAGTATAAACATCAACACCGGCACCAGTATCAACATCAACACCAGCATAAACATCAACACCAGTATAAACATCAACACCAGTATCAACATCAACACCAGTATCAACATCAACACCGACACCAGTATCAACATCAACACCAGTATCAACATCAACACCAGTATAAACATCAACACCAGTATCAACATCAACACCAGTATAAACATCAACACCAGTATCAACATCAACATCAGCACCGACACCAGTATAAACATCAACACCAGTATCAACATCAACACCAGTATAAACATCAACACCAGTATCAACATCAACATCAGCACCGACACCAGTATCAACATCAACACCAGTATAAACATCAGCAGCGACACCAGTATCAACATCAACACCAGTATCAACATCAACACCAGTATAAACATCAACATCAGTATCAACATCAACACCAGTATCAACATCAGCACCGACACCAGTATCAACATCAGCAGCGACACCAGTATCAACATCAACACCAGTATAAACATCAACATCAGTATCAACATCAACACCAGTATCAACATCAACACCGACACCAGTATCAACATCAACACCAGTATAAACATCAACACCAGTATCAACATCAACACCGACACCAGTATCAACATCAACACCAGTATAAACATCAACACCAGTATCAACATCAACACCAGTATAAACATCAACACCAGTATAAACATCAACACCGGCACCAGTATCAACATCAACACCAGTATAAACATCAACACCAGTATAAACATCAACACCAGTATCAACATCAACACCAGTATCAACATCAACTCCGACACCAGTATCAACATCAACACCAGTATCAACATCAACACCAGTATAAACATCAACACCAGTATCAACATCAACACCAGTATAAACATCAACACCGACACCAGTATCAACATCACCACCAGTATAAACATCAACACCAGTATCAACATCAACACCAGTATAAACATCAACACCGACACCAGTATCAACATCAACACCGACACCAGTATCAACATCAACACCGACACCAGTATCAACATCAACATCAGCACCGACACCAGTATCAACATCAACACCAGTATAAACATCAGCAGCGACACCAGTATCAACATCAACACCAGTATAAACATCAACACCGACACCAGTATCAACATCAACACTGACACGAGTATCAACATCAACACCGACACCAGTATCAACATCAACATCAGCACCGACACCAGTATCAACATCAACACCAGTATAAACATCAAAACCGACACCAGTATCAACATCAACACCGACACCAGTATCAACATCAACATCAGCACCGACACCAGTATCAACATCAACACCAGTATAAACATCAGCAGCGACACCAGTATCAACATCAACACCAGTATAAACATCAACACCGACACCAGTATCAACATCAACACCGACACCAGTATCAACATCAACACCGACACCAGTATCAACATCAACATCAGCACCGACACCAGTATCAACATCAACACCAGTATAAACATCAGCAGCGACACCAGTATAAACATCAACACCGACACCAGTATAAACATCAGCACCGACACCAGTATCAACATCAACACCAGTATAAACATCAACACCGACACCAGTATCAACATCAACACCAGTATAAACATCAGCACCGACACCAGTATCAACATCAACACTGACACCAGTATCAACATCAACACCGGCACCAGTATCAACATCAACATCAGCACCGACACCAGTATCAACATCAACACCAGTATAAACATCAGCAGCGACACCAGTATCAACATCAACACCAGTATAAACATCAACACCGACACCAGTATCAACATCAACACCGACACCAGTATCAACATCAACACCGACACCAGTATCAACATCAACATCAGCACCGACACCAGTATCAACATCAACACCAGTATAAACATCAGCAGCGACACCAGTATCAACATCAACACCGACACCAGTATCAACATCAACATCAGCACCGACACCAGTATCAACATCAACACCAGTATAAACATCAGCAGCGACACCAGTATCAACATCAACACCGACACCAGTATCAACATCAACATCAGTATAAACATCAACATCGACACCAGTATCAACATCAGCACCAGTATCAACATCAACACCAACAACAGTATAAACATCAACACTGACACCAGTATCAACATCAACACCGACACCAGTATCAACATCAACACCGACACCAGTATCAACATCAACACCGACACCAGTATCAACATCAACACCGACACCAGTATCAACATCAACACCGACAACAGTATAAACATCAACACCGACACCAGTATCAACATTTAGGTGACCTAAACTGGGATATGCTTAACACCCCGGCAATCCTACAATCTAAGCTAGATGCCCTCAATCTCACACAAATCATCAAGGAATCCACCAGATACAACCCTAAATCTGTAAACAAGGGCACCCTCATAGACGTCATCCTGACCAACTGGCCCTCCAAATACACCTCCGCTGTCTTCAACCAGGATCTCAGCGATCACTGCTTCATTGCCTGTATCCGCTACAGAGCCGCAGTCAAACGACCACCCCTCATCACTGTCAAACGCTCCCTAAAACACTTCTGTGAGCAGGCCTTTCTAATCGACCTGGCCCGGGTATCCTGGAAGGACATTGACCTCATACTGTCAGTTGAGGATGCCTGGTCATTCTTTAAAAGTAACTTCCTCACCAGTATAAACATCAACACCGACACCAGTATCAACATCAACACTGACACGAGTATCAACATCAACACCGACACCAGTATCAACATCAACATCAGCACCGACACCAGTATCAACATCAACACCAGTATAAACATCAAAACCGACACCAGTATCAACATCAACACCGACACCAGTATCAACATCAACATCAGCACCGACACCAGTATCAACATCAACACCAGTATAAACATCAGCAGCGACACCAGTATCAACATCAACACCAGTATCAACATCAACACCAGTATAAACATCAGCAGCGACACCAGTATCAACATCAACACCGACACCAGTATCAACATCAACATCAGTATAAACATCAACATCGACACCAGTATCAACATCAGCACCAGTATCAACATCAACACCAACAACAGTATAAACATCAACACTGACACCAGTATCAACATCAACACCGACACCAGTATCAACATCAACACCGACACCAGTATCAACATCAACACCGACACCAGTATCAACATCAACACCGACACCAGTATCAACATCAACACCGACAACAGTATAAACATCAACACCGACACCAGTATCAACATTTAGGTGACCTAAACTGGGATATGCTTAACACCCCGGCAATCCTACAATCTAAGCTAGATGCCCTCAATCTCACACAAATCATCAAGGAATCCACCAGATACAACCCTAAATCTGTAAACAAGGGCACCCTCATAGACGTCATCCTGACCAACTGGCCCTCCAAATACACCTCCGCTGTCTTCAACCAGGATCTCAGCGATCACTGCTTCATTGCCTGTATCCGCTACAGAGCCGCAGTCAAACGACCACCCCTCATCACTGTCAAACGCTCCCTAAAACACTTCTGTGAGCAGGCCTTTCTAATCGACCTGGCCCGGGTATCCTGGAAGGACATTGACCTCATACTGTCAGTTGAGGATGCCTGGTCATTCTTTAAAAGTAACTTCCTCACCATTTTAGATAAGCATGCTCCGTTCAAAAAATGCAGAACTAAGAACAGATATAGCCCTTGGTTCACTCCAGACCTGACTGCCCTCGACCAGCACAAAAATATCCTGTGGCGGACTGCAATAGCATCGAATAGTCCCCGCGATATGCAACTCTTCGGGGAAGTCAGGAACCAATACACGCAGTCAGTCAGGAAAGCTAAGGCCAGCTTCTTCAGGCAGAAGTTTGCATCCTGTAGCTCCAACTCCAAAAAGTTCTGGGACACTGTGAAGTCCATGGAGAACAAGAGCACCTCCTCCCAGCTGCCCACTGCACTGAGGCTAGGTAACACGGTCACCACTGATAAATCCATGATTATCGAAAACTTCAACAAGCATTTCTCAACAGCTGGCCATGCCTTCCGCCTGGCTACTCCAACCTCGGCCAACAGCTCCGCCCACCCCGCAGCTACTCGCCCAAGCCTCTCCAGGTTCTCCTTTACCCAAATCCAGATAGCAGATGTTCTGAAAGAGCTGCAAAACCTGGACCCGTACAAATCAGCTGGGCTTGACAATCTGGACCCTCTATTTCTGAAACTATCCGCCGCCATTGTCGCAACCCCTATTACCAGCCGGTTCAACCTCTCTTTCATATCGTCTGAGATCCCCAAGGATTGGAAAGCTGCCACAGTCATCCCCCTCTTCAAAGGGGGAGACACCCTGGACCCAAACTGTTACAGACCTATATCCATCCTGCCCTGCCTATCTAAGGTCTTCGAAAGCCAAGTCAACAAACAGGTCACTGACCATCTCGAATCCCACCGTACCTTCTCCGCTGTGCAATCTTGGTTTCCGAGCCGGTCACGGGTGCACCTCAGCCACGCTCAAGGTACTAAACGATATCATAACCGCCATCGATAAAAGACAGTACTGTGCAGCCGTCTTCATCGACCTTGCCAAGGCTTTCGACTCTGTAAATCACCATATTCTTATCGGCAGACTCAGTAGCCTCGGTTTTTCGGATGACTGCCTTGCCTGGTTCACCAATTACTTTGCAGACAGAGTTCAGTGTGTCAAATCGGAGGGCATGCTGTCCGGTCCTCTGGCAGTCTCTATGGGGGTGCCACAGGGTTCAATCCTCGGGCCAACTCTTTTCTCTGTATATATCAATGATGTTGCTCTTGCTGTGGGCGATTCCCTGATCCACCTCTACGCAGACGACACCATTCTATATACTTCCGGCCCGTCCTTGGACACTGTGCTATCTAACCTCCAAACGAGCTTCAATGCCATACAACACTCCTTCTGTGGCCTCCAACTGCCCTTAAACGCTAGTAAAACCAAATGCATGCTTTTCAACCGTTCGCTGCCTGCACCCGCACGCCTGACCAGCATCACCACCCTGGATGGTTCCGACCTTGAATATGTGGACATCTATAAGTACCTAGGTGTCTGGCTAGACTGTAAACTCTCCTTCCAGACTCATATCAAACATCTCCAATCGAAAATCAAATCAAGAGTCGGCTTTCTATTCCGCAACAAAGCCTCCTTCACTCACGCCGCCAAACTTACCCTAGTAAAACTGACCATCCTACCGATCCTCGACTTCGGCGATGTCATCTACAAAATAGCTTCGAACACTACTCAGCAAACTGAATGCAGTTTATCACAGTGCCATCAGTTTTGTCACTAAAGCACCTTATACCACCCACCACTGCGACTTGTATGCTCTAGTCGGCTGGCCCTCGCTACATATTCGTCGCCAGACCCACTGGCTCCAGGTCATCTACAAGTCCATGCTAGGTAAAGCTCCGCCTTATCTCAGTTCACTGGTCACGATGGCAACACCCATCCGTAGCACGCGCTCCAGCAGGTGTATCTCACTGATCATCCCTAAAGCCAACACCTCATTTGGCCGCCTTTCGTTCCAGTTCTCTGCTGCCTGGGACTGGAACGAATTGCAAAAATCTCTGAAGTTGGAGACTTTTATCTCCCTCACCAACTTCAAACATCTGCTATCTGAGCAGCTAACCGATCGCTGCAGCTGTACATAGTCTATCGGTAAACAGCCCACCCATTTCTACCTACCTCATCCCCATACTGTTTTTATTTATTTACTTTTCTGCTCTTTTTCACACCAATATCTCTACCTGTACATGACCATCTGATCATTTATCACTCCAGTGTTAATCTGCAAAACTGTAATCATTCGCCTACCTCCTCATGCCTTTTGCACACAATGTATATAGACTCTCTTTTTTTCTACTGTATTATTGACTTGTTAATTGTTTACTCCATGTGTAACTCTGTGTTGTCTGTTCACACTGCTATGCTATATCTTGGCCAGGTCGCAGTTGCAAATGAGAACTTGTTCTCAACTAGCCTACCTGGTTAAATAAAGGTGAAATAAAATAAAAAACATCAACACCGACACCAGTATCAACATCAACACCGACACCAGGGGCCTGTTGCACAAAAGTAGAATTAAGACATCCGGGATAAATGACTCAGCTGAGCTCAATGAAGCCAAAACATGTGCGTCCAGGCTTAATTGGTTGCACAAAGACCAAGCCAGGATGAGCAGACACGGATTCATTAAGCCAGGTGAAACCAATCCTGGATAGGTGCGCGCTCACGGCTCACTCAAATAGACCCCGCCACAGATCACAGATTAACTGATTTACCATGGCAACTAGAGCCGCGTACTTTCCCCCGTCGGAAGCACAAATCCTCATGGAGGCATACGAGGAGGTAAAAGATATAATTAAGAAGAAAGGCAACACCGCCACAGTGATAAAGCAAAGAGAAAAAGCGTGGCAAAGTATTGCAGACCGCCTGAATGCGTAAGTAGTGCACAATTACACACTCACCGCTCCGCTGAAACATCACAATTACAATTCAAATATTTAATTCACATCTCCAAAAATGCAGTTGTACTGTAATTATGAAACGGTTAAATTTTTTATTGAAATGCACTGCAGATATGAGTGAAATTGTGTAAAGTAACTCCATCACACTGTATAAAGCTATGATAAATTTTTTGATATTTTTACTGAAAACAAGACAAAAATACCAAGTAATTTTTTGCAGTGTGACTCCATTAAATGTGTGTGTGTGTGTGTGTGTGTAGATTAAACATGAACGGGCCAAAACGGACATGGCAGCAGGTCAAAATCAAATACAAGAACATTCTGCAGAATGGTATGGTCCCTGACTAATATTTAACAAAGCACAAGCATATATTGTACCCAGAAGGTGCCTGCTCACACATTGTCTGTACTGTTTTAGCAGTGAAAAAGAATACCCACAGACAAGGCACGGGTGGTGGGTCACCAAAGGCTGACCTTACCCCAGCAGAGGACATGGCCTTGGAGCTAAATAAAGGCAGGCCCGTCTTAGAGGGGATCCCTGGGGGGAAAGAGACGAGCATAGGTTCCTCCCAAGATGCCACCCGCTTCATTCAAGGTATGTCCTTCCATCTCTACATGGGATACAACCACATTCATATTGAATCAATTTGGACTGTCTGACTTTGGTTTACCTATTGCCTTGCAGTGTCTGGCAGCACTGTGTTCCTGTTAGAGCCACCAGCACAAGCACCAGACGATGCTGATCCAGTGAGTACTCCATCAAAGGCATACTGTAGGCCTGGCATGTCTTGTCTACTAGCTTCAATATGAATCCGATTAAATGTGATAGGGTGAAGGCCCCAGTGCAGCAGCAACAGCACATGATGGAGACAATGATGAGGAGGAGACCATCTCTCTGGATTCCAGAAGGCATGAGGTATCATGTTAAGACTGTGAAAGTACTATTTACTCTACAATGGTGAGGAGTCCTCATCAAAATCAAAAAATCTAATTTCTTTTACAGGACCCAGATGCTATACAGTGGGAAAACCAGCCTGGCAACATAGTGCGTATTAATAAAAGGACACCACATCCTGCCAAATTCCAGCTGCGCTAATTGTATTGTGTTCACAGAGCTCACAAGCTATCAGAAAGTTGTATGGCAACCACCTCCGGCGTCAAATAGAACTGGCAGACATAGACATTCAGTACAAGAAGAAAAAGATGGAAAATCTTGCACTGGAGTTCGAAATAAAAAAGAGGACAATTAGGAAACTGGACCTTGAAATAAAAAAACTTGAGAGGGAGGTGAGATATGCCTTCAATGTACACTGTATGCTAACTGTAACACAAATGTATTAATCATTATTTTTCTTTCCTCCCCCAGCTCCAAGAAGATGACACAGCTAAAAATAAAAATTAGGTATATTCTCGTAAAGTCAAGTGAGCCATGACATATGAGCTCTTATTGTGAGCACACAGGACGGTGGCATCTTTCTAAGTTTTTTTTTATTTTCCCAGCAATCAGTACAACCAAGTCATCGTTATAAGGCATCGCCCTCTTTTGCCCACCCCCCCAGCACCAGGTGTGGCCACTCGCCTATATGAAGGCCCAAAATTGTGTGTTCCTTTCTGCTCTGACAATGGCATGCCCATTCGTGCGAGATGTGGTGGATGAAGAAGCACTTGTGCTGAGGAGAGCCTTCAGGCGAGAAAGGGTCTTCAGGGACCGGTTGGACCCACTGGCCTTCCCTGATGACCATCTATATGAAAGATACAGGTTTTCTGCAGATGGCATCAGGTATCTATGCAGACTACTGGGTCCCAGGATTAAGCACCGCACTGCACGGTGCGGTGTGGAGTGTGGAGCAAATGGTTTGTGTGGCCTTGCGCTTTTTTGCTAGTGGAGCCTTCCTGTACTCAGTGGGGGATGCAGAACAGCTGAACAAGGCCACAATTTGCCGCACAATAAGGAGTGTGTGTCTGGCTATCAAAGCATTAGCAGATGTCTTCATCTCCTTCCCTGGCCACAGAAGACTCTGTGACATCAAAGAGGAGTTCTATAGGATTGCAGGTAAGAGGATCTACAAATTACAGGACAACTGTTAACACATAGTAGGATACTCATTACTTTGTGTGACAGGTTTCCCCAATGTCATTGGTGCAGTGGACTGCACACACATAAGGATAAAAGCCCCCTCAGGTGCCCATGAGGCCGATTTTGTGAATAGGAAATCCTTTCACAGCATTAATGTTCAGGTGAACATAACTTTTTGATATTGTCCATTGACGAACACTCTGCATTGCCAGTGATGTGCATTGATTGGTGTAATATTCCTCATCTTATGATTTCAGATGGTCTGCAATGCTGACTGTGTGATCAGCAATGTTGTGGCAAAATGGCCTGGCTCAGTCCATGACTCCAGAATCTTTCGGGCCTCTGAAATCTATCAGTGCCTATCACAAGGTAAGCCACACAACCCCTATTTATAACCATCATGGCTGTGTCAAGAATATCACTGTGTTTATGAGGTAGTAATGATGAGATTTTGTGTTGACAGGTGAATTCTCTGGTGTGTTGCTGGGAGACAGGGGGTATGGCTGCCAGCCTTTTCTCCTGACACCTTTCACAGACCCCCAGGAAGCACAGCAGGCCTACAACCATGCCCATGCCAGGACCAGGGCCAGAGTTGAAATGACCTTTGGCCTCCTGAAGGCACGCTTTCACTGCCTTCACAAATTAAGGGTCAGCCCTGTTAGGGCATGTGATATTACTGTGGCTTGTGCTGTCCTCCACAATGTGGCCTGCCTGAGGAAGGAGAGGGCCCCCAGAGTGCCACCAGCCATGGACTGGGACAATCCGGCAATCTTCCCTGATGACGACAGTGGTCGGCTGCTGAGGGACCAATATGTGTTGAATTATTTTAGTTAGTATGTGTGCTTTCAATTTTGGTTAAATATGTCCTGCGGTGGCAGAGGAATTTGTTTTTTTTTGGGTTCGTTTCTTGACGAATTTGGCCTCTTATGATGTTTGTGCGGTATACTGTGTGTAATACAAGGCTGCAGGGAGGCTACTGCATCCATTCATTTGTCTGTTCAGTTGATGTGTATGGATTTGTCCTGCATTTATTTTAGTGTGCAGACATGCAGGGTGTGTTATATACAGACCTTTGAATGTGTATGTATCATTTTGTATAATATGCTTGGATTCTGTGCTTTCCATCTTGTAGAGTCACTGTGACTTCAGTTTCGAAAGGAGCTGATGGTTTACCTGCTTTGTTTTGTCCTTATTCAATAAAGGAACATAATGTTACACATTGTGTTTTTATATTCATATGGAATGTGTATTTGTTTATATGACAGAGTACTAGGGCCACACTGAAGAAAAAGGATAAAGTCATAAATTTATGAGGCTGGTTCTTTCTGCAGAAAAGCTACATATTGTTTTTACAGTTTTGATACTTATGACAATGTGATACTTAATATTCTGGCACATCAGCATGTCTTTGTTTATGAAACCATACTGAAGTACAATTTCACGAAATGCCCCACATCTGTCATTTTAACAACTGTCCTCCTTTAAAACAACTGGTTACAATATTATGACTTGTGTTTTTTTCCCCTCTGTGGCCCTAATATTCTATCATTTTATATATAGCCTTATAGTCTATGGGAAACTGTAAATTATCTAATGATAGCAACATCATCTAAAAATCATTTTTTATCCAAAATCATTGAAATTAATGATCACAAACGTTTAAATAATAACAGTGGGTCTAGTTATATGTGATAACAATGTATAGTGAGCAGTGAAATAACTATTGGTTTCCATTTGTGGTGACTGCTGACTGACATTAGGGATGAGATTAAATAGATCCTGGAATTTAGCCTGGTCTGGAGCAGGCTAGCTCCACAGAATAAATCTCCATGGTAATTTATACCATAACATATCCTCCTGCCCCCTATCCATCTTTAGTGCAACCGGATTACGGATCAATTGAGCCAGGATCACCAAGATATCCTGGCTTAATCCCTTATCCTAGTTTTGTGCAACAGGCCCCAGTATCAACATCAACACCGACACCAGTATCAACATCAACACCGACACCAGTATCAACATCAACACCAACAACAGTATAAACATCAACACCAACAACAGTATAAACATCAACACCAACACCAGTGTCAACATCAACACCAACAACAGTATAAACATCAACACCAACAACAGTATAAACATCAACACCGACACCAGTATCAACATCAACACCGACACCAGTATAAACATCAACACCGACACCAGTATCAACATCAACACCGACACCAGTATCAACATCAACACCGACACCAGTATCAACATCAACACCAGTATCAACATCAACACCAACAACAGTATAAACATCAACACCAACAACAGTATAAACATCAACACCAACACCAGTATCAACATCAACACCAACAACAGTATAAACATCAACACCAACAACAGTATAAACATCAACACCGACACCAGTATCAACATCAACACCAGTATCAACATCAACACCGACACCAGTATCAACATCAACACCAGTATCAACATCAACACCGACAACAGTATAAACATCAACACCAACAACAGTATAAACATCAACACCAACACCAGTATAAACATCAACACCAACAACAGTATAAACATCAACACCAACAACAGTATAAACATCAACACCAACACCAGTATAAACATCAACACCAACACCAGTATAAACATCAACACCAACACCAGTATCAACATCAACACCAACACCAGTATAAACATCAACACCAACAACAGTATAAACTTCAGCACCAGTATCAACATCAACACCAACAACAGTATAAACATCAACACTAGTATCAACACCAACACCAGTATAAACATCAACCCCGACACCAGTATAAACATCAACACCGACACCAGTAAAAACATCAACACCAACACCAGTATAAACATCAACACCAACACCAGTATAAACATCAACACCAACAACAGTATAAACATCAGCACCAGTATCAACACCAACAACAGTATAAACATCAACACTAGTATCAACACCAACACCAGTATAAACATCAACCCCGACACCAGTATAAACATCAACACCGACACCAGTAAAAACATCAACACCAACACCAGTATAAACATCAACACCAACACCAGTATAAACATCAACAACAACAACAACATCAAAACCAACACCAGTGTCGTGTCTTTGGCATCATTAAACTGAAGATGAATCTTTATCAACAATTCTCTGTAAATATTATTACGTGATTAAACTACTTAATCATGTAACTGTAATTAACTAGGAAGTCGGGCACCAAGGAAAATATTCAGAATACAAAGTTATAATATACATATTATTGATATCTCACGTTGCCTACTTATATCTCACGTTGCCTACTTATATCTCACGTTGCCTATTTATATCTCACGTTGCCTATTGATATCTCACGTTGCCTACTTATATCTCACGTTGCCTACTTATATATCACGTTGCCTACTTATATATCACGTTGCCTACTTATATCTCACGTTGCCTATTTATATCTCACGTTGCCTACTTATATCTCACGTTGCCTACTTATATATCACGTTGCCTACTTATATATCACGTTGCCTACTTATATCTCACGTTGCCTATTTATATCTCACGTTGCCTACTTATATCTCACGTTGCCTACTTATATCTCACGTTGCCTACTTATATATCACGTTGCCTACTTATATCTCACGTTGCCTACTTATATCTCACGTTGCCTACTTATATATCACGTTGCCTACTTATATCTCACGTTGACTACTTATATCTCACGTTGCCTACTTATATCTCACGTTGCCTACTTATATCTCACGTTGCCTACTTATATCTCACGTTGACTACTTATATCTCACGTTGCCTACTTATATATCACGTTGACTACTTATATCTCACGTTGCCTACTTATATCTCACATTGACTACTTATATCTCACGTTGCCTACTTATATATCACGTTGACTACTTATATCTCACGTTGCCTACTTATATCTCACATTGCCTACTTATATATCACGTTGCCTACTTATATCTCACGTTGACTACTTATATCTCACGTTGCCTACTTATATATCACGTTGCCTACTTATATCTCATGTTGTCTACTTATATCTCACGTTGCCTACTTATATCTCACGTTGCCTACTTATATCTCATATGTTGCCTACTTATATCTCACGCTGCCTACTTATATCTCACGTTGCCTACTTATATCTCACGTTGCCTACTTATATCTCACGTTGCCTACTTATATCTCATATGTTGCCTACTTATATATCACGTTGCCTACTTATATCTCATATGTTGCCTACTTATATCTCACGTTGCCTACTTCTATCTCACGTTGCCTACTTATATATCACGTTGCCTATTTATATCTTACGTTGCCTGACTACAATATTTGATCTTAATACAGTAATAAATATCCACTAGCCCATAGTAAGTCAGTAGGGCTAGCTGGCTAGCTACTGTGGTTAGTTAGCCAAAGAGCCACTAATATTTGTTAGCTAGCTAGCTACATACAAAGAGTTGACATCTACCTTGCATAACATTTGTTTTAGGTCATTTTTGCCCGTTAAACTATCTGGTTAGCTACATTATTACGATTCACATATAGATAGCGGATAGGTATGAAGTAAAAAGTTTGCTTTGTGTACATCTTGTTTGGTCTCTATTGTTGTCATTGTCCTGGTTGGAAGAAGGTTCAGTAAATGGGGAGGTGCAGCGTGAGGTAATACAGTAGGGGGAGTCCTTCTCAAATGGAAGGTTTTATGTGTTCTCCACACTCTCGTCCTCATAAGAACGTAATCAAGAGAACGTCCTTGGAGAATGCACTCGGCGCATGAGAGTGTGAAGCACGGTAGTACGCATATTGAGAAACATCCAATGTGTGCTTGGTCAGCGTGTGTCTCCTTACCTTTAGGATGGGGGGTGTGCGGGGGTCCTTGCGTTGCTGTTGCCGTGGTTTCCCGTGGCTGAAGAGCATCAGTCCGTTGGGTTCTGTCGTTCTGAAGTCAAAGGAGATTGACCCCGCCTTCTTGGCGCTCCACTTGCTCAATGCCACAAACGACTCTGGGGTGTCAAAGGTCACGGGATCGAGGGTCGCCACGCTCTCGCACTTAAACGCCACTATACCGCTCACCTGATGGATGGGAAAGTTTGTTAAGTTAGTTTGTTCTTCTCAATTCTTAATTTTTTATTTAGTATGTTACTTATTTTCTTCAGGCCCCAAATCAAATGCTAAAAATGCCACACATTAAATTGAAACAATAAAATAGAGTGAAAAACTGAGCAATAGGGCTGTGTTGCAATGGACTACTTCAGGGTTAGGATGCGATTTGAGACCAGCCAATAAGTCCAGCCAATAAGAAACTATGGTGTATATTACCTTCATTTTAGCATCTCCCTGCTTAGCCAGCCGAGACAGCTCCAACCGTACATCATTGTTCTTATACACCACCTAGAGGTCAGGGTTGAGGGGGCAGGGCAGGGGTGAGGGAAAGAGGTTATTAAGGTTGAGAGGAAGAGTGCAAATGAATAGTCTTGTATCTCCTCTCTCCTTGTCTCCTCTCCTTCAGTCACAGAAGAAACCTGTGTTTCAATACCAGTCTAGATGAAGGAGAGGAGATGAGGAGGGGAAATGAGGTGAGGAGGAGAGGACATGGGGAGAGGACAAGAGGAGAGGAAGAGCTAATGAGATGCAGCCTTTTATGTGTGTAAGTGTGTGTGTGTGTGTGTGCATAAGTTTGTGTGTTGGTGCGCATGAAATATTGTACAGGGCTGATGATCAGTCATGCAAGTGTGTTCCGTCGTACATCTTAATTATTTCCCATGGATTAGCATACGATCACATTAGATATGTAAATGACAGCAGCCTGCCTACAACACCATCAGTCCCAATCAACAGCACGTACACGCGCGAAACGAATGCACGCACGCACGCACACACACACTACTAATGATATCACCATTGGCAAATCATCTGTCTGTTTGTTTGTGTGTGTGTGTGTGTGTGTGTGCGTGTGTGTGCCGTTGGCGCATTTGGAGCAGAGCGGATGGATAGAGGGTCTCGGTGGCAGAGCCAATTAGCATGTTAGCGCTTAGCGCTGCGTCTGCTCCCTCAGCAACACTCATCACTGATTCTCTCAGATTCTGAAGACTGCAGAGGGAGAGTGGGTGTGTGTGCCACTGCCAAATGTGTGTGTGTATCTCTCTGTGTCTTATTACCGTATATACTGTATAAGATGTGTGTGCATCTCTCTGTGTCTTATTACCGTATATACTGTATAAGATGTGTGTGCATCTCTCTGTGTCTTATTACCGTATATACTGTATGAGATGTGTGTGCATCTCTCTGTGTCTTATTACCATATATATTGTATGAGATGTGTGTGCATCTCTCTGTGTACATTATTAACATATATACTGTATGAGATGTGTGTATCTGTGTACATTATTAACATATATACTGTATGAGATGTGTGTATCTGTGTACATTATTACCGTATATACTGTATGAGATGTGTGTGTCTCTGTGTACATTATTACCGTATTTACTGTTTGAGATGTGTGTGTATCTCTGTGTACATTATTACTGTATTTACTGTATGAGATGTGTGTGCATCTCCCTGTGTACATTATTACCGTATATACTATATGAGAGGTGTGTATCTGTGTACATTATTACCGTATATACTGTATGAGATGTGTGTATCTGTGTACATTATTACCGTATATACTGTTTGAGATGAGTGTGTCTCTGTGTACATTATTAACATATATACTGTATGAGATGTGTGTATCTGTGTACATTATTACCGTATATACTGTATGAGATGTGTGTATCTGTGTACATTATTACCGTATATACTGTTTGAGATGAGTGTGTCTCTGTGTACATTATTAACATATATACTGTATGAGATGTGTGTATCTGTGTAAATTATTACCGTATATACTGTATGAGATGTGTGTATCTGTGTACATTATTACCGTATATACTGTATGAGATGTGTGTATCTGTGTACATTATTACCGTATATACTGTATGAGATGTGTGTATCTGTGTACATTATTACCGTATATACTGTATGAGATGTGTGTGTCTCTGTGTACATTATTACCGTATTTACTGTTTGAGATGTGTGTGTATCTCTGTGTACATTATTACTGTATTTACTGTATGAGATGTGTGTGCATCTCCCTGTGTACATTATTACCGTATATACTGTATGAGATGTGTGTATCTGTGTACATTATTACCGTATATACTGTATGAGATGTGTGTATCTGTGTACATTATTAGCGTATACACTGTATGAGATCATGAACCTGTGGATAAACCTGTAGGCCTAGCTTTGTATGGGACTGTGATGTGCGCATATGTAGATGTGTGAATGCATGTGTGTATAATGTATAGATGAGTACGAGTGGGTTAGTGTGTGTGTGTACACCCCACCTCTTTAAGGCAGCCCATAAAGTTGTTGCTAACAGGAGATCCAGGGAGGTCAGCAGTACTGGGACTTCCACCCACGTAGAAGAAATCGTCTGAGCCCAACATGGTGTAGTCTTCCTGGGTGTAGCCCGTAGTGGTCAAGATGCCGTCCACGGAGATGGTCACCTATGCAACAAAGCACAGGGAAAGGGCACGCTATACTCACACCAAACGCAGCGCAACGCGCTAGCCTGCCAAATTAGTCTGCCCCCTTACTGACTTGGTAGGTTTCTGGGGAGGTGGTCTGGTCTTGGCTGTGGTTGGTTGGTCAGTTGATTGGATTGATTGGTCAGTTGTATTGAACTGTCTGTGATTTGATTGGTCTAGCTGTGTTAGGTCTGTGTTCTGATTGGTCTGTTGTTTGGTTTGTGTGATTTTTCTGTGTTTTTCTGTTATTTTTTTATTTGTCTAGCGTGTTTGAACCTGTTTCCTGTCTGTGTGATGAGGTGGTTTGAGTATTACGGAACCAACTCTGTTCTCAGGGCAGCAGATCTGTCCTGCAGGCAGAACAAATACAAATCTGAGTCCAAGTCTGTGTCCTTTATACTCAAGTTTGAGTCGAGTCACGAGTCCCTTGATTGGGCTAAAAAGGCTGCAGTCCTAAAAACTGTCAAGATAAGTTCCTAATTTAAAATATCTAGCTAATACTGAAGCTACCTCAAATGTCCTGTTGAACCACCTGGTACTCTACCCTGTACCGTAGAGACTGCTGCCCTACTGTATGTACATAGTCATTGAACTTTAATAATGTTTACCTACTGTTCCACCCACTTTACACGGTGCCTTCAGAAAGTATTCATACCTTGATTTAGTCCACATTTTGTTCTTTTACAGCCTGAATTCAAAATGGATTAAATATTTTTTTTCTTCTCTCAAACAGGTTTTCAGAAATGTTGTCACATTTAAAAAAAAAATGAAATACATAACTATTCACATCCTTGACTTAATACTTTGTAGAAGCACCTTTGGCGGCGATAACAGCTTTGAGTCGTCTTGGGCATGTCTGTATCAGCTTTGAGTCGTCTTGGGCATGTCTGTATCAGCTTTGAGTCGTCTTGGGCATGTCTTTATCAGCTCTGAGTCGTCTTGGGCATGTCTGTATCAGCTCTGAGTCGTCTTGGGCATGTCTGTATCAGCTCTGAGTCGTCTTGGGCATGTCTGTATCAGCTCTGAGTCGTCTTGGGCATGTCTGTATCAGCTCTGAGTCGTCTTGGGTATGTCTGTATCAGCTCCGAGTCGTCTTGGGCATGTCTGTATGAGCTTCAAGTCGTCTTGGGCATGTCTGTATCAGCTCTGAGTCGTCTTGGGCATGTCTGTATCAGCTCTGAGTCGTCTTGGGCATGTCTGTATCAGCTCTGAGTCGTCTTGGGCATGTCTGTATCAGCTCTGAGTCGTCTTGGGTATGTCTGTATCAGCTTCGAGTCGTCTTGGGCATGTCTGTATCAGCTCTGAGTCGTCTTGGGCATGACTGTATCAGCTTCGAGTCGTCTTGGGCATGACTGTATCAGCTCTGAGTCGTCTTGGGCATGTCTGTATCAGCTTTGGATTGGGCTATTTTCTCCCATTCTTTGAACAACAATTTTCAAGTCTTTCCACAGATTTTCAATGTGTAATAAGTCAAGGGGTATAAATACATTCTCAAAGGCACTGTATGTATATACTGTATTCTAGTCAAGGCTCATCCTATTTAACTACTGCTGTACACCTTTTATATTAATGTACTGTCTATAATGTACAATATATATACATACAGTGCCTTGCGAAAGTATTCGGCCCCCTTGAACTTTGCGACCTTTTGCCACATTTCAGGCTTCAAACATAAAGATATAAAACTTTATTTTTTTGTGAAGAATCAACAACAAGTGGGACACAATCATGAAGTGGAACGACATTTATTGGATATTTCAAACTTTTTTAACAAATCAAAAACTGAAAAATTGGGCGTGCAAAATTATTCAGCCCCCTTAAGTTAATACTTTGTAGTGTCACCTTTTGCTGCGATTACAGCTGTAAGTCGCTTGGGGTATGTCTCTATCAGTTTTGCACATCGAGAGACTGACATTTTTTCCCATTCCTCCTTGCAAAACAGCTCGAGCTCAGTGAGGTTGGATGGAGAGCATTTGTGAACAGCAGTTTTCGGTTCTTTCCACAGATTCTCGATTGGATTCAGGTCTGGACTTTGACTTGGCCATTCTAACACCTGGATATGTTTATTTTTGAACCATTCCGTTGTAGATTTTGCTTTATGTTTTGGATCATTGTCTTGTTGGAAGACAAATCTCCATCCCAGTCTCAGGTCTTTTGCAGACTCCACTTCCAGAATGGTCCTGTATTTGGCTGCATCCATCTTCCCATCAATTTTAACCATCTTTCCTGTCCCTGCTGAAGAAAAGCAGGCCCAAACCATGATGCTGCCACCACCATGTTTGACAGTGGGGATGGTGTGTTCAGGGTGATGAGCTGGGTTGCTTTTACACCAAGCATAACGTTTTGCATTGTTGCCAAAAAGTTCAATTTTGGTTTCATCTGACCAGAGCCATTCTTCCACATGTTTGGTCTCCCAGGTGGCTTGTGGCAAACTTTAAATGACACTTTTTATGGATATCTTTAAGAAATGGCTTTCTTCTTGCCACTCTTCCATAAAGGCCAGATTTGTGCAATATACGACTGATTGTTGTCCTATGGACAGAGTCTCCCACCTCAGCTGTAGATCTCTGCAGTTCATCCAGAGTGATCATGGGCCTCTTGGCAGTTCTCCTTGTATGAGCTGAAAGTTTAGAGGGACGGCCAGGTCTTGGTAGATTTGCAGTGGTCTGATACTCCTTCCATTTCAATATTATCGCTTGCACAGTGCTCCTTGGGATGTTTAAAGCTTGGGAAATCTTTTTGTATCCAAATCCGGCTTTAAACTTCTTCACAACAGTATCTCAGACCTGCCTGGTGTGTTCCTTGTTCTTGATGATGCTCTCTGCGCTTTTAACAGACCTCTGAGACTATCACAGTGCAGGTGCATTTATACGGAGACTTGATTACACACAGGTGGATTGTATTTATCATCATTAGTCATTTAGGTCAACATTGGATCATTCAGAGATCCTCACTGAACTTCTGGAGAGAGTTTGCTGCACTGAAAGTAAAGGGGCTGAATAATTTTGCACGCCCAATTTTTCAGTTTTTGATTTGTTAAAAAAGTTTGAAATATCCAATAAATGTCGTTCCACTTCATGATTGTGTCCCATTTGTTGTTGATTCTTCACAAAAAAATAGTTTTATATCTTTATGTTTGAAGCCTGAAATGTCGCAAAAGGTCGCAAAGTTCAAGGGGGCCGAATACTTTCGCAAGGCACTGTATATATATACGTATATATTTATATTCCGGACTCTGACATTGCTCGTTCTGATACTTCTTAATTAAATGTTTTGTTTAAAACTTTTCTGGATGATGTGTGTATAGTTTATTTGTATATTTTTTATTATTATTGCTAGGTACTACTGCACTGTTGGAGCTAGAAACACATGCCATGAGAACAACCAAAGGAATAACATTGGTTCTATAAAACGCGAACAAGCTTGATGTTGACTAGTTCATTAGCAACAATGGCTAACCCACCGAGTAGATTACAGTAGCATGTGTAGTCAGCTCAGGTTGTATCTAGCTTTAGTATTAGTAGCTAACGAGGATTACCCTGGCAATAGAGCATTAGCATAAGTACCTAACCTAGATGACCCTGGCTATATAGCATTAGCATAAGTAGCTAACCAGGATTACCCTGGCTATATTGCATTAGCATAAGTAGCTAACCAGGATTACCCTGGCTATATTGCATTAGCATAAGTAGCTAATCAGGTTATTCAGGCATATGTTGAGGCTCAGCAGCCACAATCTGTTAGTGTATTAGGTATTAGTTAATATTCTGATAGTAAATGGTGTTAGTGCTGTTAGTAGTGTTGAGTTTAGTGATAAACATGATGCTAGTAGTGATGATAGTGTTGAGGGTTGGAGTGTGTGAGGGGTAGGGGTTGTGGGTTAGAGTGTGTGTGGGGAGTTAGTCAGATTAGCAGGTCTGAATGATGTGACACATACACTGACACACACACACTGACACACACAGTGTTAAATGGGTTAGTCATTCCACACACATGCAGCCGCCTCTCGCTGCATGCAGTCAACAGCAAGAGGAAGATAGGAACGAGAAAACAAACAACAACAGAAGAGCCTGGGCTCAGCAGCAGGATGGACAGCATGCAGAGGAGGAATGGAGAAAAATAATAGGATAAAATTAAAAAGGGGGAGGGAGGTTGGCCTCTGTCTCTGTGTTAAATGGACAAATCAGAGAGGCAGGACCTGAAGTTGCACCATGCAGGGGGAGCGGCCAATCGCGTGCAGCTGAGGAAAGAGCCAAATCAGGACACGCCTACATGTCAACAATGGGGAGATGGAGTGAACGTCGGAAAAAGGTCAAAGGAAAGGTAGAGAAAATAGCGGGGCTAGGAGGAGGGGAGTGTTAAGCCGAGAGTACCAACCGCCATCATCCTGTTCTAGTATAGTTTTAGTTGTTCTACGGCTCAGAAAATAACACAGTAACCGAAACTGGGAAAGGATTAGAGTTATATCTACCAAACAATGGAGTTTGTTTACCATAGCGTGTCCAATGCCTGAGTGCTTTGTGGAGAGGGGGAGGAAGGAGAGCAACAAGTGTGAACAGAACGACATCCGTAAAGGACAAAGAAAAGGTAGAAGGCCAGTGGAGGTTAGAGAGGAGTGGAGAAGGCTAGGAGAAGGCAACAGGTTAGTAGTATGACACATTCCATGGATGGAGGTTAGTTAGTATTACTAGCAGGTTAGTAAGTACAGTTAGTAGTTAGTGGTTGGTACACACAGGCAAACAGCAGAAGACTACAGTTAGCAGAAGAATAGTGCCCCCAGCCCTGACGCTAATATACAGACACACACACACCACACACACACACACACACACACACACACACACACACACACACACACACACACACACACACACACACACACACACACACACACACACACACACACACACACACACACACACACACACACAGTGAGTTTAAGACAAATACACCCTCTTTCTCTCTTTTTCTCTCTTTCTCACTCATGCACACACCCTTTCTCTTTGCCTTTCTTTCCCTCGTTCACCCTCTTTATCCCTTTCCCATTCTCTCTATAACCCGCTCTCCCTATAACCCCTGCTCTCTCTACCCCCGCTCTCTATATCCCCTCTCTCTATAACCCCCCTCTTTCTATAACCCCCCCTCTTTCTATAACCCCCTCTTTCTATCTCCCCCTCTATAACCTCCTCTCCCTATAACCCCCTCTCTCTATAACCCCTCTCTATAACCCCCCTCTTTCTATAACCCCCCCCTCTTTCTATACCCTCCCTCTCTATAACCCCCTCTTTCTATAACCCTCCCTATAACCCCCTCTTTCTATAACCCCCCCTCCCTATAACCCCCTCTTTCTATACCCTCCCTCCCTATAACCCCCTCTTTCTATACCCTCCCTCTCTATAACCCCCTCTTTCTATAACCTCCCCTCCCTATAACCCCCTCTTTCTATAACCCCCCCTCCCTATAACCCCCTCTTTCTATACCCTCCCTCTCTATAACCCCCTCTTTCTATAACCCCCCCTCTCTCTATAAACCCCTCTCCCTATAACCCCCTCTTTCTATACCCTCCCTCTCTATAACCCCCTCTTTCTATAACCGCCCCTCTCTCTATAAACCCCTCTCCCTATAACCCCCTCTTTCTATACCCTCCCTCTCTATAACCCCCTCTTTCTATAACCCCCCCTCTCTCTATAAACCCCTCTCTCTATAAACCCCCTCTTTCTATAACCCCCCCCCCTCTCTATAAACCCCTCTCTCTATAAACCCCCTCTTTCTATAACCCCCCCCTCTTTCTATAACCCCCTCTTTCTATCTCCCCCTCTATAACCTCCTCTCCCTATAAACCCCTCTCTCTATAACCCCTCTCTATAACCCCCCTCTTTCTATAACCCCCCCCTCTTTCTATACCCTCCCTCTCTATAACCCCTCTTTCTATAACCCCCCTCCCTATAACCCCCTCTTTCTATAACCCCCCCTCCCTATAACCCCCTCTTTCTATACCCTCCCTCCCTATAACCCCATCTTTCTATACCCTCCCTCTCTATAACCCCCTCTTTCTATAACCCCCCCTCCCTATAACCCCCTCTTTCTATAACCCCCCCTCCCTATAACCCCCTCTTTCTATACCCTCCCTCTCTATAACCCCCTCTTTCTATAACCCCCCCTCTCTCTATAAACCCCTCTCCCTATAACCCCATCTTTCTATACCCTCCCTCTCTATAACCCCCTCTTTCTATAACCCCCCCTCCCTATAACCCCCTCTTTCTATAACCCCCCCTCCCTATAACCCCCTCTTTCTATAACCCCCCCCTCCCTATAACCCCCCTCTTTCTATACCCTCCCTCTCTATAACCCCCTCTTTCTATAACCCCCCCTCTCTCTATAAACCCCTCTCCCTATAACCCCCTCTTTCTATACCCTCCCTCTCTATAACCCCCTCTTTCTATAACCCCCCCTCTCTCTATAAACCCCTCTCCCT